>NC_060174.1:20399756-20717256 GCF_021184085.1 Oncorhynchus gorbuscha
AAATCAGTTTCACCATTCAGGAAACATATGGCTTCGTTCCCACAGGAAATGGAAACCAAAAACACACGTTCCCACAACTTCCAAGGAACCAAATGTACTAGCTGGGTTTGAGTTATTTTGTCAATTGATTTATGACAACATGACGCCATTCCTATTGGACATATGATCATGTTTTTTTCCCTTTACAACATATCACAGTGCAGAGGATTTTATGGCGTTTTTCCATGCAAGGGGAACCTCAGCCCACATTAGGTCTGCTTGAGGGGACTGAGCAGGTATGTGTTAAGTGAGCTATGTGGGGTTTAGGTGCACAACTAAAGTGGAACATCATGTTATGAGAAGCAATGTTTGAAACCTGTGATGTCATCAACATTACTGTCTTTAGTTCCAGAAGACTGCTCTGAGTGGAGGAGCCCAGATGGGCCAGTATAAATCATAGTCCAATCCTAACCAACCACACCGCTACCCCCTTTCCCCCAGCCTCTTACCCTAGCCACCATTCACCATGTTATACATTCATAGCCCCTTGACTTACGTATAAATTGTGTTCTAGTAATGATGCAAGATCGCTTCAACAACATTTCTCCCCTGCTTTCTAACATTCTAGCATTTGAGCTTATCCAAACTTGCTTTCTGTTTCAAAGCCAATTTCAATTGGATGTTTAGTTTGATCATTTGCTTAGGTACATTCAGAGATGTAGCCTAACTATCATGTGATCTCTGTGGGAGATTAATAACAAATGAACAAATGCATGCTTTTAGTTAGTTGGTGTTTGACTCTTTATGCTGGGATACCCACTGGTTGTACTATGGGAGGAATAGGTCTACAACCAATCAGCATGACATAGGCCTAGTTTGATTTTAACCCGCTTCCTCACTTAAGACCGTTGATCTTCTCAACATTTGACATACTGTATCAGTCAGTAGGGATCTGGAGTCCGTGTGAATTGTGGTTGGTCAGCCTCAGAGGTCTGTTGGACCAGTCCTGTGTTTCCATTATCTAAGCAGTGCACAAGTGTGTACGTAGGACTAAGAATAATGTCACCTGCCAAGGTCACATGCTTTCCTTCAAGAATGTGCACATGGCAAGTGTGTCTAGCCTCTATGGTGGACCATTGTTGTCAAGCGCCAAGGGAAAGTCCAGAGGGGACGCCCTGACAAACCTATCAGAGGCCCCTGGTCGCTCAGAATGAGAAACAACGTTGGGCTCTGATGCTGGTATTTGTCGCTGTTGTTATGGAACAAGTGGGACAAAGGGGGGAAAATCCCCACAGCAGTTGTCTTATTGTACTGTTGCCAGATTCAACACACACATCCCCTGCTGCTCCCCCCAGAAAAAGCAGCTCTTGTAGCGTTCCAGTTGTCATCCAATCTAATGTTGCTTTTCTAGGAACTTGACCGAGTTTCCCTGTAAAGAAGGAACAGCAGTAGTATAAAAACAGATGCAATCACTCCCCATTGCTACGGTGCTGCAATTCTGGAGGGAAGCTGATTCGATTTTGGAGGGAAGCATCTCATTCAGTGTTATGGTGACGTAGTTTGTTTTGATGAGATAATGTTGGCAAGCTGTACTGTGGAGATCTGCAAGAGCCAGTAAATTGGTGTGGTTTGGAAGCCAACTGCTGTCCAAAGTTTTGGAAGTGATAAATTGTTCTGGACTGCTTTTTCCAGGGTTCTTTTTAAGAATGACATGTGTGGTTCTAATGGCTTCAGGAAGTTCTTACCATGTGTAAAGATATCCTAGTTTATTTATCATGGTTGTGATGTATAGTGTGTTATGTAGCTAAATGAGCCAGAAGTGGATATTTTCCCATTAGGAACATCTGTAAAATTATTCAGAACTATTACATCTTCACTGCAAACATTGTCTCACGTTGTTTGCTTTTTTTGGGAGCTTTTCATAAGAACTCCAATGGAAAAATGACAATAACATCTTAGAGAGGCATTCTGGGGACAATAAGTTCAGTGAAAAGTAAGGTTTTAACCACATCTTTGTAGGGGTTTACAGTCGTACACAAACACAAAAACACAATAAGGAAATATTTCAATGACCTCAAGGGAGGGAAGAGGTTTCCTAACCCTATCTCTGTCCAGTACATACTTAGACCCATCACCCCTGAGGGAACACAGGCAGACCGGATTGCTTAAACACATCAGTGTCATTCCTCAATCTGACTGTCATTTACCAGATGGTTTCCATGTTTTTCCACATACTTTCAAGATATATCTTCTTATTCCATGAAAAATTTGTATTAATGACTGATTTAAAGCAAAATGTTAACAATGTGTCATCTATCTCATGTTGTTTTGTACAGTACTCACAGTAGTGAGTTATGGGAAAATATCTATCCTATCATGTTTCCTTATTTTTTGGATGGTCCAAATTCCAATATTTACCCAATAACCTCACTGTTTTCATGGAATTCTACCATGTATTTCCAACTCAGGAATTTGAGGTCCAAAACTATTTCTCTGCTGTATTGCCACTATGTGTGGGGTAACTTGTTTTGGTATTTTAGGGTACTGATGATAGGCTCTAATGTGGATGTTGTGCTACTAGCACATGTCAGACGTAAGGTTTAATGAGCTGCGGGTGTCAGATTAGGCACAATGAGTCCACTGTGTGTTAAGCACAGGAGTAATAACACTACTATTACAACAGTAGCCATCCACATCAAATTATATTAGTGTTATTTCTCTTATGCTTGTTTGCAAATATTGATAAAACATGTGAATGACAACTGCCTCTATATTGATGGCACTAGGTTCAGCATGTGATTACATCAAGAGATTAAGAATGCTTTTTTGGTCAATTGTACTCAAGGTCCAATCAAAATTTGAGTTCCGCTTTTAACACAACCCCTCCTAAAGACACACATACTGTACTTATAAAGTTTTGGAGCGGTGTGTGGGGCTGCCACACTGGGCCCAGGGGGGCTGTTGTTGTTTGGGTTAAGTGCCTTGCTCAAGGGCACAATGGCAGGCAATGGCATCTAGGGTTTGATACCAGATTCCAGTTGCCAGCTCACTTACTGCCAGATTTTTCCCATCAGACCCGGGATTCGAACTGGCAACCCTCCGGCTGTTGGTTTGCCTCGAACCACTAGACTACCTGCCGACTATATGCTTATATTGTCAGTCTTGTAAATTATGTATTGCCAACAATTATACACTATTGAGTGATGTTGACAGAGATTTTAATAATGTCCTAAGAATAGCTACATGTTGTATCTAGTTACATGTTATAGGGTTAGAACAAGATTTAAGGAATTCAAGAACACAATATGTAGATCAGGGGGAGTAATAAATCCAATAATACCCAGATGTATAATGTACTCACTTTATTAAAGTATCATGATTTTCCTTCATACAGTGCACTGCATTTCAGTTCATAAAAGTAAATGTACTCATCAGCTGGCATGGAGACCAATTTGATCAGTCTGTCCAAAGCCACACGTGTAAAATCACAAAGATGAATCTATAAAAACAAAGACGGCAATGGAAACTTGCCCAAATATATTACAGCTTAATATACAAATATATACAGGTACATTCAATAAATAGAATATGAAACATTATTGGGATGCATTATGGCTATTATGTAGGGCTGTCCACCAATGTTTGCAAAGGCTCACAGATATGTTCTGTATTTAGTGTAGCATTTTGTTTGACCTTTCAAAAGGGCATGATTGACCAATAGGGTTAAGGTAATTGTTTCCACATAATTTTTGACCTATAAAGGAAGTTATAAACTTTTTCAGGAAATGCTAACTTCTGCTTGTGACCTCTATCTTCTCAAGTCAAGTGGCCAATTAAATATTAATCTAAACACAACAATCCAGTTTGACTAGTTGTTGAATGATCAAATTGACTGACCTGGATTAACGCCCTTAAAGTGACCCCTGCCAAACACAATAACCAAATGCACACAAAGAACAAGCAGGGAATTAATCTACAACAACTCATATATACTGTATAACACTGATTGAAAAGCCATGTACACGGATCACTGTAATATTCAACTCAGGAGACAGTGTCACCATCTTTGGTCCCTGTGGTGGTGGCAGTTAGTTTTTTAGGCACGATGGCATTAGTGACATGACTATTATAGTGTGCATACCGAATGTGTCAAAAAGTTTCTTAAAAGCAGAAGCTATGTTAATCTCTTTGAATCAAAAGTTTGAATCGGAACTACCCAGTATAGGGTTAGAAATACATTGATGTGATTTGTATACATGGACACAGATGAAGGATTACAAAGATAATGTAGCAACGTTAGACAAAGTCAAAAGCATGAAAAAGCTGATTTTAGAATGACATTTGTAACACTCTCCATGATGGCGGTTAATAGAAGAAAAAGCCCATAAACTGACTCCCAGCACAGTGGATAAAGTGATATAGATTGTGCTTGGGGGTGGAGATGACATGACAGAATGGAAGGCAGAAAACGGTACATGTCAGAGACTAACATCTCTTATCTTCTCTCCAGCACGTTCTCCCTGGCTTCATCCAGCTTTGGCTGTGGGCTGCAGTGCAGACTGTATTCAAGTGCTGCTTCATGCAGTGTTCTTCTTAAAGAGGCTTCCCTGCATCTTGAGCCTGTGCATCCTAAAGATAAGAGAGAAGAGAAAAAAAAGTTCAAAAGAAAACGAGGAAGGAAGTTCTGAATCCTATCTTTGGATATGATAGATTTTTATGCATTCAAAGTTTCACAAAGTTTCCAAAATGTTCTAGATTTCTTACGTTTTCTCTTTCCGGCTCATGTTGTCCTCTTTTGATTTGACAAAGACTGCGTCGTCTTTTCCTCTGATGAGGTAGGCAAACTCTCCATCTTTAGCACTGAAGATCACCCTGGAGTCAGACAGTAAAGACTATCAGTGAAGCCTTCTGAAACATGTATCATACAACTTCAAAGACTGGCAATGTGAAAGATGATGTGCAGTGTCAAAGATATTCATATATGGTCCACAGTACTGCTGGGTTTTGATTGATCCATCTCATCAATTGGAAAATTCAGTTCATCATTATCATCATAACTTACTTGGACTGAGTCTCCCCGGCCTTGACACGCATTTTGCGGATGTGGAAGTTGCTGTTACCCCACCAGTCAGACCAGCTGAAGTAAGCGTCTTTCTCCCAACGCAGCTTGACCATAAGCAGCTCCCCGATGTCCACGTCGGTGGTCAGCAGGAAGGACACGGTGCTATTAGTGTTCAGGAACGGCCTGAGAGGTCACACACAGGTCAAAGGTTAGGGGGTCAGTTCACCTTCTGTACTGGATACAGTACCCAGCTGAGGAGAGGCAACGAGGTGATATCTCTGGGGTTAATTATGTCAGTGTATAATATTTGTACGTTTGGATATGTTTAGAAATTATATCAAGCATTTCTAGACAACTAAGTACATAAAAAATAAATAATAATGATTTGAATATTTTCTTTAATATCAGACTATACGTACATGATGTAGGGAATGTCTGTCTTCTCATCATTGGTTCCGTACAGAGAGATTTTCATGGGCTGCTCAGTGTAGTCCAGTTTCTCGCTGCTGAAGAAATGCACCTTCACTTGGTAATGGAAAACTGTGGAAAGAATGACGGAGACCTTAATTTAGAACCACGCCACACAGACGTCTGAAACCCTGAGTATGTTTGCCTATGCAAATACCTGCAGTGTGCCCAGTTGAGACACATTCTCCAACTGTTTGAAGTGTTTGTGGCATGTGGACATTATCCCATCACTGATGCCCACAGTTAAAGCTAAAGATCCTTATTCTGCTCCCACAGAACTGTAGTACCTCCATGATTATGACCTGTCTTTACATACCCATATTATAGATCTGCTTACTGCCATGACTAAGGGTGACTAAGGGAAGGAAAATGTTTAACTTCAGATTACACATTAACGAATAGAATTGGCATGTAAAGTATCCTCTAACTTTACACTGTAAGCAGTCACATGCAGTGGTGTCAAGTTACCAAACTACAGCCACTACTGAAATACTAATAGACTCACTCTAATGTGACTTTCATGGCTTGCACCATAAACCTTGTTTTATCCCCCCTGCTTGTTTTGGTTTGACCTTGATGCCACTAACGTATCAGATGTGTTAGACTGTGCCAATCCTACAATAGTGGGGTGAGGGGGGTTAAAAATTGACGCAGGCTGGGCATATGTTATGGAATCTTTTATGGATAGGGAGTCAGGAGGAACTGATAAAAGAGGGACTTGTGTAGACTTCGGAAGTCACACTGTTTGAACAGGGTTATCTAGTACTGGTACAGTATGTGCACTGGGGCCCCGTTGTACTAATGTAACATACATGGCCTGGTAAAGAGACTCGGTGTTCAGTTAAAGCTCTCAAGGCCAGCTTGAGCTAAGCCTAGCTCCATGCCACCACTACAGTAACTACATTTAGCCTTCTGGACCAATGCATTGAGGATTTGGTAACAAATGTACATCAAGTCTTAACTTATGAAAATCTATTCTAGTGCCAGGGAATGAACCTTCTGTTGTGAGAAAGATTAATCCAATTGTTCCTTTGTAATTCCCCTACATCTCTCTCGCTCTTACGTTTGAAGGGCATCGTCTCACGGGTCTTGAGGTACATCTTGGTGCTCCGGGGCAGGCGGACCTTGTTGACGCCGTAGCCCACCTTGTTGCAACGGTTCTTGCGGCAGTTGAGACACATTCCCTTCATGAAGGCCTCCTTGGAGCTGCAGCGGTAGGCCATGGTCTGATGCTCTGCTGCATTCACCAGCGAGTCGATGAACAGGTGGATGGAGCGCTCGTGGGAACACTTCACAATCTGGTCCATATCTACACAGGACCCACATAAAACAAGACCATTAGGACCATGATGACTAAATCACTGGCTGATTCTCATATATTCACCGGACTAACTGTGCAACCATGTCTGTGACATTTGCTTATTCAGACTTAAAGTTTAAAGAAAAGTTAAGACGTTGAAAATGACACTTTTAATGGAGTCAAAGTACCTGATGCAGATATTCAAACTTAAAGAAACACGCCTCATGAAGATTTACTACACTGTAATAACAGAGTGTGATTTTATTACATTGCAGTGTTAAGTTATAGTACGTACTATGGATGCCTGTGGTGGCAATCATCATCATGGTGTTCTGCAGGTCACAGCCTGGCTGGAAGGTTCCTCCGTTGGGGTAGATGTCCACATGGCCCACCGGTCTCTGGATGCCGATGCTGCGGTCTGGGGAGCCCCGGGTGTTGGTGTGCAGGACGTCCACAAAGAGAGCATCATCAGGGGACAGGGTGGTCTGGTTGTCAGCGTGCTCAAAGGTCGGGCCGGCTGGGTCTAAACCTGGGAGACGGATGGAAGGAGAGAGAAGGGGGAAGTAGAGAGAAAGGAGAGGGAGAGAACAGTCACAGTCCATCTGTAATACTGTGCATGAGAACATGCAGGCAAAAGCCTCAGTGTGCTTCCAGGACTGAAGTAAAGCCACAATGTACTCAATGGATGTGATTATGGTGTTTAATTGTATGCTGCCTCCAGGGCCTGATCTGGTTTAGGGATAAATATTTTAATATTCTAAGCAGGTCAAAGAGATTTCATAGTTGAGTAAACTTTATGGAGACAAACTCAGGTACTATTGAGGCTAAATTCATTGGGGTAGAACTTGCATATGTAGGCCTGTGCATGTATGTTTGCATCCATGGTACATGTAGTAACAGACTGATAGACAAACAATAAAACCTCTTCAGCAGAGAAGGACTGTCTGCTCACCTGTGATCCTGCTGACTTTGTGGTTGGTGAGGAAACCGGCGATGCCGGCTACATGAGCCCCCAGACTGTATCCCAGCAGATGTATCCTCTCCCAGGGGTAGTCCAGTGTTTTCTGACAAGGGGGGAAAGCAAAAATGGTTTATTCCTAATTCCTAGGCTGTCAAGTGTGACTGTGTAAAGACTTAGCTGTGAAACTTCTTATGCCATGGTTATGCGATGCTAACACCCTTTCAAGTATATTCTATTACGTCAGTTATACTGTCTGCTTTCACATGTAACCATTTCAGGCGGTTTATCATACCAATGTGTCCTCCCTTGCCCTAAAGCATTTTTCTAGCAGACAATATGCTTCACATGTGCCGCTTCTATCAATAATGTGCTGTGTAATGATGCGGATCAACAACATGGCAGTAAAAAGCCTTTATGAGGCATTCTAAATCAGAACCAGGAGGAAAACACAACTCTGACTTCTAAAACATTGTATCACCAATAATATACAGTATACTGAACAAAAACATAAATGCAACACGCATTCATTTCACAGATTTGACTGAGTTACAGTTCATGTAAGGAAATCAGTCATTTGAAATACATTTATTAGGCCCTAATCTATGGATTTCACATCACTGGGAATACAGATATGCATCTATTGGTCACAGATATATATATTTTTTAATTGCCTCACAATGGGCCTTAGGACCTCGTCACAGTATCTTTGTGCATTTTAATCGCCATCGATAAAATGTAATTGTGTTCATTGTCCGTGGCTTATGCCTGCCTATACTACAAACCCACCGCCACCATGGGGCACTCTGTTCACAATGTTGTCATCAGTAAACCACTCGCCCAGATGACGCCATACATGTGGTCTGCGGTACTGCCAAATTCTCTAAAACGACGATGGAGGTGGCTTACGGTAGAGAAATTAACATTACATTTTCTGGCAACAGCACTGGTGGACATTCCTTTAGTCAGCATGCAAATTCCACATGACAAAACTGCACATTTTAGAGTGGAATTGTATTGTCCCCAGCACAAGGTGCACCTGTGTAAGGGTCATGCTGTTTCTTGATATGCCAAACCTGTCAGGGGGATGGATTAATTTGGCAAAGGAGAAATGCTCACTAACATGGATGTAAACAAATTTGTGCACAACATTTTGGAGAAATAAGCTTTTTGTGACTATGGAACATTTCTGGGATATTTTATTTAAGTTCATGACACATGGGATAAACACTTTACATGTTGCGCTTATATGTTTGTTCAGTGTATTTTGAATAACTAGATCGATTCCAAACTTCAGATACAACTTTTGTTCAACTCACCCATTTACACTACTGCCTGAAAGTCTGATCTCAAGTTAGAAATCAGGCCATTCTGTGAAGCTTATATTTAAGCAATTAGGGCCGAAGAGGGTGTTGCATATAGCCAATATACAACGGCTAAGGGCAGTCCTTAGCATGAGTGCCTGGATACAGCCCTTAGCCGTGGTATATTACCAATGCCTCATTACCACTGTCAGGTGCGTTATTGCTGTTTTAAACTGGTTACCAATGTAATTAGAGCTTTAAAAAATGTTTTTGTCATAACCCTGGTATACGGTCTGATATACCACGGCTTTCGGCCAATCAGCATTCAGGCTCGAACCACCCAGTTAATATTATATTATTTTATGTGTACACAGTGACCTTGAGATCACTTACCTGCAGCCAGTTGACGAACTTGGCTACGTCTCTGCCCACCAGCTTGGTGTAAGCGGCGGAGGTAGGGTAGTGCTGCTGGGCCCGGGTCAGCCAGTCCACCACGATAACGTTGGCCTTGGGCTCCCTCTCATACAGCGCTGTCACCAACTTAGGGACCCAGCTCTCAAATAGCCCTGTGACCTGGAAGAGACACAGTTCTAGGGTCAGTGGCTGGCATGACCCACTGTGGCCCTGTCCCCCATTGTCTGCTCAATGCACTGATTGAAGACCAGCCAAGTGTCAGCACATTAACACATGAATGAGCACTGGAGCGTTATAACTAGGGACAGCGGGAGGCTTCTCATCATGCATCTAGTTATCATTGCTGAATCTATTTTTAGGGACAATTATTGTTGAGTTATTTCGCTCATAATATAAACAATACAGCTTATTCAAATGATGGTAAACAATTTATGCTTTAGTGATAATCAATCATAATAGAATGTCAAAGCTTTTCACCGTCCATCCATGAATAACCACGAACGTCTGAGTCTCAGGGTTGAATTCACACTCTGGGATGGTTAAGGGCTGGCCAGGAACAATGTAGCACAGGTCATCATCTGGTACCTCAGCGGTTCTCAGGGAGAACTTGGATACAATGTCAGTGAGGTCCTCAAGCCATTCAGTAGAGTTGTTGTTACCTGCATAGAGTGATGATTTTGACATGTTTTTTGTCATTTAGCAGGCACTCTTATCTAGAGCAATTTACAAGACAAATTAGTGTTAAGTGCCTTGCTCAACGGCACATCGACAGATTTGTCAACTAGTCGGCTCAGGGATTCAAACCAGTGACCTTTTGGTTACTTGCCTAATGCTCTTAACCGCTACACTACCTGCTGCCTGCTTTACTACTAGTGCATAATCTTGCATGTTAGAGCTTTAAACAAAAATCCTGTTCGAATAGCATACAGGTTACTATTATGCACAATGCAGGGGAGTCAATACTATGGTTTACATTTTCAACCAGATACATATTGAAACTCATTCTAGATGTCATATTAGTGAAGAGTTTGTCATAATCATGATTGCACAAGCCAGTCACTAGAAATTCAAACCCTTTACCACCACCAAAAATGTACTTCTGATTTGCATGACAAACCAAATCCAGCATCTACAATTTCTTTACAAGGAAACAAATTCCAGTATTTTTTATTGTATCTTTCAAGTGGTGGCAATTCAGCTTTTTATATTCACACACTGACTATCTTGGAAGAAAATAATTACAAAAACACAATCTGCAGAATTTATCAGTTTATCAATTGATATAATCAATTAACAGCATGATAAAATAAATCATTAAACTTTTTAACAGTCAAGTGTCGCCCCCTTTTGCCACTTGCATTTCTACCAACCAAACATTCATTCATGATTCCACATTTTCTAGTAATGCTATTTCACACAAAACAAATCACAAATAAGCCAATTGACCACATTAAATATCGAATATAATGTTAATAATAATTGTAATATATATATATATGTGTGTGTGTTAATTTGCAAGAATGTGTAAAACAAATGAAAAATAGTTATTTTGCATTTTAAAAATGCTAACATATTTTAGTTCTCAAAGTATTGTTGTAATTGCACTTGAATTTGCAAATAATTATTTTCTTCCTCATTTTCTTTCGGATCCAATTTTTGTTGTTGCAATGGTTGGAAAGAGCTCCCACTGCGCACCCTAAACAAAAGATACCTGAGGGGTGGGGTAGGTGGGTCTGACAACTTCATAAACTATTTTCTGGGTTACTATGGGTCAGTTGGAGATGGCTGCACCAACCAATTATGCTCCTTCCAGGTGGCTTGAGTGTTTATTTTATGGGAGAAATTCAACTAGGAGTGGACTGGGACCAGAAATCAGCCCTGGCATTTCTAAACACACCAGACCATTATTTTTCTTGAGGCCCCCACACTGGACCATTTTCCTTGAGGAACCCATTATTATCAAAATAATTATACTTTTGTGAAAAAGAAAATAAAAAATTGACAGACCCAGTGGACAAAAAACTTGACCAACCCATCTGGCATTTGCCCGTAATGCCAGATGGCTGGTCAGCCCCCAGGAAAATAATGTATTCATTTAACCTCTCTCTAACAAAGCCAAAGTCAGCTCTACAAACAGGAGACATATCCCTTACTTACCAAAAAGTGTTTGTTCTGGTGTACTTGAAAAAGATGCACAGATATTTGCCAGAATTATCCAAACGGTGACCAAATAGGTATTTTCTTTTCCCATATTATTGTTGATCTAGAGGTTTCTCTGTCAAGTCCCGAATGAAAAGTTCCTTGAAAATTGGTTTAGGAGTAGTAGATCCAATTGTATAAGTCAGTAGTATCACAGCTCCGGTTAAAAACCGTGGTCTGACTGTGATCAGAGAGTTAATAACTTTCTTACGAAGTCTGCCACAATTGCCGCCCCAAGTTGTCTTTATGAGAGGCTCATTTGAATAAACAAACTCCATTGGTCTGAAATGAGTGGGCTGGTTCCAAATGCAAAATTGCAACAAAAATCGTTGGCAACTCTGTGCCTTCACCAATGTGCATTAAATGTGGAAATGTTATATTTCTGTTCTATAGCTTTCACTTGTAATCCTTCATTTCAGAATAATATCTTGTCATGATTAAAGTATGTTCACCAAATTGATTTACTTGCTATTTCTTTAGAGATTCAATGCTTTAGCCTAATTCCTTTTAAAACTTTTTTTCAATATATATTTTCGTAAAATAAAAAAAATAAAAAACGTTTATTAATCAATGGGCTTCTCGGTGTGTGAGCTATGCAGTCTACAATCTCATGCTCCAGTTTTGTGCTCTTCTGTGAATCAGGCCTACCAGACACAATGCAACAAACTGGAGAAGAACCAGTGAGTGACATCGTTTTAAGTAACAATGCGTTTTTCACCGCAATATTTATGAATCGTAATATATGTATGTCCAACTATATCTCGATCTATCTCTAAAGAGCGAAAAGTTATACGTTTTGTGTGTAGGATTCTGCAAAATGCAGAGACACTATTGGTGCTGAATAAAATGTGTCAATATCATTTGAAATGTACTTGCATAATGTCATATTTGTTATAAAATATATCGTACAAAACCCCCCCACAACTAAACCGTTAGGCCTAATAAACTATACTTTAAACGCGAAAATATGTTGCATTGATCCTTCAGGGATTACAGAATTGATGTGTGGCGTAAAAGTATACCTCAGCCATCCCCAGGGACAACAATACACTCTTGTCACTTGCCTTTACTGAGAACGTCGTGGTGGACACCTTCCTGTGAAGGAGAAGGCCAATGGGTGTGTTGTGCAAGCAAGCCCCTTCTCTCATTGGTTGATCAGCTGAATTTGGAAACAATGACAAATCTCGATTGACTCACAAATGATTACAAGACTGTTTCAGTGTCTTGTGAGTGTGCCTGCATACCAGATCTATGTGGAAATTCTGACGGACATATTCCAATGCAGAATCAACCTTGTTTTCATGTCATTTCAATGTAATCATTTCAATGAAATAATGAAATAACTTGAACCAACATGGAATAGACATTGAATTGATTGAACATACTATTCATATAGTATGTTGGCAGCTGAACAGTTTTAAGGTTCTATTAACTTCAACTTTTTTTGCATGCAAAATTGTGAGATTGAAATTACACTGTGCGAGAGGCAGTGGTGTGGGTGGGAGATTTGTGTGACCAGTATAACTGGTGTTATGAACAGAGAGTATATAACTCATGTCTGGACAGAGTGATGCATGCCAATTGTCTTCTCCTCCACATTTGTCTGGTACATCAGGCAAAACATATTAACCTGAGGGTCAACTTGACATAACCTGATGAGAGAACAATAACATGTACTGTTTGATCGTATATAATGTCATATTATTGATCTATAGCCTGTCCACTGAATAGAGAACATGTCAAACCTGGATCTCACTCTGGAGGAATATTGTTTCACTAAATCTTAGAATCTGTAGGAAAAAAATGCCATAAAATAGATTAAACCCGCAGTCAGAGTAGTATGTATGAACATGTACAGTACTATTTATCAGGGAGGCTTTGTGCTTTGCCCTCGCTACAAAAGTACCCACATATGAATCTAAGTTGACCTTTAAGGAGGATAGAGCAAGGGAGCCCCAGACCCAAAAATAAATGCATTTTCAACTTACTGTTGAGCTATAAAAGCAGAATACAAAAGGTGCAATTTGGTTGTGCATAAGCACACATCTGTTTTTCTCTTGTTATGGCAGTTACTGACAGTCACTCAATTGGCCCATGTCAGCAAAACATTTCTAGATTGGTAAATTCGTTTAGCCAGCTATCTAAACTTGTAGTAATCATGGTCAAATTACCTACCAGGCACACAGGGCACTTACCCAGGGGCAAGGTAAAAAATGTGCCGATGTGCACTTGAGCAAGGCATTTAATCCTAATTGCTCCAGGGTTGCTGTTGATAATAGCACATCCTGGTCGTGACCCCACTGTTCGAGGAATAAAGGACATGGCATAATTAATGGAAAAATGTGTAGAATTGAAGGAAATTATCTTTAAAACTACAAAAATTTCTCTCCACCCTATGACAAAATGTGAAGAATTGCTGAAAATATTTAATAAAATTGCTAAATCTTCTCTCCACCCCATGACAAAATCTGTAGAATTGCAGCAACCCTGTTTTAAAACTTTTCTTCTCTCTGCTTTTAAAAGTGGGGCCATTAAAATGTTTTGCCCAATGAGGTGCTTAGGGCCCAAAAAAGGCTAGGACTGGCCCTGTATACAGATCACCTTATGTAACCAGTAAAACTGAGATTTGTGGAGAAATATCAACTCTGTACTTAGGAATGCATATTGTATTTAGATGTGGCATTTTCCGAGTGCAAATACAGCATTGCTGGCCAAATATAAACCACGGATAAACTACAATTTTTCTGGTAATCATTCAATAAGCTTTCTCATTACAAATATAGCACACTGTTTCTTTGAATTTTCTCTGGTTATGTGCATGACTAACTAAGGTAATTGATGCTTAGGGCTACCAATGTGCCCAACCCAGTGTTTTAGATGGGAGTGATGCCTAGCCTTGATCTGTGATGTCTAACCCACTGAAGACACATTGTAATTAAGGAGAAGGATGCCTATTGGCTGTGCTCCCCCTATATCTCCCTAATCTCAGACAGACTATCCACTGTGGTTGTCATCTTTGCCCAAGGGGAAGCATATTGATAGAAGATAAGGCAGAAATATAAGCATGACTGTGCAATACACAATACACACCTCTGGGGTTTCCTGACAACACTGAGGATAAGTCTACTTGTGTCTTCATTGGTATGATTAACATGGAGACCCACATTTCCCAACAACCACTTCAGAGAGGATAAATAATGGCAGTCGCACCATGTGAAGACAGCTGGAAAGAGGAAGAGATATTTATTTATTTTCTCTTTTGTACTTGAACTATTTGCACATTGCTACAACACTGTATATAGACAGACATAATATGCCATTTGAAATGTCTTTATTCTTTTGGACCTTGTGTGAGTGTAATATTTACTGTTCGCGTTTTATTGTTTATTTCACTTTTGTTTATCCATTTCAGTTGCTTTGGCAATGTAAACATATGTTTTCCATGCCAATAAAGCCCATTAAATTGAATTGAATTGACAGAGACACAGAGAGAGCGTGAGAGAGAGAACAGACAGACAGGAAGGCAGACAGTGACATACAGGCAAGCAAACAGACAGACAGAGAGAACAAAGCAGCCAGCCAGACAGCCAGATATAGAGCTAAGCAGTCAGACAAACATAGTGCCAGATAGCTGGGGACGTATTGGAGTCTGTACAGGTTTAATATCACAGTTTGGTGTCATGCAGTCCTTTGTCTCTTATTAGCTTGGCTTTGACCATGAGTTCTGCTGAGGAAATTGAAAGCTCATTGTGAGTTCACAGCATCTGGACAAAACAGATTCATTTCCTGTCCGTTTGTGTCCAAAAAGCCGGACATCCAGAATAGAGCAAATAGTTCTCTTTGCATGCATGAAAACAGCATGCGTGACCTACAACAACAAACCATTCTGTGACATTATTCTGTATCGTTTGACTGCTGCCATGGCCATGCTAGAAACTCCAGTCTAAAAAGCCTGCAGCTCTGTCTAGGAGGTCAACGAGATATGTCAGCATTAATTACTAACATTTACATTAGTAATAAATACTTAATTATAAACATTTATAGGTAGTGAATGCTGCTTCATCTGGTCTCCTCTCTCTCTCTGCACCACACAAATGCACATAGGTCCTCCAGCTGAGTTTGCAGTCAGTCCATTGTTTAAAAGAACTGTTCAACCCTCTTCAAAAGAGCCAAATGCATCAAACACCCCACTGCCAAGGTGTCCAGCATCCTCATGCTAAACCCCCATCTGATTACTCACAGATTGGATACGCTGTGGGAAAACTGTAAACAAGTCCAAATGTGTCTTAATTACTTAGCACTACGTAACACAAATACATTTCAGGAGGAAGCCAGCAGGAAGGTGTGTACAGCGCTGAATGGCTGCACGACTTTGCTTTCCACATGAAGGGACTGTACTCTATCTCTTCTTTGCTTTAGCTGTGGGCCAAGCTGTACGTCCATGCTCTTTGGTCTTATGATGTGTAATAAGTCAACTGTCTGTGATGTACTGCAGTGGATTCAGCATTTTTCCACACTACACTCTTAGGAAAAAGAGTTCCTAAAGAGTTCTTCGGCTGTCCCCATAGGAGAACCCTTTTTGGATCCAGGTAGAAAGATGTTGGGTTCCATGTAGAACCCGCTACGTTAAACAGCCTACATTAAACCTGCCACCTCACCCCAGCCCCCGACCCGTATATCCATCTGCCAGGGACCCCTGCCTGCCTGTCCTAGTATGGCACAACACCAGCACATGTTGTCCCTCTGCCCTGGACCTTGACCTTGAACGAGGGAGGGAGGGAGGGTAGAGGAGAGGGACTCTTACAGTAGAAATCCCTGCACAAAACAGTGAGGTTTGATTGCTGAGTGAAAATGGTCACATAGCATAATTGTTTTGCAGATGTGTCCTGCATGATGATTTCTTTATCTGAAAGTGGGTTTGTTGTATTTCCAGCTGCTCTCCGTATCACCATGACCAAGACACAATAGGAAAAGATTGAGGTGCTGCTAAGGCCTTGAGACCAGCCCAGCTAAGTTGGAATGTAAAAAACACGAGTCACCATTTAAACCAGGGGTGTCGAACTCATTCCATGTAGGGCCCAGTGTCTGCACGTTTTTTTTCCTTCTTTCAATTAAGACCTAGACAACCAGGTGAGGGGAGTTCCTTACTAATTAGTGGCCTTATTTCACGTTTTGTTCTATGAGATATCAGTCAGTTAACATGACCTTTATGAATTGTGAAGCCTTTATATGGAGAAACATTGGAGCGAGAATGAAAGAAAATGACTCTCCTATTTCCTCCCTCCGTCCTGAAATGACATGAAGGAAATGGTCATGTTCTGTCCTCAGGCTGTGTACTCTATGGAGACTGTATGGAGTGACACCGTGTGTGTGTGTGTGTGTGTGTGTGTGTGTGTGTGTGTGTGTGTGTGTGTGTGTGTGTGTGTGTGTGTGTGTGTGTGTGTGTGTGTGTGTGTGTGTGTGTGTGTGTGTGTGTGTGTGTGTGTGTGTGTGTGTGTGTGTGTGTGTGTGTGTGTGTGTGTGTGTGTGTGTGTGTGTGTCTCTAAATGTATGGTTTCCCCTTTATAGTGTAGGAAGAGTAGGTAACGTGCAGGGACATTGAGCCTTGCAGGGGGGAACCAGTTCGGCCTCTAATAAGAACCAGACTGTTCTGTAAGTCCACTCCGCCTCATCCTCATTCCACTTACACAATGTAAACCTGTGGTGTGTTCAGTCCACAGTGAGCTGAATGAACAGTCCTTAGGAGTTAGTTATGACTGGTGAGACAACTGCAGTACAGCTGCAGTTATATAGGTGAAACCTTATTCTAAAATCTACATGCCGATGTCCGCTACCTCCCCCACTCAGTTTCCGTCTTGGTATATAACCCCCCCACCGACATGCACACACACACACACACAAGCACGCAAGCACCCACACACATGCATACAAATGCACACACATTCTTAGAAAGGGGAAACGTATGTGCTGAATGCCACATCTGTTTTGCCACATGTGTTCCCTCTGTGTAGGAGACATGCCTTCGTAACTGGTATAAAACAAAGAGGGACTTCATGAGGGCAAAGGTATTCCATGTCCTTTTACTAAACCTCATCTCAATTTTACAGATCCCAGGGCAGTGTTTCCCACATTCCCACACGTCTCAGTGCTCAGCTCCTATACAACTTCACTTGTATAGGACCACTCCACTGTCTGTTTTAACCACTCCACTGTCTGTCACCGGAAGTCATAAGCATTACTGTAAAACTAGCACCTATGCTGCTCAAGTCAGTTTAGGCGTGAAAGTGCTAATGTATTAATTTGCCCTAATTTAATTAGTGTGTGTGTATGTGCGTGTGTGCGTGTGTGCGTGTGCGCGTGTGCGTGTGTGCGTGTGTGTGTGTGTGCGTGTGTGCGTGCGAGTGAGTGTGTAAGAGGAATTGCTGTCAGTCAGCTATGTGGGGAATGGAGAGTGACCCACCAGGATAATGTTGTGTACACCCAGGAAGCTGACTGGCCATGGAATCCATCTCAGGCAGCTCCAGCCAGCAGACTCCATGCACAGCAGCCAGTCAGCCAGCCTCCACTGTGAAACAGCCTTTCACAACTCATCACATCTATCCATCCACCCAGGCCCAGGGGACAGAGGCATGCCAACCCTGCACTCAGCTAACCCATTTCACAACGGGGCAATTCCATGCCAGGATGGCCCAAAGTTATTTGATATCATATACATGATGTTGTGGATTTTCCTGAAATGAATTCCCCTTTGAGGGAAGGATGGTTGGCATACCCTTTGAAATCTGTATCCAAAATAATTATTGAGAAATAAATAGTTCAAGTTGTAACATTTAGTTTTTGCCTAAACACTGACTACAACGATGATTCTGTAGATGCTACAAAGTGGTGATGTGATCTGAACCCTTACCGTGGGTTCTGAAATATGACTGTTTAGATTTAAGAATACAAGTTATTTATATTCATTTTGGGATAGTAAAAAGTATAAACATAAATATCTCAAAAGTACTCTTTTAGTTATTCTTTTTGAGACATTTTGTTTTAAACAATTTACTATATAAGTATATCAAATTTCCAGAGCGGGCTGTTTGCTATTTTTGAAGTTAAGAGCACCACCAACACATGGATTCAAAGGGAACTCCATCTGCTGGTGATTTGCTGAATGTGCAATTCACATTCACAAGAACAGTGATTGATTAATGGTCTATAGTGTAAACTTCTATGTATAAAATGGGTCGTATCTTAAAAAGTACCAGAAAGATCATTCTGGAAATTTGAGGTGTTTTAAGAGTATATTGTTCCAAACAATATGTCTGAAAATAAACTAAATAAAAAATGGTACCTTTGAGATATTTAAGTTAATCTGACAGGATTTTATTTTATACCCCTTTTTCGTGATATCCAATTGGTAGTTACAGTCTTGTCCCATCGCTATAACTCCCGTGCGGACTCGGGAGAGACGAAGGTCGAGAGCCATGCATCCTCTGAAACACGACCCCGCCAAGTCACACTGCTTCTTGACATACTGCTGGCTTAACCCAGAAGCCAGCCACACTGATGTGTTGGAGGAAACACCATACAGCTGGCAACCAAAGCCAGCGTGCATGCGCCCAGCCGCCACAAGGATTCGCTAGAATGCGATGGGACATGGACATCCGGCCGGCCAAACCCTCCCCTAAACTGGACGATCGATGGTCTTAATCTAAATACTACTCATATTTCAAATCAAATCAAATGTAATTGTCACATGCACCAAATACAACAGGTGTAGACTATACTGTTAAAATGGTACTTACATGCCCTTTCACAATAATGCAGAGGTAAAAAGTACAAAAAAAGAGCAAAAAAGGAAATAGTATCACAATAAAATGACAATAACGAGAAAATACACATTGGAGTACCGGTACCAAGTGAATGTGCAGAGGTACGAGGTAGGTGAAGTAATGCAGGTAAGGATAAAAGTCACTAGGCGATCAGGATTGATAATAAACAGAGTAGCAGCAGCATAGGTGAAGTGTGTGTGTGTGTGTGTGTGTGTGTGTGTGTGTGTGTGTGTGTGTGTGTGTGTGTGTGTGTGTGTGTGTGTGTGTGTGTGTGTGTGTGTGTGTGTGTGTGTGTGTGTGTGTGTGTGTGTGTGTGTGTGTGTGTGTGTAGCATCAATATGCGTGTGTGTGTGTGTGTGTTGGAGTGTTTGTGTAGTATGTGTGAGTATGTGGGTAGAGTCCAGTAAGTTGATGATGCAAGACAGTCAGTGCAAATAAAAAGGGGGTCAATGCAAATAGTCAGGGTAGCCATATGATTAACTGTTCAGCAGTCTCATGAGTTGGGGGTAGACGCTGTTCAGGAGCCTTTTGGTCCCAGACTTGAACAGTCTATGACTTGGGTGGCTGGAGACCCCCTTACGTTTGGTTGCCAAGCAGTTGCCATACCAAGCAGTGATGCAGCCAGTCAAGATGCTCTTAATGGTGCAGCTGAGGGCCCATGACGAACCTTTTCAGCCTCCTGAAGTGGATGAGACGTTGTTGTGCCCTCTTCATGACTGTGTTGGTGTGTTTAGACCATTATAGGTCCTTAGTGATGTGGACACGAGGAACTTGAAGCTCTCGACCCACTCCACTACAGCCGCGTCGATGAATAGGGGCGTGCTTGGCCCTCCGTTTTCTGTAGTCCACGATCATCTCCTTTGTCTTGCTGACATTGAGGGAAAGGTTGTTGTCCTGGCACCACACTGCCAGGTCTCTGACCTCCCTATAGGATGTCACATTGTTGTTGGTGATCAGGCCTACCAAAGTCGTCTCGTTGGCAAACTTTATGATAGTGTTGGAGTTGTGAGCGGCCACGCAATCATGGGTGAACAGGGAGTACAGGATGGGACTAAGCATGCACCCCAGAGGGCCCCCGTGTTGAGGGTCAGCGGATGTGTTGATGCCTACCCTCACCACCTGGGGCGGCCCGTCAGGAAGTGCAGGAACCAGTTGCAGAGGATGGTGTTCAGTCCCAAGGTCCTTAGCTTAGTGATGGATGTGGAGGGTACTATGGTGTTGAACGATGAGCTGTATCAATGAACAGCGTTCTCACCTTTTCTCCAGGTGGGAAAGGGCAGTGTGGAGTGCAATAGAGATTGCACCATCTGTGGATTTGTTGGTGCGGTATGCAAATTGGAGTGGGTCCAGGCTATCTAGGATGATGGTGTTGATGTGAGCCATGACCAGCCTTTCAAAGCATTTCATGGCTACAGATGTGAGTGCTACGGGGCGATAGTCTTTTAGACAGGTTACCATGGCATTAGGGACTATGGTGGTCTTCTTGAAACATTTAGGTATTACAGACTAGGTCAGGTAGAAGTTGAAAATGTCAGTGAAGACACTTACCAACTGGTCAGCACATGCTCTGAGTATGCGTCCTGGTAATCTGTCTGGCCCTGCAACCTTGTGAATGTTTATTTGTTTAAAGGTCTTACTGACGTCGGCTACGGAGAGTGTGATCACACAGTCGTCCGGACCAGCTGGTGCTCTCATGCATGGTTCAGTGTTGCTAGCCTTGAAGGGAGCATAACAGGCTTTCAGCTCATCTGGTAGGCTCACATAACTGGGCAGCTTGTGGCTGGGTTTCCCTTTTGTAAATCCTTGATAGTTTGTAAGCCCTGCCACATCTGACGAGTGTCAGAGCCGGTGTAGTAGGATTTGATCTTAGTCCTGTATTGACGCTTGCCTATTTGATGGTTCGTCGGAGAGTGTAGTGGGATTTCTTATATTTTATAAGCATCCGGATTAGCATCCCACTCCTTGAAAGTGGCAGCTCTATCCTTTAACTAGCCTTTAGCTCCTGTAATCCATGGCTTCTGGTTGGGACATATACGTTCAGTCACTGTGGGGACGACGTCGATGCACTATTAATGAAGCCAGTTACTGGTGTGGTAAACTCATTAATGCCTTCGGATTAATCGGATGGAACATATTCCAGTCTGTGCTAGCGAAACAGTGCTTTAGCTTAGTATCCACTTCATCGGATCACTTCCATATTGAGCGTGTCACTGATATTTCATGTTTGAGTTTTTGCTTGAAAGCAGGAATCAGGAGGATAGAGTAATGGCCAGATATGTGTGTGGAGTAAAGGTGATCTATAGTTTTTTTGCCTCTAGTTGTACAGATGATATGCTGGTAGAAATGAGGTGAGATGGATTTAAGTTTTCCTGCATTAAAATCACCGGCCACTAGGAGCGCCACCTCTGGGTGAGCATTTTCTGGTTTTCTTATGGCCCTATACAGCTCATTGAGTGAGGTCTTACTGCCAGCATTAGTTTGTGGTGGTAAGTAGATAGCTACGAAAATATAGACTAAAAACTCTCTTGGTAAATAGTATGGCCTACAGCTTAACATGAGGTATTCTAACTCAGGTGAGTTTGCCTGACTCTGCTGTTTTGTCCTAACGATGTATAACAAAAACAGGTATATTTTCCATGTCCTTGTTCATCCACAATTTGGAGAAGCATAGGATATTACAGTTCTTTAGATCACATTGATAGTATAGTCTCGAACGGAGCTCATCAAATTTATTCTCCAGTGATTGCACAGTCGCCAATAGAACTGAGGTTTGAGGCGGTTTATCCACTCGCTGCAGAACACATGTTATGGTTTTAGAAGACACCAAAACTGGCTTTATATCATCTACAGACACATCATTGTAGTGAACTGGGTAAGGCCAAAATGTAACACATTTCACAACTTTAATTAGTTATTTCTCAATAATTATTTGGAGTCAGATGTCAAATGCATGCCAAACATCCATTCCCCAAAGGACCTTTTTATGGGTTTCATTTCAGGAAGATCCAAAACATCATAAAAATATTTTGGCCATCCTGGCATAGAACCGCCCAATGCTACCCCATTTCAAATACTTAAATATTCCAGTGCGCGTGCGTGTGTGGTTACAATATTCCAGTGCACGTGCGTGTGTGCAGGCATGTTATGTGTTTACTACCCACTGGGCACAGACATCAGTTCAATGTTTAGTTTGATTTACATTGTGTCCCCAAAAAATGTCACTTAGTCATTGGATTAGGTTAAAAGTTAGGTGAAAAAAAATACGAATTGCCCTTGTGTTGATTCTTTTTTGTTTCAACCACTTTTTGACCAGTGGGTACATGTTTGCGTTTGTGAGTACACTGTACACTCTTAGGAAAAAGGGTTCCAAAAGGGTTTATACCTTGATTTATTTTTATTGAACCTTTATCTGACTAGGTATGTCAGTTAAGAACAAATTCTTATTTACAATGATGGCCTAGTTTTTCGGCTTTCCCCATAGGATAACCCTTTCTGGTTCCATGGGTAAAATCATTTTGGGTTCCATGGAGAACCCTCTGTGACAAGAGTTCTACATGGAACCCAAAAGGGTTCTGCTTGGAACCATAAGGGTTCTACCTGGAACCAAAAAGGGTTCTTCAAAGGGTTCGCCTATGGGGACAGCCGAAGAACCGTTTTAGGTTATCTTTTAAAGAGAGTACATATGTATGTGAATGTATATGTACGTGTTTGTTGGGGCTTCTTTTATTGTTCTTGGCGATCAGCCTTGTTGATCAATTCCATCACCACTCTTTCATTCCCCTTCCTCTTGTTGTACCACAGAGACAGTCTCCTTTATGGTCCTGAATGCTGCCTCCCCGGAGCTCCAGTTATGTAGCTGAGCTTGAATTACATGAAGTGATAATAAAGATGTTGTCACAGCTTTACTTTCTTTCTTCTGTCAAGGGAGGGTCCTGACCTATCTACAGAGCGAGGCCTTTGGTTGGCCCCTCTCCTCTTCAACTCCTTCACCTCTTGCTTCTCATCCTCTGGCTTGTGGATGCTGTTCATGTGCCCCGTAACCGCGCCAATACAGATGTGTCTCGCACCTCAGTTTGGACCAATCATAATTAAGGCTAGGACTTGTTCATGACTTGACCAGGAATAAATCTGGGTCTCAATTGTAGTATAACACTATGGTTTCCACTAGTTACCACAGCCACAAAGGCTAATTTTACATTTTACATTTAAGTCATTTAGCAGACGCTCTTATCCAGAGCGACTTAAAAAATTGCCTATAATGGCCTATATTGTAAAAATGTAAGGTTACGGTTAAGCACAACGTTAGCACTGTGGTTAATGTTAGGTTTAAGTTGAAAATCTAATTTTAAGAAGAGAAATTGTAGAAATAGTTGGCTTAACACTACATCATACGGAAAACACATGGATACTGTTACAAACAAACACGTCACAACTCCACTTTCTGTTTTCCAGAACCCCCCATGTTTTGCTGTTGTATCCGTGAATCTGACACACTACTGTAATCAGGTGGGGCTCAGGTACCTGTGGCATCATAATATTATGAACTATGTAAAATGTCAATGAACCACCAAGATTAGTATTATGAATTATGAATTAGTATTATGAACAAGAAAGATGTAAATAGTATCAATAATAAATGGATGGCAAAAAATATGATTATGATTATGAACGCTATCGTGGATGTTGTCCTACTTTCTTTTATACCTTAGAGAGGGGGGTGGAGGGAGGATAGTTCTGGGAAGAGCCTTGTGACTCAGACATATGGTGTGGTGGTTGTTTTGGACAGATGGAGCTAGACGAAGCATGTCAGGAGAGCAGTGCATCTCAGAGTGCAGCGTCCTCAGACTGCCTACATGTGCAGGTCCTGATGTTGGCCTAGTTAGACCTGCGTGTGTATAAGCTCAGGTCCAAAACACTCATCAACAGAAACAACAAGCAAAGCCATTTCCAAAGCCATTTAATGTGGATGAGTGATGTGATGTTGCTGTGTGGGTGGGTGACACAGAACTGCATTATGTGTACAGACTGGAGCCTCTGACTTGGGCTGGTTGTCTGTCACCAGGTCTACATGCGTGCTTCCACTCTGTACCATTAGGTTGTATTGGAGTGGTTGTGTTGACTTTAGACCAGATGCCCTCCATCTGGAGAGCCTTTTGGGATGATAGTTGCTCAGGGATGAGGTAAAGGAACCATACAATAGCTATAGTCTTACTGCACACATGGATGTAGAGGGTCCAAGATGCTGGTCATGGCTGGTGTTTTAGCAGGATACAGACATGGAAAGGGAGGAGATGGGTAGAGGATAGATGCAAATGGAAAACGGCTGACAGGTACATGTGTTATGTTTGAGGGGCTTTACAGCTGCTGTTTGACCACGGTGTGTGTGCAGGGGATGGCTACAGGAATTTGTATTGAATACTGTACTTTGCTAATGGTTTTGCACACAGGGAGCCATCAGAGCTCAGACGAGTTAATGACTCAGTAAAAGAAAAATCCACATATGTTAAAGGTTCTGAGGCAACTGAAGTAATGAGTTCCAAGGAAAGTGCATCTTATTGGGTCATTTTGTTTGTGAGTGAGTCTGTTTTGAGTTTAGTTTCTGACCCTTAACCACAGTAAAGAGAGACAAATGTGAAAGTTCACTCATGGAACTGAAGAGATAAGCTAAAGGTTTTGATATCCTGCCTAGATTTACATTTAGTCATTTAGCAGATACTCTTATTCAGAGTCACATTCCTTAGTTGAATGGTTCCTGCTGTGTAGTAAGCCTATCATACCAAGGCTAACAGGTCATTTTGAATAGTTCTAAACTCTTGGAGAAGTGAGAAATGTACCATTTAATCTCTTATGAGCAGTACTATTTCACTCTCTGCTGGTTTAGGTAGGTGGTTGGACTATCCACAAGATCAGGGGGTGTATTAATTAGTGAACACTTAGCAAACCTTAGCAAAATGTTTTGCACAGACAAGTTTGGGTAGTCCTTCTCTATTTCAGCCCATTTGCTTCCTTTTTGTGTCTAGTGAATAAGACTTAATTGCTTTCCAATAGCCTTTCACCAAAATTGTTTTTGCTGTCTCAATGTAGTTTAGTTTTCAAGATGGGTCTTCTGTTCAGAAATTATCATTAGTAATAAACTTACATAGGTAGCCATAATTTGTCACCATTTTTTGTCACCAGTTTAAACACATTGGGAATGGGACACTAATGCTGAGATGCATGGTCCTGTGTAGCTCAGTTTAGAGCAACATGCCAGGGTAGTGGGTTGATCCCGGGACCACCCATACGTAGAATGTATGCAGACATGACTGTAAGTTGCTTTGGATAAAAGCGTCTGCTAAATGGCATATATTATTATTATATTAGATGTGAAGTGTTTGGAATTTAAGACACTGTTCATCTGAATATAAACCACTAGAGGGTAGCACAGTATTATAAATCACAAGATATACTTGTACTCTTAACATTGAGTTCCTGTCTAAGTCAGTGTAACAAACTCCAAAGATGTCCCCAGCAGAGAGAGGTACTAACACTCACAACCCATTGTGGCTACAGACTATGGTGAATTAGGACGACGTTGCTGCTAGAAACTGATATTCATTTTTAATCGTTTTTAAATCAATGGTTCAGGTTTGGATTTGTGACGGGTAAGCTGATCCTAGATCTGTACGTAAGGGCAAGGTCTGGTTAAAGTAATAGACTTGGCCATAGGGGCCAGAGAGGAAAGCACTCTGAGACACCGATGGATTACAGAATTACAATAAGTATTGCTGTTCATGGATTTTAAAATCCAAATGATGACAAAAGAGAATGTGACTAATGTTGATTGAGGACTTGGTTGTCAATTCTGTACAATACCAAAGCCAGGAAATGGCTTATGAGTGCTGAGGCTCAGATGACTGTGGGGTGTGCATGTGCTCTATGTTATGTATCCCTCTGAGACTCCCCACATTACCATAACATACTGACCCTTATCCTACTGTAGCACACTGAGTAATTAGCCCTATATCCTCTCACTCCTGGACCTATGTGTTTTCTCTTCCAGATATTTTATTTATATAGACATATATGGAACTAATCATGAAAAGACTAGTCTACGTGTGTCTTCAGTAAGGTGTCAGTTTTGACTGTCAAGAGTAAAACAGGGGTCTGGGTTGTGCTGTTTTGGAGAGTAATCCAGGACTTCACCGTGCTTCCACACCTGCATTGCTTGCTGTTTGGGGTTTTAGGCTGGGTTTCTGTACAGCACTTTGAGATATCAGCTGATGTAAGAAGGGCAATATAAATACATTTGATTTGATTGTGATTCAGTGGACACACTGACATCTTATTCAGCTCTGGAGATGCTGGCTGGGGCAGGACAGAGAAAAAAGACAGGGCGGATAAACTCATCTGAATATCAAAGCTATGTTGTGCTGAACTGGCTTCTAAGAGAATGGAAATGAGGCGGGGAGAAAAATGTGTTCCAATGGAAAAGCAGACAACAAGTTCTTTCTACTGCTTTGGTCTCCCGGAATGCCTATGATGATCTCAGAGCTGAATACAATGAAAGCTGCAGTGTATTGTCATTTCATCTTTGCAAACTCTAAATCTGTCATTTCTTTACCTTAAACATGCCTTCTTACTATGAATCAAGCAACATTATTTTCCTTCAGTTTTATGTTGCTACATTGTGAGTTTGATTGAATTACAATGATTTGGACAGTGATTCATTCTGATGACCTCCTCTCTTAACTGCTCTCTGCACACTTCAGTCGAAGTGTTGATTACTCACGCAGTGACCTGTGTCCATGTACCCAATCGACCTATGTTTCAACAGCTCACGGTGCACTTAGCATGGCAATATTGTCATGCATTGTTCCTGGGCTCTTAAGTGTTACCCAGATAACTTCAGCAATACAACTCACTGTGTGTGTCAGAGCCCAACTTTGTCGGGATCAGTGTCCTGTCCATGGGACAGTTGAGCTAATGTGGGCTAATGCGATAAGCATGAGGTTGTAAGTAACAAGAACATTTCCTACGACATAGACACATCTGATATTGGAAAAAATATTAAATTCTTGTTATTCTAACTGCACTGTCCAATTTACAGTAGCCATTACAGTGAAAGAATGCCATGCTATTGTTTGAGAGTGCACAATTTTGAACAAGTTATTAATAAACATTAGGCACATTTGGGCAGTCTAAAATGTTTAACGGAATTGCAATGGTTCATTGGATCAGTCTAAAACTTTGCACATACACTGCTGCCATCTAGTGGCCAAAATCCAGGTGAAAATTAAAAAAAAGGGGTGTATCCTTAAGAGGTATTAAAACCTCTTTGGGATAGGCATGCCGCTAGTGACCCACCTTGACGACATCCGGTGAAATTGCAGAGAGCGAAATTCAAAATACAAAATTCGTAATATTAAACATTCCTGAAAATACAAGTGTCTTACATCATTTCAAAGCTTAACTTCTTGTTAATCCAGCCGCTTTGTCAGATTTCTAAATCAAATCAAATCTAATTTTATTTGTCACATACACGTGGTTAGCAGATGTTAATGCGAGTATAGCGAAATGCTTGTGCTTCTAGTTCCGACAATGCAGTAATAACCAACAAGTAATCGAACTAACAATTCCAAAACTACTGTCTTATACTATATAATAATAATATATGCCATTCAGCAGACACTTTTATCCAAAGCGACTTACAGTCATGTGTGCATACATTCTACGTATGGGTGGTCCCGGGGATCGAACCTACTACCTAGGCGTTACAAGCGCCATGCTCTACCAACTGAGCTACAGAAGGACCACCAGTGTAAGGGGATAAAGAATATGTACATAAAGATATATGAATGAGTGATGGTACAGAGCAGCATAGGCAAGATACAGTAGATGGTATCGAGTACAGTATATACATATGAGATGAGTATGTAAACAAAGTGGCATAACCCTAACCCTAACCCTAACCCTAACCCTAACCCTACATGTATTACATAAGGATGCAGTAGATGATATAGAGTACAGTATATATGTATACATATGAGATGAATAATGTAGGGTATGTAAACATTATATTAGGTAGCATTGTTTAAAGTGGCCAGTGATATATTTTACATCATTTCCCATCAATTCCCATTATTAAAGTGGCTGGAGTTGAGTCAGTGTGTTGGCAGCAGCCACTCAATGTTAGTGGTGGCTGTTTAACAGTCTGATGGCCTTGAGATAGAAGCTGTTTTTCAGTCTCTCGGTCCCAGCTTTGATGCACCTGTACTGACCGCGCCTTCTGGATGATAGCGGGGTGAACAGGCAGTGACTCAGGTGGTTGTTGTCCTTGATGATCTTTATGGCCATCCTGTAACATCGGGTGGTGTAGGTTTCCTGGAGGGCATGTAGTTTGCCCCCGGTGATGCGTTGTGCAGACCTCACTACCCTCTGGAGAGCCTTATGGTTGTAGGCGGAGCAGTTGCCGTACCAGGCGGTGATACAGCCTGCCAGGATGCTCTCGATTGTGCAGCTGTAGAAGTTTGTGAGTGCTTTTAGTGACAAGCCAAATTTCTTCAGCCTCCTGAGGTTGAAGAGGCGCTGCTGTGCCTTCTTCACGATGCTGTCTGTGTGAGTGGACCAATTCAGTTTGTCTGTGATGTGTATGCCGAGGAACTTAAAACTTACTACCCTCTCCACTACTGTTCCATCGATGTGGATAGGGGGGTGTTCCCTCTGCTGTTTCCTGAAGTCCACAATCATCTCCTTAGTTTTGTTGACGTTGAGTGTGAGGTTATTTTCCTGCCACCACACTCCGAGGGCCCTCACCTCCTCCCTCTAGGCCGTCTCGTCGTTGTTGGTAATCAAACCTACCACTGTTGTGTCGTCCGCAAACTTGATGAGTGAGTTGGAGGTGTGCGTGGCCACGCAGTCGTGGGTGAACAGGGAGTACAGGAGAGGGCTCAGAACGCACCCTTGTGGGGCCCCAGTGTTGAGGATCAGTGGGGTGGAGATGTTGTTGCCTACCCTCACCACCTGGGGGCGGCCCGTCAGGAAGTCCAGTACCCAGTTGCACAGGGTGGGGTCGAGACCCAGGGTCTCGAGCTTGATGACGAGTTGGGTACTATGGTGTTGAATGTCGAGCTGTAGTCGATGAACAGCATTCTCACATAGGTATTCCTCTTGTCCAGATGGGTTAGGGCAGTGTGCAGTGTGGTTGAGATTGCATCGTCTGTGGACCTTGGAGTGGGTCTAGGGTGTCAGGTAGAGTGGAGGTGATATGGTCCTTGACTAGTCTCTCAAAGCACTTCATGATAACGGAAGTGAGTGCTACGGGGCGGTAGTCGTTTAGCTCAGTTACCTTAGCTTTCTTGGGAACAGGAACGATGGTGGCCCTCTTGAAGCATGTGGGAACAGCTGACTGGTATAGGGATTGATTGAATATGTCCGTAAACACACCGGCCAGCTGGTCTGCGCATGCTCTGAGGGCGCGGCTGGGGATTCCGTCTGGGCCTGCAGCCTTGCGAGGGTTAACATGTTTAAATGTTTTACTCACCTCGGCTGCAGTGAAGGAGAGTCCGCATGTTTTCGTTGCAGGCCGTGTCAGTGGCACTGTATTGTCCTCAAAGCGGGCAAAAAAGTTATTTAGTCTGCCTGGGAGCAAGACATCCTGGTCCGTGACTGGGCTGGTTTTCTTCTTGTAGTCCGTGATTGCCTGTAGACCCTGCCACATACCTCTTGTGTCTGAGCCGTTGAATTGAGATTCTACTTTGTCTCTATACTGACGCTTAGCTTGTTTGATAGCCTTGCGGAGGGAATAGCTGCACTGTTTGTATTTGGTCATGTTACCAGTCACCTTGCCCTGATTAAAAGCAGTGGTTCGCGCTTTCAGTTTCACGCGAATCCTGCCATCAATTCACGGTTTCTGGTTACGGAATGTTTTAATCGTTGCTATGGGAACGACATCTTCAACGCACGTTCTAATGAACTCGCACACCGAATCAGCGTATTCGTCAATGTTGTTATCTGACGCAATACGAAACATATCCCAGTCCACGTGATGGAAGCAGTCTTGGAGTGTGGAATCAGCTTGGTCGGACCAGCGTTGGACAGACCTCAGCGTGGGAGCTACTTGTTTTAGTTTCTGTCTGTAGCCAGGGATCAGCAAAATTGAGTCATGGTCAGCTTTTCCGAAAGGAGGGCGGGGCAGGGCCTTATATGCATCGCGGAATTTAGAATAACAATGATCCAAGGTTTTCCCCACCCTGGTTGCGCAGTCGATATGCTGATACAATTTAGGGAGTCTTGTTTTCAGATTAAAAGGCTTTACGGCGAAAGCACACTATGCGATTATCTGAGGACAGCACCCCGCATACAAAGCATTACAAACATTTTCCAACCAAGCAGAGGCGTCACGAACGTCAGAAATAGCGATAAAATAAATAACTTACCTTTGAAGATCTTCCTCTAGTTGTAATCACAAGGGTCCCAGCTACATAACAAATGGTCCTTTTGTTTGATAAAGTCCTTCTTTATATCCCAAAAAAGTCAGTTTAGTTGGCGCGCTTACTCAGTAATCCACCGTTTTCCCTCGTTCAAAACGCATACAAATGAATCCCGAAAGTTACCAATAAACTTACCCTAATATGTAAATAAATGATTCAAATTTAAGACTGAGAATAGTATGTTCATTACCAAAGATAAATAACGAAGTTAACACTACAGCCAAAATGGGAGCCACTTAGAAAAACTACAAATTCTAGCTCATTTAAAAAAAAAACAAGCCTGAAACTCTTTCTAAAGACTGTTGACATCTACTGGAAGCCATATGAACTGCAATCTGGGAGGAATTCCATTCATATTCCCATAGACAGCCATTATAAAGAGTGGTGAGTTCAACAACAACAAAAATTCCCGGGTGGATTCTCCTCGGTTCTTTGCCTGCTATATCAGTTCTGTTATACTCACAGACATTATTTTAACAGTTTTGGAAACTTTGAGCGTTATCTATCCAATACTACCAATTATATGCATATCCTAGCTTCTGGGCTTTGGGCACCTCATTCATCCAAACCTCCAAATACTGCCCCCTATCCATAAGAATGACTCCAACCAAGTGTATGTAAACTTCTGCTAATAAGGATTAATTTAACACTGAAATGTGTGGAACACTGTTTAAAAAAAAGTTTTATTTAACTAGGCAAGCCAATTAAGAACAAATTCTTATTTACAATGACGGCCTTACAATGACGGCCTACCGGGGAACAGTGGGTTAACTGCCTTGTTCAGGGGCAGAACGACAGATTTTTAGAGCGTCAGGGATTCGATCCAGCAACCTTTCAGTTATTGGGCAAACGCTCTGCAGGCTCAACGCTCTAACCACTAGGCTACCTGCCGCCCCTGTTGATTTAACACTGGAGAATTTGCTGTGCACAAACATTCTGTTGGCCTGGTCTCACTCATGTCTCATCCATGTTACTACTCTAATGTATTATCCTTCCTTTTCAACACCAAGCCTTTGTGCCACTTGTGGCAGCCATTTATGAATGAATGTAATAAATTGATAAACATTGTAAATAGGTGTCAGGATTTGGCCAGGGTTGTTCCGGTTTTTGGTCACTAGATGCCCCCATTGTGCCTTTTCACCTTTTGTTTTCCCTTGATCCCCATTATTATTTGCACCTGTGCCTCGTTTCCCCTGATTGTATTTAAACCCTTTGTTTTCCTCAGTTCTGTGCTCTGTGTTTGTATGTTAGCACCCAGCCCTAGTACTCTGTGTACTCTTGTTGATCCCGGTGGACTCTCTTGAGGAATTCTGTTTTTTGTCCTTGTTTTTTTTTTAGTATCTTTTGAGGCTTTTTGTGCTATACCTTCCACCTTGTGGATTTACCTTTTTGTCTTGGAGGATTACCTTTGTTCTTATGGAATTCCTTTTGAGGTTGTGGAGTTACATGTTTTCCTGAAGAACTTCACTTTTTACTTCATTAAATACACCGTATCAAGTACTGCTGTGTCTGCCTCATCTTCTGGGTTCTGCCGACTATTCGTGGCTCAGTTGGTTAAGTGACTGTTTCTCACTCCGGAGACCCGGGTTCGTAACCGGGTCCTGACAATAGGCTGAGCAATTTATTTATACCCTGTCTCGTTGAACAGCCAGAGGCAAATGTAAGGGCAGATAACAGTACAGGGCATGACAGGATATGAGGATTCAGCAGTAAAATATAGACTGATACAGCTAACTCTCTTTATGGAGAAAGACTGCCTTCTTCCCAAACCTTTTACTGCCCTGTAGGGTGCCTACATGATGACGTGCTCTAATGATGGCGAGAGCAATACAGAGGGAGTCAGAGTTGAGTTATCCGTGTTATTGTAACCTCATGCAGTACCATGAACAAAGCTCTCACAGTATAATTCAAGTCAGAATAGAGAGGGCATGGAGGGTAAATGTTATTGATGAAAAGAGTGCTGGAGGCAAATCACTGGTCACGAGAGGCCAAACGGGGAACATGGAGGCGAAACAGACACAAGGGTCCTATTTTATGTTTTTTTCAGTGATCAACTGTGTTTTATGGACATGTTCCATGTTTACTCTTAATTTGAAATTATGACACATTTCCCATGGTCAAGAGCTGGGGTCCCTGACCTGCCTGTGCCTGGTCTCTTTCCCACATTGCTGCCTGTGAGTCAGACAGTACTGTAAACGTCTGGAGAGGACAACACAGAGAGGAATGTTTAGAATACGTCCTCAGTACCAAGACTCATTAGCTTATATTACAAAATAAAGGATACAGAAATGTCTGAGCTTCATGTATGTCCTGCACATAAATGCTTCGATAGTGAAAGGTTATGAAAATGTGACATGTGTGAGAGCCCACATGAAAAAATACTATAGTTTACTATAGTATAAATAGGGTAGTATTACCATAGTTAAAAAATTGTAGTGTTTTTGCAGACGTTATTATACTGTAGTATTTACTATAGTGTTTTGCTTATATTACTGTAGTATACTATACTGCCTTACCAAGCAAAAAGGCAGTAACTGCTCACTGCTCCTGCCTCTATTGTATTGTGTTTTTGAGAAAATGGGGGTCATGTTAGCAGTAACTGCATAAAGTTACTGTGAAACCAAGGTAAATAAAAGCCATTTTCTCAGTTCCACACTATGAGCAGTTACTGCCTTTTTGCTTGGTAGGGCAGTATAGTATTTACAGTTTACTATAGTATAAATACTGTAGTATTACTATAGTTAAACAGTAGTGTTTTTGCAGACTGTAGTATACTGTACTATTTACTATGGTGTTTTTGCAGATATTACTGTCAGAGACCGTGACGTGAACCAACTCAAACAACTGTAAACTAGGTGCAGTATCTTCACGAAGGATAGCAAGAGAAAGTAAGCAAATGCTATTGGTGTTCTAAAACAAATTGTACTTACAGTGAAATGCTTACTTACAAGCCCTTAACCAACAATGCAGTTTTAAGAAAAATGTGTGAAGAAAGTATTTACTAAAATAAACCGAAGTAAAAAAAGCAAAAAAGAAATAGAAAATAACAAATAATTAAAGAGCAACAATAAAATAACAGTAACGAGGCCATATACACGGGGTACCAGTACAGAGCCAATGTGCAGGGGAACAGGTTAGTCAAGGTAATCAAGGTAATATGTACATGCAGGTAAAGTGACTATGCTTAGATAATAAAAAGAGAGTAGCAGCATGGTAAAAATGGCGGAGGGGGTCAATGCAAATAGTCCGGATAGTCATTTGATTAGCTGGTCAGGAGTCTTATGGTTTCACATTGGCTACACTCACGCCCCTTTTGACCTCCTGCTTTTCCGCAGAAACCAGTGATCCGGGTCAACAGCATCAATGTAACAGCGTAGCTTCTGTCCCTCTCCTCACATGGACTCGAACGAGGGACCCTCTGCACACATCAACAACTGCCTCCCACGAAGCATCGTTACCCATCGCTCCACAATAGCCGCGGCCCTTGCAAAGCAAGGGGAACAACTACTTCAAGGTCTCAGAGTGAGTGATGGCACCTATAGAAACGCTATTAACGCACACCCCGCTAACTAGCTAGCCATTTCACATCGGTTACATGACAAATCTTTTCAGTCACCTAAGGGGGAATAGGCGTTGTCATGCCCTCTTCATGACTGTCTTGGTGTGTTTGGACCATGATAGTTTGTTGGTGATGTGGACACCGAGGAACTTGAAGCTCTCAATTTGCTCCAATACAGCCCCTCGAAGAGAATGGGGGAGTGCTTGGCCCTCCATTTCCTGTAGTCCATGATCATCTCCTTGTCTTGATCACGTTGAAGGAGAGGTTGTTATCCTGGCACCACACTGCCAGGCCTCTGACCTCTTCCCTATAGGCTGTCTCGTCGTTGTCGGTGTTCAGGCCTACCACTGTTGTGTCGTCGACAAACTTAATGATTGTGTTGGAGTTGTGCTTGGCCATGCAATGATGGGTGAACAGGGAGTACAGGAGTGTACTGAGCACGCACCCCTTAGGGGTCCCCGTGTTGAGGATCAGTGTGGCAAATGTGTTGTTACCTACCCTTACTACCTGGGGGCGGTCCGCCAGGAAGTCCAGGATGCAGTTTCAGAGGGAGGTGTTTAGTCCCAGGGTCCTTAGCTTAGTGATGAACTTTGAGGGCACTATGGTGTTGAATGCTGAGCTGTAGTTAATTAACAGAGTTCTCACATGGGTGTTCCTTTTGTCCAGGTGGGAAAGGGCAGTGTGGAGTGTGGAGTGCAATAGAGATTGCGTGATCTGTTGGGTGGTATGCAAATTGGAGTGGGTCTCGGGTTTATAGGATAACGGTGTTGATGTGAGCCATGACCAGCCTTTCAAACCACTTCATGGCTACAGACGTGAGTGCTAAGGGTTGGTAGTCATTTAGACAGGTTACCTTGGTGTTCTTGGGCACAGGGACTATGGCGGTCTGCTTGAAACATGTTGGTATTACAGACTCGGTCAGGGAGAGGTTGAAAATGTCAGTGAAGACACTTGCCAGTTGGTCAGCGCATGCTCGGAGTACACATCCTGGTAATCCTTCAGGCCCTGTGGCCTTGTGAATGTTGACCTGTTTAAAGGTCTTGCTCACAATGGCTACAGAGAGCGAGATCCCACAGTCGTCCGGAACAGCTCGTGCTCTCATGCATGCTACAGTATTGCTTGCCTCAAAGCACTCACAGAAGTAGTTTTGCTCATCTGATAGGCTCATGTCACTGGGCAGCTCGTGGCTGTGCTTCCCTTTGTAGTCCGTAATAGTTTGCAGAGCTTATCGGAGCTGTTGTAGTAGGATTCAATCTTAGACCTGTATTGATGCTTTGACTATTTGATGGTTCGTCGGAGGGCATAGAGGGATCTTTTATAAGTGTCCGAGTTAGAGTCCCACACCTTGAAAGTGTCAGCTGTACCGTTTAGCTCAGTGCGGATGTTGCCTGTAATCCATGGCTTCTGGTTGGGGTATGTCCACACGGTCACTGGAGGGACAACGTCACAGATGCACATCGATGCACTTATGAAGCCAGTGACTACTTGGGTATCGTCTGCTCCTTAACATTTACATTTTTGGTCTTTAAGAGCATCTTATCTACGCTAAAAATACTTTGAGACTACAATGTTCATTGTAGCAGTGTTACAGTCCAAGCCCTGTTTTCTCCCTCAGTAATACACTCTGCCCTCACTTTACTGTGACTCTGTAGCTTTAAATCCAGCTATATCTTACCTCTATTCCCCAGTTGACCAGCGTTTTGGGTAGCTTTTTACCTTAAAAGGACATGCCTAGTTGAGCTGTGGTTTCCTGTGGGAGGCCTTTCCTCTCTCCGCCTGTGGAACTGAGAGCCTGGACCTGCCCATCCTCCCCTGTCCCTCTCTCTCTCGTTCTCCCTTTCCCAAGGAAAGTCCTGGCTACTCCACTCTGCTCCTCCCTCATACACCCCCCCCCCACACACACACACACACTCCTCCCACACACACACCCCACACACACACACACACACACTCCCCACACACACACACTCCCCCCCCACAGACACACACACACATTCTGGTCTGTTTCCTGTTCTACGCAGAGTAGAGCACAGTCCCCACAGAGCCAGATGTACTGTACACAGCGGGTGTGTGGCCCTACGTGCCGGCTCTCTTTCTGTCTTCACTGTCCCTTCCTGTCCAGGCTGACCTGGCCCCTTACTTAGAGGTTAAATATACTTTAAGGCGTTCCTCATCTCTCTCATGATGCTTTACATGTTTCACTAAAGAACCCAAAAGTCAGAGCCCAATGATTCAAATGCCTTAAGAAGGATACTGTAGATATTTCCAAACCCTTTGACTGCCCATTGCAACTACACAATAATGAGAGGCTGGGTGGGGATGGGTGGAAGAGACAGTGAGAAATGAAGAGACATATAGCGCTGAAGGTACTGAAGAACCTCAGGATAAATCAACATTTAAAGATTATTTTGTCATTTTTGTAAGGAAAAAATGTTGTGAACTAAACCTTTATAAAATCAAGCGGACAGCACTGTATGGGTGAAGAGGGGGGGGGGGTTGCACTTCAAGGACTAGGTGCTCATTGAAACATTAAATCATCCTTAGTCCATAACATCCTCTGTGAAGGGCATCCTCCTGATTCCTCCTCAGACCAGACAATAGTCAATTACTCAGTCATCTCATGTCCATATAAATTATACTGTCACATGTTGAGGAAAGCTCCTGATCTACTGACTACTGTGGAGAATTGCCACGGGTCTTGGTGTGTCATCAGTCACTCGTCCTTAGGTTGGATATGAGCACTTAATCATCCCTGTTAAGGAAATAGGTCTTGCAGCATCACAAGCGTATCGTGACAGAAACACAGCCTACTGAACACAGTAATCAGAACTCATACAATAACTACTGTATTCATCTGGGTAATATTAATAATTGGCAGAGATTCTCTCTCTCTCTCTCTCTCTCTCTCTCTCTCTCTCTCTCTCTCTCTCTCTCTCTCTCTCTCTCTCTCTCTCTCTCTCTCTCTCTCTCTCTCTCTCTCTCTCTCTCTCTCTCTCTCTCTCTCTCTCTCTCTCTCTCTCTCTCTCTCTCTCTCTCTCTCTCTCTCTCTCTCTCTCTCTCTCTCTCTCTCTCTCTCTCTCTCTCTCTCTCTCTCTCTCTCTCTCTCTCTCTCTCTCTCTGCTTTTTTGGCATGGGAAACATGTTTATACTGCCAAAGCAAGTAAAATGGATAAACAAAAGTGAAATAAACATTCTCTCTCTCTCCAGTGATATCAATGCTTCACGGGTGAGTGATCAGATTACTGTTTGTGTGCCTCCTGGTCATTATAGGCCCATCTAAACTTGTGCAATAGGTTTCTGTCACCAACATGCCTCAGGACAATTCTCAATGAACTATCTGGATTATTGTCTGCTGATCAGAACAAATCAAGAATTGTGGACATGATGTGGGGTTCTGTAGCTCAGTTGGTAGAGCATGGCGCTTGTAACGCCAGGGTAGTGGGTTCGATCCCCGGGACCACCCATACGTAGAATGTATGCACACATGACTGTAAGTCGCTTTGGATAAAAGCGTCTGCTAAATGGCATATATTATTATTATTATATATTATGTGAACATTGGAGACCGTGGGGGGGGGCGCCAACCCAGACAGGAAGGTCACGTCAGTGACTCAACCCACTCAGGTGACGCACCCCTCCCAGGGACGGCATGGAGCGGCACCAGTAAGCCAGTGACTCAGCCCCTGTAATAGGGTTAGAGGCAGAGAATCCCAGTGGAGAGAGGGAAACCGGCCAGGCAGAGACAGTAAGGACGGATCGTTTCTCCAGAGCCTTTCCGTTCACCTTCACACTCCTGGGCCAGACTAAACTTAATCCTAGGACCTACTGAAGAGATGAGCTTTCAATAAAGACTTAAAGGTTGAGACATAGTCTGCGTCTCTCACATGCATAGGCAGACCATTCAATAAAAATTGAGCTCTATAGGAGAAAGCCATGCCTCCAGCTGTTTGCTTAGAAATTCTAGGGAGAGTAAGGAGGTGATGGTGAGATGTTGATTTGGGATCCTATAGTTGTCACACGATGACATGCACAGGAACAGGCTTTGTCCTCGAAAGAGAGGTGAACAAAGGTTGAGTCACACAGGTGTGTGTGTATGCTGGTGAACATTTGTGTCAGTGTATGCGTATATGTGTTTGTGTTATTCTGCAAGTGTACCATGGTACATGACATGGTACATCCTCTTGCTCTAGTGCTCAAGGGGAAATTCATCGGTGAGCTCATGTCTGATTGGCTGAAAGGGATCCAAACATAAGTGCATTGACAGGTGGAGGGGGGGGGGGTGCATGACATAATTCCAGCAGGTGTGTGTGTGTGTTATAGAGGAGGACAACATCATGGCTAGTAACAGAGACCAGGTGGTTTACTGTCCAGGATGAGTCATAGTCAGAGAGTCAGGGAGAGGAGGGTTTACAAGGAGATGAATGGAAGGTGTAGTTCAGGCCTACTTTAATTTCTATGCCTGGGAGAGAATGAGAGCCATGACTCCATGGTTTTGTGTTCAACATTATGATACGGAAGAAGACCGAAAAAGCATGACTGTTTTAAAAATTGAGAGAAGTGTAACTACATTGTCATTAATTGTTTAAATAGTGGAAATGAACATGTTCATATAGGTTTATCAGTCATAAAATCGTATGGTTATGGTAGGAGTAGGATTCCTTTCCTCGAGAGAGAGAAAAAGATCAGCAGATAAAATGATGAAAACAAATGTACGTCTAAGAGTTGTTTAGAGCCGTGCAGATTCCTAATCAATGTCAGAATGAATATCCATCAATTCCATCACAACTCTCCCCCCTTTCCTGCACACGCACCCAATTACTTACGTCAGACCAGTAGAATTCATGGTTATGAATCAAAACCATACACTAGTACCAGCTTTTCAAACTCAGTTGGCATAATATTTCATATTGGTCTAACATCTTTTGAATCATTTCTGTGGTTTCTCTTCTGAAACAGAAGGCGGGCCTGGAACTGTGGGACAGCATATTAAAAGCACTAAATTATGCTCCAGAGTTTCTGCCACAGAGGCTGAGAGAGGGAACATGGTGAAATATTCATAAGTATTTCTGATCTCTGGATCCAGAGTGTTCTGAGGCCCCATCAACCTACATTGCCTTCAGAAAGTATTCACACCCTATGACTTTTTCCACATTTTGTTGTGTTACAGCCCGAATTCAAAATGGATTGCATTTGTCATTACACAATACCCCATTGGATTACACAATAGCCCATAATGTCAAAGTGGAATTATGTTTCTCGAAATGTTTACAAATCAAGAAAAAAATGTAAGCTGAAATGTCTTGAGTCAATAAGTATTCAAACCCTTTTTTATGGCAAGCCTAAATAAGTTCAGGAAAAAGATGTGCTTAACAAGTCACATAATAAGCACGGACACACTGTGTGCAACAATAAGTTTGTTCTGAAGTGTCTGTTCTATATTTGAGAGATATAAGAACGATCAGGAAACACTTATTATATATTTAACTCCTTATTTTTGGCACTAAATAGTCTCCATATGTGCTTCCATAACTTGTTCAACTGGTACGGGGGACCTTCAAACGAGTCTTGTGAGGCCTGTGGGCGTCCTAGAGCAAAACAATCAGTTACATGTTCGTGAGAGTCTCACCTTTCCACAGAGGGGTCATAATAGTTCGGAAGCTACAGGCGATTTTGTGAGCAGACCGTTTTTCGGGATGTTCCATGGTCTAACAAACACCTTTATAGCTCTGTCATCTTTCACCGCATATGTGGAAGAGCGACATGGGCATATGAGGTGGATTGAGATGCATCCAATGCACAAAAAAAAACAGATCTCTAGATTAAACTGACAGATTTTTATGGGGATTTTTGTATTATGCTAATTAATCGACCAGACGTTCAATTATCTGTAAAGTCCCTCAGTTGAGCAGTGAATTTCAAACACAGATTCAACCACAAAGGTTTTCTAATGCCTCGCAAATAAGGGCACCAATTGGTGGATGGCAACAACAAACAAAAAACAGACATTGAATATGCCTTTGAGCATGGTGAAGTCATTAATTACACTTTGAATGGTGTATTAATACACCCAGTCACCACAAAGATACAGGCATCCTTTCTAACTCAGTTGCCGGAGAGGAAGCGAACCGCTCAGGGATTTCACCATGAGGCCAATGGTGACTTTAATAAACATTTACAGAGCTTAATGACTGTGAAAGGAGAAAACTGAGGATGGATCAATAACATTGTAGTTACCCCACAACCCTAACCTAATTGACAGAGTGAAAAAGGAAGCCTGTACAGAATAAAAGTATTCCAAAACATTCATCCTTTTTGCAAAACGGCACTAAAGTTATACAGAAAAAATGTGGCAAAGCAATTAACTTTTTGTCATGAACACAAAGTGTTATGTTTGGGGCAAATCCAATACAACACATTACCGAGTACCACTCCCCATATTATCAAGCATAGCGGTGGTGGCATCATGTTATGGGTATGCTTGTAATCTTTGGGGAGCTTTTCAGGATAAAAAGAAAAGGAATGGAGCTTGGAATGGAGGAGTGGAGCACAAACAAAATCCTAGAGGAGGCCCTGGTTCAGTCTTCTTTCCACCAGACACTGGGAGATGAATACACCTTTCAGCAGGACAATAACCTAAAACAAGGCCAAATCTACAATGGAGTTGCTTACCAAGAAGACAGTGAATGTTCTTGAGTGGCTGAGTTACAGTTTTGACTTAAATATATGGCAAGACCTGTGAATGGTTGAATAGCATTGATCAACAACCAGAATAATAGGATAATGTTTCACAATCCAGGTGTGGAAATCTCTTAGAGACTTACCCAGAGAGACTCACAGCTGTAAATGCTGCCAAACGTGCTTCTACAAAGTATTGACTAAGTGGTCTAAAAACTTATGTAAATGAGATATTTCTCTATTTAATTTTCACTAAATTTGCCAAAATTTCTAAAAACATGTTTTCACTTTCTCATTATTGGGTAGACGGGTGAGAGAGAAAAAAATAGATTTAATTCATTTTGAATTCAACCTGTAACACAGCAAAATATGGAATAAGTCAAGGGGTATGAATAATTTCAGAAGGCACTGTATTTGGTACCAGCTCCATACAGTCCATCCAATTGCCTGTCTGAATTCAGGCCTATTCCTACAGAGACAGACAGGGAAGGTACAGAGGAAGCCAGTTGTAACACATATTTGAATAGCTATGATATGTGATCCTTCTAGTTCTCAATCCACATTCAGAAATGGGCTCCGTAGTCAGGAAATTCCAGTGGCATCCATCCATGCAGAAATGCAATGTGAGCTAAACAGCAGTGCATTGTCTTATTCTCAAGAGGAGAAAAGGCCAAAACAAAGAAGCATTAAAACACTAAATGTCAGGAATTGTGAAAAACCGAGTTTAAATGGCTAAGGTGTAAACTTCCAACTTCAACTGTAAATATTCCCTTGGATAAATTCTGAATTCCTTATGGATTTGGAATCCTCACGTCTCATTCCTTATTGGATGAGATTCGTTATGACAAGACCCTCTGAGTATAAGTACTTGTTTACTTAGTGGGGAGGTACCTTAAAAGTGCTTACATGAAACGACTCGTTCCCTATAAATCAATTGTATTATCATATCAGCCTATCATCAAATGCTCTTTGCCAGATATCAAACGATGATTTTTTATGGATTTGAACTACTTATTCCTCTATGATAAAGCCGTTAGCCTGGGTTGACAGGCAGGCTGGACGGCACATGCTGTGACATTTTTCACTTCATCCCCAGTGAGCTTTTCTGGGCCAACTCCCTTCACACAGCCCAGAGGAAATATGAACGATTGATATTTGGCACCTTTTCACCTCAGTGTCAGCCATGTCAAAGCAGCTGATGTGTCTGTAAACAATACCGCTCCATGAATGAGGTGAGTTGGGGCAAGTAGGATGCCTTTGGCACACCTGAAAGTGAAAACACTTTCTTGTAAATCAGATCAGGTTCCTCACTGGAATCTGGTTGGCATGTGTCAAGATGCAAAGTCAATCGATAAAAGGCTGTTGTTGTAGTGGTTTACCACAGCTAGTCAGCGGGCAATGTCCTTTATTGAGACAGTTTTAGTGCAGCTGGTATGCTACTAAACTGTGAAGACAGACAGGCTGTGGGTCCAGGTTTAGGGAGGGGGGCACTCCTACCTCCTGCACATCTTTCCACTCCCTATAAGACAAAACCTCTCCACAGTTCTCTGCGACTCAAACTCAAATGTCAGGTGTTCAGAAATCAAAGCAAAACGGTATCTTTCAGAGGTTGGTGTTTGGTAGCAGAATGCTGAATTATTCAATATGTTTAATACTCCAGTACAGTAGATGTATGTCAATCAATAATAAGAATCATATTTATTTGTGTATATCTTCCTATTTCAATGGCAGACATTATTCTCCATTCTCTCCCATCAACAGGACATCTGATCCCCTCATCCAAACCTCAAAACCTTGGCATTCCAACTAATATCAGCTGGTGAGGGGAAACTTCATCAATGTAAACTCATTACCTGTCCTCTGTTGTATGTGGAGCTGCTAAGCATCCTTTATTAGTGACTTGGGCGGACTGTCCAACAACAGACCACAGACGTCTTCACCAAGCAATCACAACTTGTTCTCTCTCTATGGCTCACCCATAACAGAGCCAACCCTATTCTTGAGCAGGACAAGAGGTGTGTTAAGCGTCACATGCCAACTCTTCCATCCACAGGGTTAAATGTTGAATTAGGCCCTGTGTTTCTCTCTCCTGTCTGATCTGTCTTTTTTTCTGTGAAAACATAGCAACCCAAATAAGGAGATTGGCTGAGAGCTGCTGTGTAAGTGAGTGTTTACAGCGGTCCAAGCCATTCCTTAGAAAGGCCTCGTATGAGTGGTTTGATTGGGTGGTGGGGTGGGTGGATGTCTGGTGAGGGGGGCAGAGTGGTGCGTGGAGGGATGGAGGGAGGAAGGGAGAGGGAAGCATCAGAGACTACACTCAGGTTTGGTTGGGAGTTTAAAGCATTGACAGCAGCCCTAGGCTCAAGTCTGCATCCCTCTGTGCTGCGCTTGCAGCCTCTTGTCTCGCACTCCATTGCGCTCCCTCTTTCTCTACCTCTGTCTGTTTCTCTAGCCCTTTGACTTGTGGACTCAGGATCTAGTAGTCACTCCATTACTGCATAGGACAGGCTCTATCTCAAACTACAGGGGTAACAACTTTCTCAGCTACATTTCTCTTCTCAGTGAGCACACTAACCAGGCACTATGGAGGCCATCAAGAAGAAGATGCAGATGCTGAAGCTGGACAAGGAGAACGCCATTGACCGTGCAGAGGAGGCTGAGACCGACAAGAAGGCAGCAGAGGACAAGTGCAAGCAGGTGAGTTGAGAAAGAGACATGCAGATGAATCTATGAAACATCACTCAGTTGACACAGTAAAATGGCACTTAGCTACAGAAGGATAAAATGCAGGATTTAATCAAAAGCTATGTTCATAAAGGGATATCACAAGAGATAAATTCAAACCATGTACGGGCTCTGAAGTCTCATACTGCTCTACACTCTGTAAGCCAATCTAAACATTTGTTCCATACCAGATGTATTTCGGGGAAAATTGTGTGTAATTAATCCAATGCAAATAGGTTTGATTAAAGTGTAGACCCAAATCAAAGATTGACAGTGTTAGCAAATGTATTGTTAGGGAATTGTAATAAAAGATGTGAGACCAAGTCAATCAAAGTTAATGAAAGAATCAAAGTGGACCCAGTGTGCATATGCCTGTAATGTCTGCAGCTGACCAGAGCACAGCTCAGTGGAAGTGTTTAGGTTAAATCAACAAATGAAAGATGATGTTGACCTATGAGGAAAGATTCCTTACCAACAGCCCACAGCAGCCTTGGGAGGGAAAGAGGACCGGGTGACAACTCCTTCAATGGACAACACACAGTACCACTGGGTCTTGACAAGAGCAATAAAACACAGCTAAAACGGAGTATAACCTCCGAATATGGCTTTAGTTACATAGTCCAAAGATGAATGATGATCCGAGTACTTTATCCCCCAGGCTTGGACTAAACTGATGCCAACTGAAAAAAATATTTAAAAAAGGACAAATAGGTGCTGGATGCAGCATCGTCTTGATGGTCTGTTGGCAAGGCTCACCCCAAATCAGGATAAGCCCAGTGGTGGTCGGGGTCCTACAATTCCACAGAGATGGACCCAGGCCCCAGATCCTATTCACCCCGAGTTTGGAGGTTCGTGACGGGGCTCTGGAGAGGTATAGCTGTAGCAGAGTACCACTGGTAGACCAAGGGCATCTGTACGGGAGTCCATCCAAGTGCCTGACATGCGTCTCCATTGCCTGAGAGAACACAGTCAACCAAGGATATCAGCTGTATTTTTAGACAATAGGAGATGGCCGTGTGGAATTATCAGGGATTATCAGCACTTCAGAGCCCCAAAGGCACAGGGGGAACTCTGATTACTACTTAGCCCCCAGTGTGTGCAGGCTCTGCATGCTAGCTAGCGCTTTATTGTTCTGACAAAAACTGAAATCCACTGTCAACACCCTGAGGGAAGTTACCATGCACATTGTAGATTTCTCTCATCCCTGTTGCTTTGAGCAGATGATCAATCCAGCTGCAGAGTTATAACTTTATAGGCATTCATTTATTTAATGTTTTACCATCAAATCATAGAGGTGTAACATTGGGGCTGCTAAATAGGTCCCCTGAATATCAAGATGGATTCTGGGTAGACACATCGGTCCTATAAATCCATAGGCTAAAGTACAGGTAGGGAATAGGCAAAAGGCATTGTTAGTGAGGCAGGCAAAAACTCATACACGGGAGGAGTAAATCGCAGGAAAAACAATACCTCCGTGATGGGGTGCAAAGAACTGAACTAAATAGTGTGTTAATGAAATACAAGTGTGCGAACGTGAATAGAATTGAGGTGATTGGAATCTGGAAAGTGAGCTGCATTCAGGGGATCTGTTTCTTTGGTGCAGGTAAAGGCTCGAACTTACCGGTAGGTAGTTGGCGAGGGCTCCTTGTCCAAGCACAGACGGGATAGGAAAGAACGTAATCTCGGACGTCAGCTGTTAAGGATGACCACCAGAACTTGCGTGTCAGTAGCTCCGTGGGCCGGGTGATTTTGGGATGGCCAGAACTCAGCGAGGTATGGCACCACTGCATTAGTTGGGGTCTGACGGATGCAGGAACATAGGTCTTTGCCTGCAGGAGTGTCGGGAGGTGCTGGTTCATGGCATAGGGCCTCCTGGACGGCTGCTTGGATTTCCCACTGTATGGGTCCCACAACACAAGATGGAGGCAGGATGGGCTCAGGAGCTGGGTTAGAGGAAGGGGTGTCAAGTAGACGGGATAAGGAATCAGCCTTCACATTTTTCTTGCTTGGCAGATACAGTAGGTGAAGTTGAAGATGAGTGCCCAGCGAGCCTGTCTGGGGTTGAGCCTCTTAGCACTTAAGTACTCCAAATTGCAGTGGGCGGTGAGGACAAGGAATGGGTGATGAGCTCCCTCTAACAAGTGGCACCACTCTTCAATGGCCAGCTTAATGGCGAGGAGCTCTCGGTTCCCAATATCATAGTTCCTCTCCGCGGGTGACAGTTTCTTGGAAAAGAAGCCACATGGGAGTAATTTGGGAGGTGTCCCGACCCGCTGAGAGAGAACCGTTCCCACGCCGACCTCCGATGCATCCACCTCCAGAACAAAAGGAAGGGTAGGATCTGGCTGCCGAAGGATGGGTGCACAGGTGAAGAGGCATTTCAAGGTCTCAAATGCAGTAAGGGGAGTGTCGGTCCATTGGAGGGTATGGCTTTTGACTGGTGAGAGCTGAGAGAGGAGTGGTTGTGCTGCTGCAGTTCCAGAATGAACCGGCAGTAGTAGTTGGAGAATCCTAGGAGACATTGTAGTTCCTTTACGGTGGTAGGTTTGGGCCAGTTAAGCACAGCCGTACCTTTGCCTTCGTCCATGTTGACCCCTCCTGGTGTCAGCACGAACCCTAGGAAGGTTACTGTGGTAATGTGAAAGGCACTCTTCTCAGCCTTACCGTAGCAATGGTGGTCCTGTAGCCGTTGGCTAAAGTACAGGCAGGGAATGGGCAAAAAGCGTCGTTAGTGATGCGATGGGCTGCAAAGAACTGACCTAAATAGTGTGTGATAATGACATACAGGTATGTGAACAGGTGATCAGAATTCAGGTGATTGGAATCTGGAGAGTGAGCTGCATTCAGGGGATCTAGGTGTTTGAGAGTGTGAGCTGGAAAATGGACTGGAAAGTGAGCTGCATTTGGGGGATTTACAGCTAGATGTGTAACTGAAGGACAGAACTGAACAAAGCATAAACATTCCTACCCATACCAACATATTTTCTTGTAGAAATTTGAAAACACAATCTCACATTTTATTAATTCATTAAAGAAGATAAACAAGAACGGCAACATATGATGGAAACTTGATACTAAAAACCTTACGTTGACTTTGATAAAACGGTGATATAATAAGAGTTATCATAATAGAAATATAAGAAAGCAAGATAAGTAGGCTAATATACTGAACGAAGAAACGACACCAATTTAGCGCTCAAGTTTGTGAGTGTGTGCATGCAGGAGAGCTTGTGTGTGTGTGTGTGTGTGTGTGTGTGTGTGTGTGTGTGTGTGTGTGTGTGTGTGTGTGTGTGTGTGTGTGTGTGTGTGTGTGTGTGTGTGTGTGTGTGTGTGTGTGTGTGTGTGTGTGTGTGTGTGTGTGTGTGTGTGTGTGTGTGTGTGTGTGTGTGTGTGTGTGTGAGTGAGAGAGAGAGAGAGAGAGAGCTAACTGTGTGAACTATTAACTAACAAACATCTGCCCTGCTCTAGCTGGAAGATGAGCTGCTGGGCCTGCAGAAGAACCTGAAGGGGACTGAAGACGAGCTGGACAAATACTCTGAGGCCCTCAAAGACGCCCAGGAGAAACTGGAACAGTCTGAGAAGACCGCCACAGACGTGAGTGGGCAGCAAAGCACCCTGGGTAGAGCCCCTATTACACACCCACTGGGTGGTGTTAGGAGGAAGGGGACTAGGAGGAGGTTGGGCGCGTGGGTTAAGTACACTACCAGTCAAAAGTTTTAGAACACCTACTCATTCAAGGGTTTTTCTTTATTTTTACTATTTTCTACATTGTAGAATAATAGTGAAGACATCAAAACTTTGAAATAACACATATGGAATCATGTATTAACCAAAAAAGTATTTGAGATTCTTAGCCACCCTTTACCTTGATGACAACTTTGTACACTCTTGGCATTCTCTCAACCAGCTTCACCTGGAATGCTTTTCCAACAGTCTTGAAGGAGTTCCTACACATGCTGAGCACTTTCTGGCTGCTTTTCCTTCACCCTGCGGTCCGACTCATCCCAAACCATCTCAATTTGTTTGAGGTCGGGGGATTGTGGTGGCCAGGTCATCTGACGCAGCACTCCATCACTCTCCGTCTTGGTAAAATAGCCCTTACACAGCCTGGAGGTGTGTTGGGTCATTGTCCTGTTGAAAAACAAATGATAGTCCCACTAAGCCCAAACCAGATGGGATGGCATATCGCTGCAGAATACTGTGGTAGCCATGCTGGTTAAGTGTTCCTTGAATACTAAATAAATCACAGACAGTGTCACCAGCAAATCACCCCCACACCATCACACATCCTCCTCCATGCTTTACGGTGGGAAATATACATGCAGAGATCATCTGTTCATCCACACCACATCTCATAAAGACATGACGGTTGGAACCAAAAATATCTCATTTGGACTCCAGCCCAAAGGACACATTTCCACCGGTCTAATGCCCATTGCCCGTGTTTCTTGGCCCAAGCAAGTCTCCTCTTCTTATTGGTGTCCCTTAGTAGTTGTTTCTTTGCAGCAATTCGACCATAGATGCCTGATTTGTAAACATTTCTAAAAACCTGTTTTCGCTTCGGCATTATGAGATATTGTGTGTAGATTGAGGATTAACAATATTTATGTAATCCATTTTAGAATAAGGCTGTAACGTAACAAAATGTGGAGAAAGTAAAGGGGTCTGAATACTTCCCAGATGCACTGTATATCATAGAAATCAAAAGATAATTCCACATAAAAATGTTATGGGATTTGCTGCATTGGTTTTGTTGGTAGGCCTACATTATGATCAAATAGCCAGAATAGTCAATTGGCTACTGTCTAAAACTGCAAGGGTACATCCTCAGTGTTCACCGTAAACACTCCCGGAAGTTTAAAAACACATTTAGCTCACAAGACATAAAATTTGCTCAGTGTTTAGCAGTCTTATGGCTTGGGGGTAGAAGCTGTTCAGGCTCCTGTTGGTTCCAGACTTTGCAGTACTGGTGCCACTTGACGTGCGGTAGCAGAGAACAGCCTGTCTTGGGTGGCTGGATTCTGACTATTTTTGGGGCCTTTCTCTGACACCATCAGGTATAGAGGTCCTGATGGCAGGGAGATCAGCCCCCCATTATGTATTGGGCCATACTCACCACCCTCTGTATGGCCTTACAGTTGCCGTACCAAGAGGTGATGCAGCCAGTCAAGATGCTCTCAATGGTGCAGCTGTAGAACTTGAGGGCTCATGCCAAATCCTTTCAGCCTCCTGAAGGTGAAGAGGTGCTATTGTGCCGTCTACACAACTGTGTTGGTGTGTGTGGACAATGTTAATTTGTTAGTGATGTGGACACCGAGGAACTCAATGCTATCGACCCGCTCCACTACAGCCCGATCGATGTGGATGGGGGCGTGCTCGCCCCTCCGTTTCCATTAGTCCGCGATCAGCTCCTTTACAATATTAAGCATTATTGGAATGGTTCCCACCTGTTGGGATGATTTATATATACATTAGATGACTGATAGGGGGCGATGTGTTGAAACCACCATGTTTCCATCTTGGCACTCTTCCACCGTTTAAAAAAATATTTTGGAAGTTATAGAAATTAATGTATTAATGTCTACATTTGTTTATGCATGTATTATATTACACACACCATTTTGTATACTTTTAAATAATATTATGTGAGCAAAAATGTTCTTAAAAGTAAAACATTTTTAGATTACTAATGCTACTGTCTCCAATACAACAACAACAATACTTAAATAGATGTAATTTTGTCCTTGAAACATTTGATTGAAATACTGCACAATTTTATTCATTCCCATAGAGTACCACAGTATGTGTTATAATAACCATAAAACTTAGAAGTCAAACAGAGAAATGGCTCCAATTGTTTTTTCCACCCATCATTTTGCCTTTAAGGGATTTTAGAAACACTTAAAATTAGGTCTTTGTTTTGTGTAGGCTTACCATGGTGTGACATTTTGATTTGGGCTCCCGAGTGGCGCAGCGGTCTAAGGCACTGCATCTCAGTGCTAGAGGCATCACTACAGACCCTGGTTTGATTCCAGGCTGTATCACAACCGGCTGTGATTGGGAGTCAATTGGCCCAGCGGTGCCCGGGATTGGGTAGGCTGTCATTGTAAATAAGAATTTGTTCTTAACTGACTTGCCTAGTTAAATTTAAAAAATGCAAATAGCTGTGTAAATCTCTCGGACAAGGTGACTTTTATCAATATATTTGCCTGTATTTACACCTCAAAAATGAAAAGCCAAATAGCTGCTAATGTGGCTATCATAAAGAAGTACAAACGCTATGATGATCTGGATGAGACTGATGAATTGAGGCAAAGGTAAGAATCTCTGGATTAACTATCTAATGTTAGCTAAATGTAGTAATGAATAAATTGGCAACATTTCTCTAAATGTACAATTCTGCGCAAGTTTTAAATTGACACAATACCTGTTAGCAAAGGTGTCAGCTAGAGATGACGTGCAGGAGCTTGCAGGGATTTGTAGTTTTACATGACGTCTACTTTGATGCTAATTAGCATTTTCGAATCTGAGAGTAAATAAGAGCCGAATATATTGATAAAAGTTATCTTGTCTGAGAGAGATTTACATAGTTATCAAAATGTCACGCCATAATAAGCCTACACAAAACATAGCCCTTATTTTTGTGTTCCTAAAATCCTCTATGGGTCAAATGTATGGTGGAAAACAATTGGAACCCTTTCCCTGTTTAATACCCATAAAACCACTAGGATTTAAGACACCTCCACTGTGGGGCTCTATAGAGGACTGCTCCTACTGGAGAGTGCCAATATGGCCAACCGGTGGCTTCAAAGCCTCTTAATGGCCAATGCATAGCATCAGCAATCAATGGTTTATATACATCATTGGTTGGGACCTGGGCCTTTGTGTTAAGAGGCCTACACCAAATTTGGTCAGCAATGTTCTTGGCTGCCCACCACATGCCATTGTTTTGAATGGTGATATCCATTCTACTTGTTCTAGTTATATGGCTGGTCCGTTGCCCCAGCGCCAGCTGTGAGTGTGCTTTGATCAGGCCTGTCTGTGTGGAGATCATAATGTGTATATCATTCTGGGCGCCTAGTCTTGAAAGATGAGCTCACCAACTCCCCATACACACTCAGCCACTATGTTCCGCCTAAACACAACCGCACTGGTTAACATACAGGAATGCTGGTAAACCCTGGATAGTAGATACTGTATGTATGGCTGGGTGGCTGCTTTGACTGTACTTACAAGCAGGTAGCCTAGTGGTTAGAGTGTTGGGCCAGTAACTGAAAGGTTGCTGGATCAAATCACTGAGCTGACAATGTAAAAAGCTGTTGTTCTGCCCTTGAACAAGGCAGTTAACCCACTGTTCCCTGGTAGGCCGTCATTGTAAATAAGAATTTGTTCTTAACTGACTTGCCTAGTTAAATAAAGGTTACATTTAAATACAGGCTTAGGCTTCATTTCAAAGAGGATCAAGTGTGTGCTCGTCATACTTTAGATGGATATTTTTTAAGTTGAGTATGAATAAGCCCATATTGTTGTTTTTCAATATCCACAATCTGATTATCTAATAAGATGATCTATTAAAATGTAGAAATTCACCAACTTTTCATAAGAGGAAAGGCTGTTTTTGATATTAGTTATGTGCTCTCTGAACGACTGTTCGTCAAAGAAAGGCAGTGTCTGTTTTGCCTGTGGCTAGAATGATGTTATCCTGCTGTCATTATGAGATATTATCTCTCATACCAGACCCACTTTTTCATTTTGCCAAACACAGTAGGCCTGGTGTCTGAGATCTGCAAGCAGACAGAAAGAATGAGCACCAATATTTATACAATAAACAATCTATACAAGAAAACAATTAGCAGTAACAATACAGGTCCTGTAACACTTTTTTAAATTCTCGAACGTAAGAGATGGAGGTTTGTAGATAAAACAACAAAGTCAGATTATCTGAGCCGTGTGTGCCCCAACTTCAACAAGGAGACCGTATTGTTTGGGATTCCGGATATCCCAGAGAAACTCTCGGGGAGAGAGAAAGACAGAGAGAGAGGAAGTGGCTGACCAGGCGCAGGAAGGCAGGACTGACATGGCAGCTCTGGGGAATTTAGGCCAGGCTTCCCATGAAAATATGCTCCTGAACACTCCGCCACATGTCATTTATTAGAGGCAACGGTCAACTCATTACACATCTGAATTAACACAGCCAAATCAGATGAGTAGGCAGAGAATAACTGGCCTATAAGCCAGACAACAGCTGATTGCTAATGTTAGCCTGTGTCTGTGAGGCATTGTAAATGGACAGTATTTTGAGGTTGCCCCTAGACACTGGTCTAAGGTACATTTTCCCAGCTAATGATTTAACATCAGGATTTTAGGGAGGTTAAGCTGGTCCTAGATCAGTGCCTAGGGGGAACTCCAACCTGAAGCGTGTGGTATTTCCTTTGTGTCTGTGGGGCATGGTAACCTTAAGAGAATGGGCTGTAGTGGATACGGGTTGAAAAGGGCTGTGGAGCAGCAGGGCAGAGCAGCAGTTCTGGAATGTCAGGAATGCAGCTAAAGCAAACAGATAGGCCCACACTCCGGTGTCTAATGAAATAAATGCTTTTCCGGTGGGGAATTCACATAGGCACTCACAGAGCTGAAGCTGTACCGACCACATTTCCACAAGACACTCACCCGAGACAACATAAATCAAAACCTGCTGATTCCATCTGCTTGCTGGAGTATAGACAACTGAATCATGTGAATTGTTTTGTGTATTGCTACCCACACACATATTGATGAGGTATTCAACGATCAAGTTACAGTAACCAATACAAATAGGAGTCGCCAGAGCTACACGAAAACACCACAACATTTAGCCTAAAATCAAATGCTTTAGACTTTGATTTAACAACTGTTGATAAAACCTGGAATTTTTGTACACTGTAATAGATAATTAGAATGAACTGTTGTGAATATTGTTCAGAATAATCTCTTAAAGTTCAAGTATGAATTTTCCATATCAAACCAGAGAGAAGAGCTATTTATAGGCACTTAAGTGTCACATTTTAGCCTCATGTTTGCTGGACTGGATTTCCTGTTTTCCCTGTCTTTGGTGACTAAATTGAAGCCCTGAATTTGAAGAACATACATTATTTACTATGGCATTGGCAACTGTTAACGTACATAAGACTCTTTATAGGCTACAAAATGGATGGATTTCTTGCCATTGAAGCTGTTCATTGAAAGTCCCCTTTGCCTACACCCGCAAGAATCACGCAGAACGGGAACGCCCCGCCTATCCTAAAACCGTGACCTCATCTGAATCACACTTCTCTGTATTGGAGGAACTTTCCTCATCATTCCTTCCTTTTATTTATTTATTCTCTGCCGTTCAGAACTGGAACGCTTCGCTAATGCGTTCATACATATTTCATTCCAAAGTATATATTTGAATACTTTAAAAAAAAGTTACTCTTAGTCTGAACTAAATAACCACCTGGAAAACCTATTGTCTTGGTTTATACAACTTTTCTTATTGCACTGCACTTGAAGATTTATATTCTGCTTTTTCGGTCCATTCCAAAGACTGAGTACTATTATTATATCCTGTTTGAATAGACCAAAGCAACCTTTGCACAATATTACAATTTTCGAAACCAAAAGTATTTTTTAACGAATAGTACGAGAATGTCGGGTTTGAATTCTTTGGACGCTGTGAAAAGAAAAATCCAGTGTTTGCAACAGCAAGCCGACGATGCAGAAGACCGAGCCCAGGTTTTACAGAGAGAACTGGATGGGGAACGAGAACTTCGGGAGAAAGTGAGACAATCGAATACTTATCTTTTTCCTCTGTCTACTCCTTTTAAAAACTTCGCTTATCTGTCCTTCTCCTCATGACCACGTCTGCCAAAATGTTACGTTCTGTAATAGTGTGGAAGATACACGTTAATGAATTGATCTGCCGGTAATGAAGACACAATGGTCTCCAAAAAATGCTGAATTGCTAAAGGTCCTAGCGCGTGCCCATTAATCATCAGATGTGTGCTACAGTAGGAATCATCCATCTTTGTCTTAGACAATCCACTATTGATATATTTTCAAGACCTAAATATATGGTCCTTTCCTCTCTTTGGACATTTCCTTTTCATTATAAAGGAGTACGCTGTAACTAGGCTTAATAATAAGGCCCGATTTAGGTTTGTATGAGTCTAATGCTGGAACAAGATGTTAGTATAGAAAATTGGTAAATCTGGAGGGCCAGCACAAACTTAAGTTTCTTTTAAAATAGCTGTATGGTTCAAAAAGTATTTCAAATGCTGTAGCTTTTGAAATATGTCTGAATCATCAAAACATATTTACAATAGAATCATTAAATGGCTACTTGTGGGGGGCCTAATAAGAGTAGAGAGATTGAGCTGTCAGGTCTTGATTGGGAAAGCAGCAAGAGGTGAGGTAATGAGAGGATCTGGCTAAAGGAGGGGGTTCCCCTTCATTTCAGTGCAATCCATCAAAGGAAGCAAAAGAAAGAGGGATGTGAAATGGATGTTTGATGGATAGCATTGTCCTCCACGAGAGGCCCAGGATGTAAATGTGTGCGAATGGCTTCTTGGTAGTTGTTGTCAGATATAGGCCTTGTAGAGAGGCAGCTTTCAGTGACATATGGTGATGCATATAGAAGAGACAGAACCTCAGGGCTCATTGGACATGAGTACTGACTCATGATTGGACAGCAGGGAGGCCATAGTGGGTCTGTGAGAAGCTTAAAAAACAGGCATGGTGGGGGATGCATTTTCATTTCATCCCCTGAACTGAACCCAAGTCTGCAACCTGGCTGCTATTACATTCACAGTTTCTTCAGTCACAGACTCAGACCTTACATCATGTCAGTCTTCTCAGCCTCAAATCATTTGAAATGTACCTCTTAAAGGGATAGTTTGGGATTTTGTCAATGAAGCCATTTCTCTACTTCCCCAGAGTCAGATAAACTCGTGAATACCATTTTTATGTCTCTCAAGCATGAAAAAAGTTAAAGGAAGTTTCACGAACCAATGATAACTAACATTAGCGCTATGACTGGAAGAACACAGTCAGCTGGTACAGCAGATATATAGAAGCTAATGGCTAGGAGTTAAAAAGGCTTCTGGAGTTTGTAATTCACAAAGGTTTCCAGTCATTGCGCTATCGCAAACGCCAAAATACCAAACTATTCCTTCAAGCTCAAGCCATTAGTCTGTGTTCAAGGATGAAAAGACTTGAAGTGGTTGAGTCTTGAGTAAGCACTTGTGTGGCTAACCTCAAGGGTGTATGGGCCCATGTGTGAATAATTGAGGCAAACCAGGGTGATTTCTTGGCACAACAAACTCTTTCATTGGAACAAGCTGCACAAAAGAGGGAACATTGTTATCTTTCTTGAGGTAATGAATCTTCTTTTGAATAGTTTAAACATGGAGACTATTGGCCTAAAATGAATGCCTTGATGTTATTTTGGAGTGAAGTGGCATTCTTGTCTTGCAAGGCGTAACTTAACTTCACACAACACCCTCTGCCTTTGTTGAACCACCATGGAATGATTATCAAGAAATACTTGACGTTGTAAAAAACAATCTCAGGTAAAGCCCCACACATACAGACCAATTATACAATATATATTTATTTAGACTTTTGTTGCTTTCTTAGTATTCAGGCCCACTGGACAGGGGTGGTAAAGGTGAGAGTCTCTAAGAGGAGACTCAGGGGATGGATGGGAGGGAGATGAACTGATAAGCAACCTTGGTTGCTGGGTGGGATGGGAAGGGAAGGGGTGGGAAGCATGCGTGCTTTCTTCAGGATGGGAAGCATGGTTTCCGGGTGGGGAGGGAGGATGAGGGCGAGTGGATGGGGACTAAGGGGGGAATGGGTCAGGTTTATCTGTGTATGCATTTTGTTTGATTGTTTTTGTACTTGTAAACCCCCTCTGAAAAAGGAATGTCAAAACAAAATAAAAAGTTGGTCACAAAAACAAGATATGCTTCATTGAGGTTCTATATATTCATATCAACAGTTCTCACAGTATGTACAGTATTTAGATTAGGTTGGAGGTTCTAGGCCTACTTCAGATTATTATCCATATTCTATGTATGTAGAGGAGAGGGATGATATCTATCCCAAGCGGAGCTAGCTTCACTCCCAGACCCTTCCTGGAGGGACTGCCTCTGGCTCAATATAAACCATAGTGCTCCAAACCACGGAGCTAGGATCAGATGACCCTACCCCCAGTCCTAGCCTTAACCATTAGGGGGATGAAACAGTATCTGACCCAGTATCAGTGGTTAGACGCAGCTTCTCTCTACTCCCTGCCCCTGAGGAACAGGCCCAGGATACTGCCTGTCGGCTCCACTCCGACACTTCCTGTGCCGCAGCTTCAGCCCACATCAGCAGGAAGATAAGCAGATGCTGGACATTTCTCCCAGGCCTGGACTCTGTGATACAGACACATCCTGATTATCTGGGGAGTCTAAAAGAGAACCCAGTTGCTATATGAAGTTGGCTACTGACTTTGGTGCTGCAAATATTTCTTATCAAAAGACTTCTCTAGAATAATGTGATATTTATAATCACTTATTATAAAAGTGTAAAGAGCAGACCACACCCAGCTAGCGCATAACATTCTGAGAACCATATGAGCGTGGTTGTCCTATGGTTATTTAGCATAGAATCTTAACATAACTTTCTGGGAATGGTGCAGGATAGTTACATGGCTTTGGAACATTCTCAGCACATTTAAGGAACTTGACAAAAATGTATTTTCTTGGTATTTCATTACTTTAACAGGACGTTTCCTAAAAGTTCAAACATGGTTACATTTCATTTAAAATTTGGTCATGTTCTAGACCCTTAAGAAACAACGTTCGTCTGTCGGAATTTCCGTACTTCAGCATAACGTTTCCTACAGGTGTTCTCATGGTTGTATTTAAAGTCATGTTCTCAAATTGTTCCGAGAACGTTAAGAAAACTTTACATAAAAACCACAAGAGAACCTTAATAACATTCAGAGAACTTCTAAGAATACAAAAACATACATTCCGTTCTCAGAACGTTAAGACCATTGACATGAAAACTTTAGTAACGTTCAGAGAACGTTTTAAGAATAATGTATACAATCCATTCTCCGCATCGACAAAACTCTCTCTCCTCTATCTTGTTAAGTGTGTTCAGGTGTGTTGGCCACACCTGATCTTAATGAGTGCTTGTTTCCTTTGAATGTTCACTTCCGACCTCAGAACATAAAAATATATTTTTATTTTACCCCCTTTTTCTTCCCAATTTCGTGATATCCAAATATGATCTTGTCACTTCGCTGCAACTCCCCAACCCGCTTGGGAGAAGCAAAGGTCGAGTCATGCGTTCTCCGAAACATGGCCCACCAAACCGCGCTCCTTAACATCTGCCAGCTGCGCCAATGTGTTGGAGGAAACGGCATTCAACTGACGACCGAGGTCAGCCTGCAGGCGCCCGGCACACTACAAGGAGTTGTTAGAGCACGATGAGCCAAGTAAAGACCCCCCGGCCAAACCCTGCGATGCAGTGCCTTAGACCACTGCGTCACTCGGAAGGCCCCAAAACCATTCAGTTTTACTGGTCAGGATACTTATGGCTTTGTTCCCAGAACCAATGGGAAACCAAAAACGGACGTTCCCACAACTTCCAAGGAAACAAATGTGCTAGCTGGGCAGTCTATCCCTCTCACCAAGTTTTAAATAACATTTGTTTGCTTAGATCTGTATGTTTTTGACAGCCACGTAAATATACCGTAGTGAATACCAAATAGGTCTAGATTTGTTGACTGGCCTGTCTGGTAATTAGCCACTGGTTTCCTGCCACAAATAGCACCATGATGCATTGCATGCTACGGAAAGAATGACTTCTTGGTTCCACTGAAGAAGAAAAAAAGATCTAACTTTGGACTTTCCCCATGGGAGTATCACGACTATTCAAATTTAAGTTTAACAGTAATACATTTTGGCATTCATTGGGCACAGGGCCCTCCCTTGGAACTTGAAAGTACAGTATTTGAGGGAGTGGATGTTGGCTTGTACTTAGTGTTGACCAGGGATCCCACTGCCACGCATAGTGACAGGCCTAAGCTTGTCCACTGCTTTAGACCAGCATAATATATAAACCAGTAAATAGTTTCACAGGCAGAATGTTTACTTTACCTGCTGGTACTTAACTCTCCAGTCTAAGACCCAATTGAGCTTTCACTTTCTTATTTGCATACCGGCACTACTTCCTGGTGTTGGCTAGCAACCGAGACCCTGCTGAAGCACAGGGCTTTTGTTTTGCACATGTTCTCAGACCCATAAACAAATCAGTGAGCCATCCCTTCTCTGAAGCTGGCTTAAGTCAGGATGAGGAACAGGACAGGGTCTGAATGTGGCTGAAATACGATGGAGTTGACCACTCTGTTCATTTAGCGTACTATTTGCATTGAAAAGGCTTGTGGCACTGCATTAGAAGCACGTGGCTGATGTTTAATATCCTGCCTTTACATATCTCCTCCTGAAATGCCTAGTTATATGAGGCTGTCTTTGTATGTCAAGTCTCTGTTAACAGATGGGATCACAACAGGACTGGACCAGCACTATAACACAGCTCCAGCCTGGAACACTTCCATAGAAACCCAATCCTTATGCTCTTCATTACCCCACTGTCCTCAAATGAAGCAATAATTAGATTCCTGATGTGCAGTAGCCCTCGCTCCCTCTCAATGCTTATGACTCTTCAGGATGAGAGTGACAACAGGCATGTGTTTTCTAATGAATGCATGTCTCACTCTCACCTCCTTCGTTCTTTGTAACTCAATTCATAAGAGAATGGCGTTAGTGACGCCACGGTCTTGGGTTCGATTCCCGCTGGGGCCATCAATACGAAAATGTATTCAGTCACTGTTGTAAGTCCCTTTGGATAAAAAAATTACACGCTAAATGGTATATCCCTGTCATCTTTGGCTCAGCATTTACATAATCACAGCCAATGAAAAGGCTCTGGTCGCGTGGCCACAGGGAGGGAGATAGAACTTTGTCCAGAGCAGGGGACAAAGTGAGCGATTCAGCGAGTTAGCGCTCCAGATGCTGGTGGAATATCAAGCGTATTGTAGTGAGCTGCTGGCGCTTGATAAGGATGCTGTGGCAGTGGTTATTAGTGTCAGTGGGGCTTCGTTGTGTCATGAGCTGCCAGCTTGACTCAAACGGCGTCAATAAAACAGAACACAGTCAGCTGGTACAGCAGATATATAGAAGCTAATGGAGTTAAAAAAGCTTCTGAAGTTTGTAATTTACACGTTGAAATTTCAGATCTGATTTTCCCTTCCAAAAAAAGGAATCGACCCCAACAAAAATGTCCATTAATTATTATCCACACAATAATAAAGATCCTACATTTGTCACTACTGATACGCTTTTCATTCTATACACTATTGTTGATGTATTTAATGCCATGACATAATAATAGACATTCCATTAGCATAACTTTAGTCTGTTGAGTTTCTCACTAGACATCTTCTATCTTCCATTCATAATTGGATCCTCTTATTTATATGTGAGAGAGGAAGCACTAACAGAGCACCTCCTTAGCTTGGTGTCTTTCCTTTTCCTAGCATTTTTTTCCTATGTGTGTGTGTGTGTGTGTGTGTGTGTGTGTGTGTGTGTGTGTGTGTGTGTGTGTGTGTGTGTGTGTGTGTGTGTGTGTGTGTGTGTGTGGTGTGTGTGCGCGCGCTCTCTAACATCGTCTTGGCACTGCACCACAAACATTCTCTCGAGTATGTTTTACCATATAAGGTGTGTGTCTCAGGCAGCCAGAGAATGCTATTTGACTACGGAAGGGCATGGCTAGGGAAAAGGAGAGAGAGGGAGGGAGAGAAAGGGAGAGAGAAAGAGAGAGAAAGAGAAAGCACTCTCCTCTGACCCTGAACTGACTGTGAGAGAAAGAGGGGAGGGAGGAAGGTCAGGATGTAGTGTGGATTGGTTTCCTGTCCGTTTTCTACCATTTTCCCCTTTAAGCCAAGGGCAGGCCTGTGGGTGCTGTATTGAACTGTGTGAGGAGTAGTAGTAGTAAGACCTGAGTCAGAGTTGGCTGGAGAGCTTCCATTGTATTTGTCTGAAATCTGTGTTTCTATATTAGGCCTACTCCCTGGGAGGTGGATATGCTTATGGACTGAGAGAGGGAATAAAGGTTTGATTTTCTGTTGACTTGACCTTTTACTGCAGTGGGCTAAATCAGGGTCACAGAGTGTTTCTTGTTAGTCTTAAACAAATCTATTTTGAATGTATACACCTTACATATATGGTTATTGACTTAAACAAATTAAGGCAACTGTACCATGTCAGATATAGAGTTGAAATGTATTACATTTTGAGTTTACATCCCAAGATTACACTTTATATACTTGACAGAAGACTGAAATATAACAAAACCGTTTGACATAGAAACACCGGACTTTCTGTTTAATTACAAAATTTTGAAAAATATTAATATAATTTCACCCATGAGGCCACTAGAGGGCGATTTGGTAATTTTACTATAGGAAAGGGATCATGAAGAGGATATGGGCTCTTTGTGTACTCCCCTGTCGTTGGATCCTGACACTTGGTTATGAGTGACCGAGGATGTCTTTACCCCCCCATATGAAGGCTTCCATTACATTAGCATTTACATTTGAGTCATTTAGCAGACACTCTTATACAGAGTAACTTACAGCTCATTAGTGCATTCATCTTAAAATAACTAGGTGGGACAATCTCATCACAGTCATAGTAAGTCCATTTTTCCTCAATAAAGTAGCTATCAGCAAAGTCCGAGGTAGTAAGGGGAGGAAAGGAAGTCAAGATCGAATGTTAGTTCACAAAAGGCATTTTTGCAGTGTGCGGAGAAGCGGTTGATATGGGAGAACTTGAAGGTTGAACACCAGGTGGGCAGTAGCGTTCTGGATAAGTTGTAGGGGTTTAATGGAACAAGCGGGGAGCCCAGCCAATTGCAAGTTGCAGTAGCTCAGGCGGGAGATGACAAGTGCCTGGATTACGACCTGCGCCACTTCCTGTGTGAGCTAGGATCGTACTCTTTGGATGTTGTAGAGCATGAACCTGCATGAGCGAGTCACTGTTTTGATGTTTGCAAAGAACGACAGGGTGTTGTCCATGGTGACTGTTCCACTGGATGTCATAAGGTGAATGCACCAATTTGTAAGTCGCTCTGGATAAGAGCGTCTGCTAAATGACTTAAATGTAATTTAAATGTAATGTAAATGTTACGCCAAGGTTCTCTGCATTCTGGAAGGGGGACCATTGTGGAGTTGTCAATCTGGAAGTAGAGGTCTTTGAGCGGGTTGGTCTTCTCCGGAATGAAGAGCAGCACCTTCTTGTCAAGGTTGAGCTTGAGGTGGGGGGCTGACATCTAAGCTGAGATATCTACCAAGCACGCAGAGATGAGTGTCGCCACCTGTGTGTCGGAAGGTAGAAGGAGAAAAGTAGTTGAGTGTCATCTGCATAGCAATGATAGGAGACCATGTGAGGGTACCATCCAGGGAACATCCTCTTAGCAGGATGTGCTTCTTTCTAGTACAACACGTTACTGTGTCAGTGTGATCCTGATATGTGTAACATTTGACCTCATCCCCCTCTCTTCTCCCAGGCGGAGGGTGATGTGGCGGGTCTGAACCGCAGGATCCAGCTGGTGGAGGAAGAGTTGGACCGGGCCCAGGAGAGGCTGGCCACTGCGCTGCAGAAACTGGAGGAGGCAGAGAAGGCTGCGGATGAGAGCGAGAGGTCAGTACCAGCCAGCCACAGAAACGGACGTATTTATAATCTTTCACCTTTTAATCTTTATATTTACAGTGCATTCGGAAAGTATTCAGACCCCTTGACTTTTTCCACATTTCGTTACGTTACAGCCATATTCTGAAATGGATTAAATAAATATTTTTCCTCTTCAATCTACACACAATACCCCTTAATGACAAAGCAAAAACAGGTTTTTAGACATTTTTGCAAATGTATTAAAAATTAAAAATAGAAATACCTTATTTACATAGGCACTTTGCTATGAGACTTGTAATTGAGCTTAAGTGTATCCTCTTTCCATTGATCATCCTTCAGATGTTTTTACAACTAGAGTGGAGTCCATCTGTGGGAAATTTAATTGATTGGACATGATTTGGAAAGAGACACACCTGTGTATATATAAGGTCCCATAGTAGAATATTCCTGAAGGACAAAATCTATACAGCACTCCACAATCAGGCCTTTATAGTAGAGTGCCCAGACAGAAACCACTCCCAAAAGGCAGATGACAGCCCGCTAGGAGTTTTCCAAAAGGCACTTAAAGGCTCTATGACCATGAGAAACAAGAATCTCTGGTCTGATGAAGCCTGAATGCCAAGTGTCATGTCTGGAGGAAACCTGGCATCGTCCCTACGGTGAAACATGGTTGTGGCAGCGTCATGCTGTGGGAATGTTTTTCAGCAGCAGAGACTGGGATACTAGTCAGGATCGAGAGAAAGATGAACGGCGCAAAGTACAGAGAGATCTTTGATGAAAACCTGCTCCAGAGCACTCAGGACCTAAGACTGTGACACCAACCCTATGCACAAAGCCAAGACCATGCAGGAGTGGCTTTGGGACAAGTCTCTGAATGTCCTTGAGTGGCCCAGCCAGAGCCCGGACTTGAACCCGATCGAACATCTCTGGAGAGACCTGAAAAGAGCTCTACAGGAACACTCCCCAGCCAATCTGCAGAGAAGAAGGGGAGAAAGTCACCAAATACAGGTGTGCCAAGCTTGTAGTGTCAAACCCAAGAAGACTTGAGACTGTAATCTCTGCCAAAGGTGCTTCAACAAAGTACTGAGTAAAGGGTCTGGAAACGTATGTAAATGTGATATTCCAGTTTGTTATTTTTAATACATTTGCTAAAATGTCTAAAAACCTGTTTTTGCTTTGTCAAGGCTGTCATTGTAAATAAGAATTTGTTCTTCACTGACTTGCCTAGTTAAATAAATTATGGGGTATTGTGTGTAGTTTGAGGGGAGAAAAAAAACTACTTCATTTGTTTTCGAATAAGACTGTAATGTAACAAAATGTGGAAACAGTCAAGGGGTCTGAATACTTTCCAAATGCACTGTGTATGCCATTTTCCATTCGATAGTACCAGGCACATGTGGCTTGCTTTGACATTTTTTATTTATTGTTATAGGTTTTGATGCCATGTCCATTGCTAGCAAATGACCAGCCCCTTCAATAGCGTACTGAAAGCAATATTTCCGGAAAGCCATCTTGAATGTGTAAAACCATTCAATGTGCCTCCATATTGGGTGGGCTGTGTAAATGATACTTGAAATTGATTGTATCTTGAGTGTTGCTGACATTACTGTGTGTCCTGTCCTATCAGAGGCATGAAGGTGATCGAGAACCGGGCCTCCAAGGACGAGGAGAAGATGGAGATGCAGGAGATGCAGCTAAAGGAGGCCAAACACATCGCTGAGGAGGCCGACCGCAAATACGAGGAGGTGAGACTTCACATGGTCCCATAGAGTTTGTTCTGTCTGGGGTATAATCCATTCATAGAAGTATCCCTTAACATACTCATACTGTTCCACTAACATGTTTATCTCTCTGCCTTAGGTGGCCCGTAAGCTGGTAATCCTTGAGGGAGAACTGGAGAGAGCTGAGGAGAGGGCCGAGGTCTCAGAACTGTAAGTGCAGCACACGCCCCCTACACTAAAATAAGAGGGTAAACAAAGGTTCTTGAAATGAACATGTGAAGATCCTTCCAGTATTGTGTATCTAAGTATTGAGATGCCAATGCGAAGTACTTTTCTTCCTTTATTCCCCGGTAGTAAATGCAGTGATCTGGAGGAGGAGTTGAAAAATGTCACCAACAACCTAAAATCCCTAGAAGCCTCATCTGAGAAGGTCAGTGTGCATACTTTTACATCATACAAGTAAATACAGACAACTACTGATGAGTGCAAACTCCGTTTAAGTGCAGTGTAGATCACCAGTCCCAATTCAAATACATCATTAAAAAAAAAACTTATTCTGGATATCTGCATGTTTTGGGTAAGTGCATCCACTTAAGTCAGTCCCAAATCATTAGTTGACATGGCAGACATGAAAGCGGAGTTATTTCTAGTATAATCACTACTTGACACACTTTTATCTTCAAAGACATCTGAACAAAGATCCTGGTGTCACCTGACAAATTGGATGTTGATTTCATTCTGATAATGTTGATGGAACAGGAAGGTGTAATAGCCCTGGACCAAAACAGACCTTTCTCTGCATTCCTACCTAGCCAGCTTAGTGCCAGTCACGCCACATGAATCTCCCTCAGCCACTCAAGCAGTTGCCCGGTGCTGATTAAATCACTGCCCTTCTCATGGTTGGCATCACAGCACGATGTGTTCCTTATACCCATGCTAACACACAGCCAGTTTATCAAACCTGAAGAGTTGTATTTAGGGTTGCAAAGCTTCCTGTAATTTACAAAAGTTAGTAATTTTGGTAATTAGTAATTATCAGAAAATATGTATCGGAATTTTGGTAATTTATACTTGAATAATTTAAAACATGTTTTATTCATATAGTATTCATTTTTTTATCTGTCCACATTGTTCATGAGTTTCTTATTAGATAGACCATATGGTTCAAGAGAAAATGGCCAAATTAATGAAAAAACTATCTAATCAACACTGGCATTATTTTCAATTAATTCTGTAACTCTTCCAACTATTGACATTTTTCACAACTGTCACTAGTTTGACGCCAAAAAATTAGCAAATACATATTGACATAGTAAAATAAATAACGGTTTGTAAAAATGAAGGATAGTTCATGTTGAAACCCTCCTATTAAACACCAATGGTATTCAAGAAGTTGATGGTTTACATTTAGGATAATGTTTTACAGCTTTGTCATTCAATTTTTTATTTTAAAATCATGTTATTTAATTATTTAATATATTTGACATGTGATGAGGCCATACAGAGCTTAGAGATTATTACAGACACCTGTGATAATCTTAAGTACCCAAAAGGGCCACTAAATGTTTGTGATAAAAACATTGAAATATACCAAAATGTTGGTAGTTTATTTAAAAACTTAAAGTTTCCAGTAATATACCCTCCCTTTGCAACCCTAGTTGTATTACAGCGAAGCATGGTTGACAAACAGTGCCGCAAGATCATCGCTGTCTATGCACTTTCATGTCTGTCTGTTTCTGTCTCTGAGATGAATGGTCTGACATGTTCAAGATTTCAGAGCTTACCTGGAACAGACTTTGTCGTTGTTTTTTGACAGTACTCAGAAAAAGAGGACAAGTATGAGGAGGAGATCAAGGTTCTTAGTGACAAGCTGAAGGAGGTAAGCAGCTGCTGGCATCTTATTGGATTCTTAGTTCATACAGTAGTAAGCCAATTTGCTCCATGTCAAAACGGCATCCTGTTCTGACACCCTCCTCCCTGTGTGTCCCTCAGGCTGAGACTCGTGCAGAGTTTGCAGAGAGGACAGTGGCCAAACTGGAAAAGTTCATTGATGACCTGGAAGGTATGAGTGCTAAAAACGCTGTTGCAAACTGCTCTATGGCATTTCGATAGAAGAGAACGTAAACGTACCTTAGTGCGGAGAGAAAGTTCCTGTAAATTAGACATATTTTATTGCAGAAGATTAAACTATATATTTTGAAAATAACCGTTTTATCATTGTTCTCAGTTGCATCTCAGACTTATAAAGCTGAGTTGCTCAAATAAGAACATTCCATGTCAGTAAATTAGTAAAGATGTCGAGCTTGTTCCGTATTCCCCATTGTATGCCTTTTCCTTGGTCAAGAGGTCTGGATATTTAATCCTCTCCCTGAGCAATGAAACAACATCTTATTATGCACAGTTAGACATTGACATGGTCCCAGCTAAAAATAAAAAAATTCAACTAGTTGGAAATATTTCTCTAGAAAAAAGGGTACCCTGCCAAACGTATGGAAACTTCTCCGACAAGCTAATACAACACACTGCCTTGATCTCCAGTGTAAAGAAATATGTAGGCCCATTTTCTACTAACCAAAGAGCACCTATTTTGGTGTCTGATGTCTGCACTAAGAACAGAGTGCTCAAATTCCTTTAAGATCAGCATTTTTGGTCCTAGAGCCACATGAAATGGGTTTACCAGTATGAAGTCCGTTTATGGAAACCTTGATATAGGCTTAAATGCTTTAAATGCCTGTCCTCTCTTTCTCTTCCCTCTCTTTTTGCCACCATTTCCTTTTTGATTCCCTGTCCTGTCCTCTACCTCTCTCGGCTGCTGATTTCCTTGTGCCTTACCTGTGCTACTTCCTGCTGCCCTTTGACCTCCAGATGAACTTTACACTCAGAAGCTGAAGTACAAGGCTATCAGCGAGGAGCTGGATCATGCCCTCAATGACATGACCTCCTTGTAGACATTTCTTTCTGCCGGCCTCCTGCTTCCTCCAGGATGTCTGTCCCTCCAGGGTGTCTGTCCCTCCAGGGTGTCTGTCCTCTCACCCTTCCCACTTTAGGCTATTGTGTCCTGGGGTTAGCCTCCTGAAATACCCTTTCTCCTTTTCTCTGTGCCTTCTGTCCATCTCACTGTGTAATGAAACCCATTAAAAGCTAACTATCTCAACTATCCTTCTTTAATTAAATAGTTTTGATATTACAATCTTTATAATAGGACAAACAACTGTTTTAAGAAGGTGAGAATTTATGGAGTGTGGCATTCATTCACACTGAGTGTCCCTCACATCCTTTTTACATAACATTTGTCACGCAACTCCATTCATTACTGTCATCAGTTTTATAAATGCAAATCTGCCTTTTGTTTTGGGTAGTGTTCTTTAGTGTGGTTGTGTTTTGCATATTGAACAACTTAACACAATCACAGCAGTTACAGTATGTAATATCAATCAAATGTATTTAGAAAGCCCTTTTTTACAAATGCAGATGTAGAAGCACAGTGGATAGGAAGCAGCAGTTGTACATCCTGTATAGGAATGGCTTTGGATTCTGTGTAGAATATTGTTTACCAAACCTAAGGAGAATTAATTCATATTAATCAACTGTATGATGGTCCTGTCATGTGTGGTTTCATTCTATATGTCTTCAATATGTCTTTATTTTATTTATTTTTTAGAAAAATTAGCAGGTGCCAAAGAAGAGAACCTGGGAATGCATCAAGTCCTGGATCAAACACTGCAAGAGCTCAACAGCTTATAAAGATGAGGAGGAAGATGGAGAGGATAAAAGTCTTGCAACATTCCATAAATATTACATTTCATTCCACATTTTGAGCTGTAAAGTCTTATTCCCAGCGAAAGGGGTTTAACTTAACTTGTACCCTTTGTTTTTTAAACCAATGAATAGAAAGATAGAAAAAAACAACTCATATTTGACATGTGCACTCAAAAGAATGTTTTGAAATAGGTTGTGTTATATGTATGGCCTTCATTTATGTATGATTAATGAGCTCCACCGAGAGTTATTTTGCAAACAGTTGACAGGAATCAGCTTTTACCAACTGACATTGTAATTTAGTGCATGCACAATGTATGTGAACATATCCACAGGTTGGACTGTGCCTTTTAAAAATGAGCCAATATTCTACCTTTGGTTTATATGTGTGTGTTAACATGGTCATTGACACTAGAGGAAGACTCATGGAAACGATGGTGAACATGTCTGTGGTGCTACTGGTGGTGCTAAAATACTGTGACTATCATTCAGGTGGAGGGATTGCCAAAGTGAATTTTAAAAAATCATTTTTTATGTGAAGAGAGTATTCTATACAAATCTTTCAAGGAACTACAACTCCTCTTCTGACCTAACCTATTATCTGTATGGTCTTAAAGTGCCACCATATGCTGACATGCAGCTTCATAGCACCTCCTTTCCACTATGGCCTGACATGCCTGCCACTATCCCAGCTCTGCATTTGGCTGCCTAGCCTAGGTGTAAAATCATAATCCTGGTATTATATTGTGGTGGTAGCATATTTAAAAGTTAAACCAAAAAAAGCACCACTGGGGCCTCAATCAAGGTAATAAAATATGGATACTTATTGTATATAGTAGAATAATGTTAGTTATTGATGTATTGATCCAGTTTTACAAAACTTTCAGTCAGGGGAACTCTCGAAACCAAAGAATACACAAACCACAGAAGGTGAACCGTCAAAAGGTTTTATTGTTGTCTGTGAAGGTAATCAATCAAGGCTTCTCATCCTTATTTGACTGAGTCTGTGTTGAAATGATTCATTCACTTTTCCAGCTTTCAGTCTAATAAATTTTTACACAACCTGGCTCAAGAGATTATTTAGTAAGAAAAATAGAAATGTCAAACACAGAGACAAACCACTTCAGCATACAGTATATTGTACCTATTCATTACAAAAAGGCATATTGTTTCTGAACAATATTGTAATCTGTTTATATCATAAGGACAAAACACTGCCAATCAGCTCAGCTGAATAATCCCCATTCCATATAATGTAATAATTTACAAAACATCCATGGTCCACAATTTACGACTATCACAGTTGAAAGCTCACTACTGAAGTCTCACTCAGCGTTGCTTTCTTCTGAAGGAGCAGCCTGTATAGGGGTGAGAAAGGGACTGGTAAAGTCAAAAATCAGTAGATATCCGATAGAGCACTGATATGGGCCTATGCTACTGTATAAGTTCTTGAGCAATGTGATTGTGCAACAGTCTTCTTACCCTCAGTGAGGCGGCATTTCCCCCCTCTGGGCTGGCACAGGACGAAGGAGCAGCCACCACAGGGCACCACTCTCTGGGCATGACTGAACACTGTGGTGATCCTGTAGCAGCCTGGAATAAAGTTTAAAACAAATATGTTTTTCTGTAACCTTAATAATCCTTTGTAAATGCTTTATTTATTTTCATGCTTTATTTTTTTTGTGTTGTAAATTATTATAATTCTTATAGATCGGGAAATTGGAAAGCTAATTTAATAATAGTGTGAACACTACATGTAAATAGTTTGGGCAGTTGATGTAAACTACATCCTTAATACTCACCAGGGCATTTTACATCCATGAAGTAGGAGTTGGGACTCTGAACCAACCTCTTCTTCTTGTGTCTTTGCCTCTCAGCCTCCAAAGTAGGGTGCATTAGGTCCTTAGTGAGCTGCAATATGGATTAATGTATAAAAATATTTGTTTTCACAGCTCACACCATTAGAACCATTAAAAATATATAAAACCATGTGAAGGGGGAAATAAGTCAAGGGCACCCTCTCATGTCTGATACAAGAACCGCAGCTTAACTATTTCTGAGGCTTGCCCAGGCTGTTCCCAGAACAGGCACTATTTTATATTTGCTAAATGGTCTTGTTTTAAACCAAATCATAGTCTTCATAACTTATTGCTGAAATTGACTGAATCATTAGCCAGTACTGAGCGATTAACCGACATATTTTCTGGTTATTTGCAACGTCGGTCAATTACTTGAATTCATTTAGTCCGGTTTTAGTGGGTGGCCGTATATAATGCGAAGGTCTTAGCAATCCAAAGGTTGCGAGTTCAAATCTCATCACGGACAACTTGACATTTTTTAATGTACAACTACTTACTACTTTTTTAGCTACTTTATAACTACTTAACATGTCTGCTATCCCTACCCCTTTAAACATGACTCCTAAACTTAACCTTAAGCCTAACGTTAGCCACCTAGCTAGAATTCATAACAGAAAAATACGAAATTCTTTGAAACCAAGATCCCACCGGCTGACTGTTACTGCCTAAGCAGAGAAAATATTATTATGATATTAAAACGAATAAGCTCATTTAATAAAAAGTAATATACACACCGGAAATATTGTATTTCATTGTAATTTCTTATTTTATATTGATATCTACCTCACGTGGAACTGAGAGACAAAGCAGCATTTTCAATGTTTTGACAAATTAATGTTTACTACTTGACTTTGGAATTTCCATTACAAAGCACTAAAATCATTGTAATGCTATTATTTCATATTGCATTTCATGTGATTTTTTTTTTTAAAGGATCAAAACCGAAAACCATGATTATTTTTTTTATAATCGAACTGAAACCGAAGCAACCTCAAAGTACTAATAGCGCAGCACTATTAGCTACTAACTTCAATGTTCATGGTCAAAACAAGACCACCAATAAACATGTACACGTTGTACAGTATTTGACTGGCTATTCCAAAGAATTGCTCGCATGAGCAAAGAAAAACCACTTACCGACATTGCTTGTCTTGGTTATTGTTATTTCACTCACTGGCACTGTACTTTCAACTTTGATTAGAATATTACAGCACTCCTTTGCAGACTGATATCGTTGTTAAGATGAGAAGATAATGGTGGGATCACATTTTCATGGGTGGGACATTGACTTCAAGAGCACAATCAGCTGACGTTACCCTTTTGATTGACAGCGGGTAATTCACGGATACAGAGCAGTCAAGAGTGAAATGTTGTTTGTCCAATCACTGGTCCAGTAAATCGAGTAAAGCAGTAACGTATCTCTTTGCACAACTGTCGGGCGGGATTTCCGCAATTGCTAATAATATGGCGAAGACTTACGATTACTTGTTTAAACTACTGTTAATCGGCGATTCTGGCGTCGGAAAGACGTGTGTGTTGTTCAGGTTTTCAGAAGATGCCTTTAACTCAACATTTATCTCCACAATAGGTATGTGAATTTCGTTAGTTTTCTGGTTAGAAAAGTTATACCGGATGACGGGTAGCTAGTTAGCAGCAATAATAGTGTGCGCCCATCCTGTCATGCTAACGCTAGTTAGCTAAAGTTAGCTGGCTAGCTAGCTTATTTGGTTAGCATTCAGGACTAGCTTGCTAGTTAACTTAACCGGCTTTTCAAACTGCTCGCTTGGCAATAAAACCAGCACTTCAGCATCCCCAACATTCCTCAAATTGATAATTTTATGAGATTTTAGCAGGCGACGTCACCTGACTCCTTAGCTAACTAACGTTAGCTGTCAAGTGAGCAAGAACAAGCTTACTGACTCATTAGATAGCTTAGCTAGCTAACGTTAGATAACAGTGAAGTTCACTTCCCAGCAAGCAACACATGAACGAGTTTGCTAGTTCAAACCAGTCACTGTAACATTACAGAAAGGTACGTTTTAGTAGCTACATGTTGGGGAGGTCTTCCCTGAAGTTATGCAGCCATTTACATTAGACAAGCCATCGCTCAAATCGAAGTTGTGCACTTCCTGTGTGTGGCCTGCAGCATCATCTAAAAAGATGGGCCTCTGGACATGATATAATCCAAATAATTACTAGCTAGCCTTCAAGCAAATGTTGAATCCAGTCTGGTTTTGCCACTTGTGCATAAACAGTGCTGTAGGCCTACAAAATACATTCAACTCAAATGGTTGTTTCAATGATCCTTTTGTCGTTTGGAGCTCTGTGGTTAGACAATAGTGAAATCACATTTTAAGTGGGTAGAAGTGCAATAATTGTCTCACTTTTTCTATTCCTGTTTCAGGTATTGACTTTAAAATTAGAACTGTAGAACTAGATGGTAAGAAGATCAAGCTACAGATATGGTAAGACAGCCCTTTGACTTCACAGAATGTCTCTGAAATTATGTCTTGAAAAAGTGCACCTTGGGAATGATCACAATTGGCCTATAATTCTACAAGTGGGTTAAAATCAGGGATGGGAATGAAAGGATCTCATTGTGTTGTTCTCTCCCAGGGACACAGCTGGCCAGGAGCGGTTTCGAACAATCACAACGGCATACTACAGAGGAGCCATGGTCAGTCGCTTTGCTTTACTATGCCCCTCTCACAAATTTTGCAAATGTACTACAAAGCACATATACCTACATGAGAATCAGTAAGATACTTGAATAAGAGTAAAGATACCTTTTTAAAAAGACAATGACTCAAGTGAAAGTCACCCAGTGAAATACTACTTTGATAAAAGTCTAAAAGTATTTGGTTTTAAATGTACTTAAGTATCAAAAGTAAAAGTATTAATACTTTCGAATTCCTTAATTAAGTAAACCAGATGGCTTGATTTTATTTTATTTTTTAAAATTTATGGATAGCCTGGACACATTTCAACACTCAGACATAATTTACAAACAAAGCATTTGTGTTAAGTGAATCTGCCAGATCAGAGGCAGTAGGGATGACCAGGGATGTTCTCTTGATAAGTGTGTGAATTAGAATATTTTCCTAAGCATTCAAAATGTAGCTAGTACTTTTGCGTGCCAGGGAAAATGTAAGGAGTAAAAAGTACATTACTTTCTTTTGGAATGTAGTGGAGTAAAAGTTGTCAAGTATAAAGTACAGTTGCTCCAAAAAACGACTTAAGCAATACTTTAAAGTATTTTTACTTTAAAGTATATCAACTACCGTTGATGAGAATGTAGTTTAGATAAGAAAATAAATCCATATTCAGAGACATTAATGGCGATCAATTTGTGTTAGGCCTAGATTGTACACTAGTTTGAGTCCCTTTTTTATTATTTTTATTGAGCACTACATACCTGAGATCATTCATGGGAGGTTTAAAATCGCACTGGATTCCTGTTCAGGCCCATCGTAACAATTAGCTTTTTACTGAGGTGTACAAGTCTTACGTTTAACAGGATGTTAGTATCTGACATTCATTGTTAAAGTGGTTGTTGTTTACCAAGTCTCTGTTTTTCTCCCCAGGGCATCATGTTGGTCTATGACATCACCAATGAGAAGTCGTTTGACAACATCAAAAACTGGATAAGGAATATAGAGGAGGTAATTCAGAAATTATAGTAGTTTAGTTCCTGGATGCTTATTTGCTGAAACAGCATTTTATGTCACGTGGTGCCTAAGATCAGCCCTTAGCCGTGGTAGTGTTTCCACTACAGTCAAAAATATTTCACTTTAAAGATGCTAGAACAGTCCATATTTACTTTTTCCCTGCAAACAACAAGTAATTACCAGAAAAAACAGACCCCATAAGTAAAATAGTTTATCAATTTACCTAGTCAGCTTGTTATGTGTTCTATGCTAGATAAATATTTATCTCAAGGTGCATTCGAGTTGCGATTGCCATAAGGAGGGAAACATGCATTCTGACAAGCAGTCAATGCACAACAATTCATAATGCAATCAATGGGTAAACAGGAGTTAAGGTTTTTAGTTGAGCAAGAGTAGTGGCAGCCAGGGAAAGTGTTGGGGGAAAGAATTGTGACATGCAGTGGTTTCCGTGAGAAGTACGATATTATCACCGATACAATAACTATTGCTAATCGAAGCTGATTTTATTGTGATTTGACATTCCAAACGTATTGCTCACCATATGTCTGCTGCAGAGGGACAAGGGACAGCCGTGAAAAAACACGGTTTGATCAGTCATGGAAGTGCTGAAAATAAATTGTCTCCCTATTTAAAAAGATAGAGAACAAGCTATGAAGGAATAATACTGGAGTTTTGGTGCAGGTACATCCAACTAGCGCAGAAATAGTATCACTACGTTGTCAAAACTATACAATATATTGTGAAATATAATATCAAGATATGTAACTATCAATTATTTTCATCCTCCACTAATATCTAATAATATTGACCATGCATAGGCTATATGCATGGTTCAATATGTTAAAATAATTGTAACACCATATTTTTAGCGATATGTTATTGGGATCATTCCTGGAGGTGGAAATTATATTTGAGATGGTGTCAGCATGATTTTATTTCCATTCATTTTGGAGTAGAATGTCCTTTAAAAAACGTCACCAGAGCTGAGCTTCTCGGTAACTCTACATAAAAAATTATCAAATGAGGACCCCGGACCCCATTAACCCCCACTGCTACAATTAACCCCCACTGCTACAAAACACTGCCATGGTATTGGCCATCATAAACTGGGTGGTTCGATCCCTGAATGCTGATTGGCTGACAGCCGTGGTATATCAGACCATATACCACGGGTATGACAAAACATTTATTTTTACTACTCTAATTACGTTGGTAAACGGTTTATAATAACAATACGCCACCTCGGGGGGTTTATGGTATATGGCCAATACCTGCTAAATATTCAGACCCTTTGCTGTGAGACTCAAATGACATCAGGTGCATCCTGTTTCCATTGATCATCCTTGATTGGAGTTCATCTGTGGTAAATTCAATTGATTTGACATGATTTGGTAAGGCACACACCTGTCTATATAAGGTCCCACAGTTGACAGTGCATGTCAGAGCAAAAACCAAGCCGTGAGGTCGAAGGAATTTCCTGTAGAACTCCAAGACAGGATTGTGTCAAGGCACAGATCTGGGGAAGGGTACCAAAAAATGTCTGCAGCATTGAAGGTCCCCAAGAACACAGTGGCCTCCATCATTCTTAAATGGAAGAAGTTTGGAACCACCAAGACTCTTCCTAGAGCTGGCCGTCCGGCCAAACTGAGCAATAGGGGGAGAAGTGCCTTGGTCAGGGAAGTGACCAAGAACCCGATGGTCACTCTAACAGAGCTCCAGAGTTTCTCTGTGGAGATGGGAGAACCTTCCAGAAGGACAACCATCTCTGCAGCTCTCCACCAATCAGGCCTTTTATGTAGTGGCCAGGCAGAAGCCACTCTTCAGTAAAAGGAACCTAAAGGAATCTGACCATGAGAAACGCTGTTCTCTGGTCTGATGAAACTATTTGGCCTGAATGCCAAGCATCACATCTGGAGGAAACCTGGCACCATCCCTACAGTGAAGCATGGTGGTGGCAGCATCATGATGTGGGGATGTTTTCAGCGGCAGGGACTGGGAGACGAGTCGGGATCAAGTAAAAGATAAACTGAGCATTCAGGAACTTAGATTGGGGGCAAAGGTTCAACTTCGAACAGGACAACTACCCTAAGCAGACAGCTAAGACCACGCAGGAGTGGTTTCGGGACTAGTCTCAATGTCCTTTAGTGGCCCAGACTTGAACCTGATCTAACATCTCTGGAGAAACCTGAAAATAGCTGTTCAGCAATGCTCCCCATCCAACCTGACAGAGCTTGAGAGCACCAGCAGAGAATAATGGGAGAAACTCCCCAAATTTAGGTGTGCCAAGCTTGTAGCGTCGTACCCAAGAAGACTCGAGGCAGTAATTTCCGCCGAAGGTGCTTCAACAAAGTTTCTGAGTAAAGAGTCTGAATACTTACGTAAATGTGATATTTCCGTTTATTTTAATTAAATTGCTAAAATGTCTAAACCTGTTCTTGTTTTGTCATTATGGGGTCTTGTGTGTAGATTGAGGGGAATAAAAAAAAGTATTTTAGAATAAGGCTGTAACATAAGAGAATGTGTACAAAGTCAAGGGGTCTGAATTAGAGGTTGACCGATTAATCTTAATGGCCCGATTTTAATTGGGGCCGATTTCAAGTTTTCATAACAATTGGTAATCAGCATTTTTGGACACCGATCATGGCCGATTACATTGCACTCCACAAGGAGACTGCGTGGAAGGCTGACTACCTGTTATGCGAATGCAGCAAGGAGCCAAAGTAAGGCACTAGCTAGCATTAAACATATCTTATAAAAAATGATCTTAACATAATCACTAGTTAACTACACATGGATGATGATATTACTAGTTTATCTAGCTTGTCTTGCATATAATCGATGTGGTGCCTGTTAATTTATCATTGAATCATAGCCTACTTCGCCAAACGGGTGATTTAACAAGTGCATTTGTGAAAAAAGCACTATCGTTGCACCAATGTGTACCTAACCATAAACGCCTTTCTTAAAATCAATACACAAGTATATATTTTTAAACCTGAATATTTAGTTAATATTGCCTGCTAAAATAATGACTTAACTAGAGAAATTGTGTCGCTTCTCTTGAGTTCTGTGCAACAGATTCAGGGTATATGCAGCAGTTTGGGCCTTCTGGCTCGTTGCAAACTGTGTGAAGACTGTTTCTTCCCAACAAAGACTTCCAACCTCTCCAAACTGGGGATGAGTCAACTAAAGCGCATTTGCGAAAAAAGCACAATTGTTGCACGGATGGACCTAACCATAAACCTCAATGCCTTTCTTAAAATCAATACACAGAAGTATTTTTTTTTACCTGCATATTTAGTTAAAAGAAATCCAGGTTAACAGGCAATATTAAACTAGGGAAATTGTCATTTCTCTTGCGTTCATTGCTTGCAGTCAGGGTATATGCAACAGTGTGGGCCGCCTGGCTCATTACGAACTAATTTGCCAGAATTTTATGTAATTATGACATAACATTGAAGGTTGTGCAATGTAACAGGAATATTTAGACTTATGGATGCCACCCGTTAGATAAAATACGGAACGGTTCCATATTTCACTGAAAGAATTAAACCTCTTGTTCTCGAGATGCTAGTTTCCGGATTCGACCATATTAATGACCTACGGCTCCTATTTCTGTGTGTTATTCTGTTATAATTAAGTCTATGATTTGATAGAGCAGTCTGAGCGGTGGTAGGCAGCAGCAGGCTCGTAAGCATTCATTCAAACAGCACTTGCGTGCGTTTGCCAGTAGCTCTTCACTGTGCTTCAAGCATTGCGCTGTTTATGACTTCAAGCCTATCAACTCACAAGAATAGGCTGGTGTAACCGATGTGAAATGGCTAGCTAGTCAGCGGGGTGCGCGCTAATAGCATTTCAATCGGTGACGTCACTCGCTCTGAGACAGTGAAGTAGTTGCTCCCCTTGCTCTGCTTTTGTGGGGTGATGGGTAACGATGCTTCGAGGATGTCTGTTGTCGATGTGTTCCTGGTTCAAGCCCAGGTTGGGGCGAGGAGAGTGACGGAAGCTTTACTGTTACACTGGCAATACTAAAGTGCCTATAAGAACATCCAATAGTCAAATGTATGTGAAATACAAATGGTATAGAGATAAATAGTCCCATAATTCCTATAACTACAACCTAAAACAACATACCATGGAATATTAAAGACTCATGTTAAAAGGAACCACCAGCTTTCATATGTTCTGAGCAAGGAACTTAAACGTAGCTTTTTTTGCATGGCACATATTGCACTTTTACTTTCTTCTCCAACGTTTTGTTTTTGCATTATTTAAACCAAATTGAACATGTTTCATTATTTATTTGAGGCTATATTGATTTTATTAATATATTAAGTTAAAATAAGTGTTCGTTCAGTATTGTTGTAATTGTCATCATTACAAAAAAAAATAATAATAATAAATTTCACTTCTTGCGGCGACCCATCCGAGATCGTGACTACGGCACAAGCTCATTACCATAACGCAAAATGCAAAAAAATATTCTTAGAAATATTTAACCTCCACACATTAACAAGTCCAATAGCTCAAATGAAAGATAAACACCTTGTTCATCTACCCAGCAAGTCAGATTTCTAAAATGTTTTACGGCGAAAACATAGCACATATTTATATTAGACCACCACCGAAACAAAAGACGAGGCAGCCATTTTGTCCCAGAAAATATAAAATTATAAAAGCAGGATTAAAAAATAAATCATTCACTAACCTTTTGAAAATCTTCATCAGATGACAGTAATAATACATGTTACACAATACTTTTTTTTTCAATAATATGCCATTTATATCCATAAATCTCTGTTTACAATGACGACATTTCAAAAAATGCTACTCAAATGTCCGGAGAAATGATGATAGCTCCGACAGATAACGTCAGATAACAAGCAATAAACATGACTAAATATACATGTTCTACATATAGTTACAAAGATACACTTCTTCTTAATGCAACTGCTGTATTACATTTATTTTTAACGTTACAGAATTCGGTCACTGGCTATACAATAAGACGGCGCTCAGATATTAGCAGTATGTCTCCTCTACGTTTGGAGTCCACGGAAACCCAAAATAACCACATAAATATTCCCTTGCCTTTGATGTTCTTCGATCAGAAGACGTAGAAGGAGTCATACTTACCCAATACATCGTTTGGTTTCACGTTGTGTGTCTCTGTATTAGCATATGCTAACAGCTTCAGCTGAAATGCACCCAAAATGACTTCTGGTCCCGCACTCTTGCGCATCAAAACTTCAAATTTACATACTATATGTCGACTAAACTGGTCAAACTATGTGCAGAATCGAGCTTTATGATGTTAACATGTAAAACAATGATCAGCGCGAACAGACAAACCGCCTTCAATTGCTGTTACTTGGAAAAGAATGTGCCCCAAATCGGCCGCGCGCAATAGTGCATTATTTATATTTGAGTATTTGAGAGTGACACCAACATTTTCACCCGCCAAACGACGAGGGCTCGCGGGATTCTCACAATGAACGCGCCATTTGAAAGCAGGGATCGCGCTGAACACATACATACTGTTCCCAGATCGGTAGCTGCCTGGGAAGGGTGGGGGTGATGACGTCAAAGTTGACCCAACTTTTCTCTTGACAAGAAAGAGTTTGGGAGAAAGGCTGCCCTGAGAGTTCTGCTTTACATACAGACATAATTTAAACGGTTTTAGAAACTTTAGAGGTTTCTATTCAATAATAATTATTATATGCATATATTAGCAATTTTGGGAAAAAAATATTTTCAGTTTACTATGGGCAAGCACTTCCTCCAAAGGGCGCAGTATTGAGGCCTATTCTTAAGAGGTTAACTCTGCCGATTTTAATCAGTATCGGCTTTTTTTTGGTCCTCCAATCTGTTTCGGCGTTGAAAAATCATAAATCGGTCGACCCTAGGCTTGAATACTTTCCGAATGCACGGTATATCTTTGAAGTCTGTACGTTTTTCTGAAAGTGATCATGCAATGTAATTGCTAACCTTCTGTCTTCCTGTCCAGCATGCCTCTGCTGACGTGGAGAAGATGGTTCTGGGAAACAAGTGTGACGTCAATGACAAGCGACAGGTGTCCAAAGACAGAGGGGAGCAGGTGGGTGATCATCACTGATCAGGAAATTAAAAATATCAAACTACCTGACTGATATCAAACTTACTATACAGTAGATGTTTTGTGCTACTGTCCATGTTTGCTGAGTGACAGTTGTCCAAAGACGGACGTGAGAAGGTGGGGGATCAGTAAATGTTATGTAGGCTATTATCAATAATTATAATCAATGACTCACATCTTGAGTATTTACAGATGTAGACTTGTGATTGAGCTACTGTCAATGTTCGCTGAGTATATTTTGTGCGTCCCTTTTTACTGACCTTTGGCAGTTGTCGTTGGAGTACGGTATCAAGTTTATGGAGACCAGTGCAAAGGCCAATATCAACGTGGAGAATGTGAGTTCACTAATTCTCAGCAGTTAAAAAACAACAATGGCTGTACAGTAATTGTTCTGTTAGGTTGAAAGAGACTGCACATTGTTTTGTCTATTTGATCTTAATTTGTCCTGTCTTTTTCTTTCCCCCTTGAAATTTCAGGCATTTATGACCCTTGCCAGAGACATCAAGGCGAAAATGGACAAGAAACTGGTAAGTGTGTGTGTATTATGTGCAAATCTATTTTCGATGCGGTATTGTGTCTGTGTGTTCTGACTGTGTGTGTGTGTTCCAGGAGGGCAACAATCCTCAGGGCAGCAGTCATGGTGTGAAGATCACAGAACAGCCCAAGAAGAGCAGTTTCTTCCGCTGCACCCTCCTGTGAGGACAACGATCTTACCATTGTCCACAGCTGGACAGAACTGGACTTGCTCAGAGCTTTCCTCTTTCGCCCTGTTCTCATTCCTGATATCCCAGGCCTCTTTGGGCTTTGTTTTTTTCTGCTTCACCATGTGCCCCCAGTTTACAAACGGTAGCCTTCATTGGTCAGGTGTATCAATCAGTGTTGTTGGATGGGCGTTAGATTGAGATCTCTATACCAGGCACTCTTCTGTACCATCATGCTCTTATATCGTATCTCGTAATTACACTTGGGTTTCTGCTCACCCTCTCCTCTCTCTGTTCTCTGCAACGGTTGTCACAGATACTGTATGTTGCTCTGTGGTCGTACTGCTGCCAAAGTTGATACTTAGTGAGGTTTTGTCTCAACATGGATTGACCTTATCCTTAAAAGCAGTGGCTTAATTCCATGATAAGAATAGTTAACCATCATACATCTTCTGTGAGATTGTTGACTTCTGCGTCATCTAGCTACTATGGAGATTTATTCCAAATGTGTCATCTATGCATCTTGTTTTTCCTTGATCAAATTAGTGATTATCTGTATTCTACCTTAAATCCCCTTTTGCCATCCAACAAATAGACCAGAAAGCCACTTATTTCCTTAAGATAATATAATACAGTTCTGAAGTGTTAGTCTTAATGTTAACAGTAAAGACATACCATCTTAACGACATACCTGAACATTTTCATCTGTGTTCAGTATTTACCATTATGCAGTTCAGATTATTTTTATGCACAAGGTTTGCAAACTGTGTGTTAGAACAATTTTATGTGCCGGCAACTGCACATTGAGTTGAACCCTGTTTTACTGTGTACTCTTGCACTTTAGTAGTGAAATTGGCTGCACATCTTGCAATTTGCAAAAGTATGTCTTATTCCAGTCCCTTGTATAGGAATATCAGTATTCATTAGAACTATTACATTCCAGAATTGTTCCAGAGGCTAGAAGTTAAAATCATCTGTTCCACAATAACATCAGTCTAGTTAGGAAATGAATTGCAATCTAACAAATGAATACGTTTACCATATTTTTAGTTTTGGCATCCAGAATGTGTTTAATCTTATACCACTCCACCCCCAAAAATTGTGAGCACCTCATTGCCCCAAATATTCATGTTATGTATGATGTAGAGACCACTGAAATAGAGATATAGTCCTTACGGTGGTAATTGCTTGATGTCATGTTTTAACTTCTTAAGCACCCTTTTCAAATTCCAGCCTCTCAGCCTATTCTGTTTTTTTAACTGGTTGTTTTAATTGTGAAACTGTAATACCATGTAGGTTTGTGTGGCCTTTGACTTTTGTAAGCTGTTTTCACGCTTGTCAGTATTTGTGACAGAACATTTTGACTATTGCGCCAAAGTAGGCTGCCTATAAGAACTCAATTGAATAATGTCAACCTACTGTATGGTGAAACAAATGCCATGAATATTAATTTCCAGGTTTATTACCATGTTCTTTTTTCTGTTGATTTATCAATATGCTGTGACATTCCAGAACCATTCCTGCTGCTTCTTTAGGGAAAAGGCTACAAGGACACTCCTGACCTGCTAACTGATATTTAATTGAAGAATTGGTTCAAATTAGGTTAGGCTTAATCAAATGTATTTATTTATAAATCATTTTTTTACCTAAGCAGATGTCAAAGTGCTTAAATAGAAACCCAGCCTAAAACTGCAAACAATACAGATGTGGAAGTGTGGTGGCTATGAAAAACACCCTAGAAATATCAGAAAACTAGAGAGGAACCAGGCTCTGTGGGATGTCCAGTACTCTTCTGGCTGGGCGGAGATTATATGAATGCATGGCCGTTAAGGTAAGGGTCTGTTTCAGATTCTGGTTAGTCATTTTGATGGTCACTAGTGTCCTTATCGCCGCTCCCCTTCTTTAGTCAAGAGCGGTATCTGTTAGTCCTAATTTAACGCCAAGGCCCAAATGTTGGTTTTTGATGTGCCAGTATTAAGACCACAATCTATTTGAGTGTTTTGAGTTGAAGGTATTTGCATTGCGTACTGTATTTGAAGCAAGACATCGGCATACCACTGTAGTGACATGGCAATGGACTAAAATGTTACAAGCAAGAGAACGTGTAGTCAGAGTGGAAAAAAACCATCCAAGTATGAAAGTGCCCTTGTAGAAAGCCTGCTCTTGATTATGCACTTTTCAATAATTCTCCATTGTCATGAAAGACCAAATGATTTATGATGAATGAGTTGCGATATTCTACAGTACAGATTCTATCCTCAAGACTTAATTTAAGTCGCCTTCAGTGTGTCGATGTTAAATGGATGTCTGGAGGAAAGTGACTTCATATTGGATTTAGCATTTTGTTTTTGTTCTCGTCTATCCTTCCCTCGGAGCTTGCCCCTGTCCATCGCAACAGAAGTGGCTTATTTTCACCTGATACTTGATATAATGGGCTTTGGAACTATTCATCATGAGACTGTTGGACCTCTTGAGGCTTTTAATATTTGACTTGAAGAAGAGCTTCTCTTTGAGATTAGAAATGTGCAAAGGATCATTCTTGTATAGCTTTCTGTTCTACTTTTTTTTGTCGTCTTGAACTTGCTTTTCTCAACGCAAATCTATAGGGAATGGAGCACATGTTAAATCATAGCAAAGGAACAACAGTGACTTCCCCATGAATTATCACAAATGGTTTCTCTAGTTGTGACAATGAAGTAAATTGCCATTGGAATTGAATTATTTTATATGTTCTCTCGTGTAAGTGTTTTACACGAGAGGACATAAAATAATTCAATTCCAATGGGTGGGGCACAGTCAGTTGTATCTTTTAGGACCTTTACAAAGGTCTGTCAAATGTTTCAGAATACCAGTTATTATGAAGGTTTCTTTTCCTTCTGGTGGAACTATTTGTACATATTTCAGTTTATAAATTACTTTTCTTTGAACATATAATTAGCATTCCATGTTCAAGACTATTTGGATTTCATAGTTGATTATGGGTTAAATGGAGGAGAAAAATCACATTTTGAGAACAATTGTAAATAAGAAATACATTTTACTGTTACCTACTTTCATAAATCTTGTTGAATTGATCTACATGTTTGTAGATGTGTCCTTTTGATTTATTAAAATGAGATTATTTTAACTTGCCACATTTTTTTGTCAGACATTTTCGAATGAATCTTAATCAAATGTTATCAATGTATATTGAATAGGCCTAATCCTATATGGAATTCATATTAACACTTTTTAAAAACAAAATAGCTTAATAAAGCTGTAATACCAAGGACAGAACCACGAGATATTTCACTGGATATTTAAATGTGAAGTGTCCACTTGCCGTTTCCACTCGCTACCAAATATGGTAGTAAGAGGAAGCTTACTGGCGGGCAATGGGAGAAGATGGAAAAGAGATGGATTTTGGCTGACATTCTGCAAATTTTCTCATTGATTAAACATTTGATCTCAATACAGTTTTCTGTTCCCAAAACTAGGGCATAATGCTAGGGAATTAAACACAATGTGCACCCCTTGGGGTCATGATAACAAATTGAGAAACACTGGGGGAGTTAAGGTTAGGAGTTGGGTAAGAGGGTTAGGGGAGGAAGGGTTAGCTAACATGCTAAGTAATTTCATAGTAGCTAAAAAAGTAGTATGTAGTTGCTAATCAGCTAAATTTGTCCTTGATGAGATTCGAAATTGCAAACTTTGGGCTGCTAAATGTTTGCTAGGTAACTAACGTTAGCTACGCTTGGGTTTAGTGTTAGAAGCTAGGTTAACCTCTTGAGTGTAGGGGGCAGTATTTTGATGTTTGGATGAAAAATGTACCCAAATGAAACTGCCTATTTCTCAGGCCTAGAATATGCATATAATTGTCAGATTAGGATAGAAAACACTAAAGTTTCCAAAACTGTCAACATATTGTCTGTGAGTATAACATAACTGATATTGCAGGCGGAAACCTGAGGAAAATCCAACCCGGAAGTGCTGTTTTTCCTGAAAACTCTGTTCCATTGCATGCCTTCCCTCCATTTAAAGGGATATAAACCAGATTCCTTTCCCTATGGCTTCCACATGGTGTGAACAGTCTTTAGACAGTTTCAGCCTTTTATTTTCAAAAATTAGCGAGAAAGATCACATCGCGTCACTGGATGGCTGGGTGCCAGCAGCGTTTTGCATGCGCCAACAGAGTGGAGCAGACATTTTTTCTTTCTCTCCTATTGAATAAGAAACAGTCCGATTGAAATATTATCGATTATACATTGTAAAAACAACCTGAGGATTGATTATAAAAAAGGTTTGACATGTTTCTACGAACTTTACGGATACTATTTGGAATTTGTCTGCCCCGTCGTGACCGCTCGAGCCTATGGATTTCTGAACATAACGCGCCAACCAAATGGAGGTTTTTGGATTTAAAAATAATCTTTATGAAACAAGGAAAATACATCCGAAGAGCATCAAAGTTAAGCGATTAATTTGATTGCTTTTCTGACTTTTGTGACCAATCTACTTTGCTGCTAGCTGTTTGTAATGTTTTGTCTGCTGAGAGAGATGTCCTTATATAAACGCTTGGTATGCTTTCGCTGAAAAGCTTTTTTGAAATCTGACACGCCAGGTGGATTATCAACAAGCTAAACTGTGTTTTGCTATATTGCACTTGTGATTATGAAAATTAAATATTTTTAGTCATTTAATTTGGCGCTCTGTAATTCAGCGGATGTTGACGAAAATGATCCCGCTAACGGGATGGGTGCATCTAGAAGTTGAAGGGTTAGTTAACATGCTAAGTAGTTAAACAGTTGTCAGTAGTTGCTAAACTGCTAAAGTTGTCTGTGATGAGATTCAAACATGCAAACTTTGGGTTGATAGACATTCATGTTATATGCCCACCCATTTACCCTGCCCAACCACCCTCCTTTTGTTTTTGTATTAAGTAACCTTCTGCCTTGTATAAATGGGTATGCCTATTTGTTGCTGTATCAGGTTTTTGCCTCCGTTAAAATAATATTTGCATACGGATACCAGAGTAAAATGTAATGATTTTCATATCCTATCAATATCGCTTTCAATGTGGTATGTACGTACAGTCGTGGCCAAAAGTTTTGAAAATGACACAAATATTAATTTCCACAAAGTTTGCTGCTTCAGTGTCTTTAGATATTTTTGTCAGATGTTACTATGGATACTGAAGTATAATTACAAGCATTTCATACGTGTCAAAGGCTTTTATTGACAATTACATGAAGTTGATGCAGAGTCAATATTTGCAGTGTTGACCCTTTTTTTTTCAAGACTTCTGCAATCCCTGGCATGCTGTCAATTAAATTCTGGGCCACATCCTGACTGATGACAGCCCATTCTTGCATTATCAATGCTTAGAGTTTGTCCCTGATGTTTTTCCTGGAGAGAAGTGGCTTCTTTGCTGCCCTTCTTGACACTAGGCCATCCTCCAAAAGTCTTCGCCTCACTGTGCGTGCAGATGCACTCACGCCTGCCTACTGCCATTACTGAGCAAGCTCTGTACTGGTGGTGCCCCCGATCCCGCAGCTGAATCACCTTTAGGAGACGGTCCTGGCGCTTGCTGGACTTTCTTGGGCGCCCTGAAGCCTTCTTCACAACAATTGAACCGCTCTCCTTGAAGTTCTTGATGATCCGATAAATGGTTGGTTTAGGTGCAATCTTACTGGCAGCAATATCCTTGCCTGTGAAGCCTTTTTTGTGCAAAGCAATGATGACGGCACGTGTTTCCTTGCAGGTAATCATGATTGACAGAGGAAGAACAATGATTCCAAGCACCACCCTCCTCTTGAAGCTTCCAGTCTGTTATTCAAACTCAAGCAGCATGACAGAGTGATCTCCAGCCTTGTCCTCTTCAACACTCACACCTGTGTTAACGAGAGAATCACTAACATGATGTCAGCTGGTCCTTTTGTGGCAGGGCTGAAATGCAGTGGAAATGTTTTTTTGGCGATTCAGTTAATTTACATGGCAAAGAGGGACTTTGCAATTAATTGCAATTCATCTGATCACTCTTCATAACGTTCTGGAGTATATGCAAATTGCCATCAAACAAACTGAGGCAGCAGACTTTGAAAATTAATATTTGTGTCATTCTCAAAGCTTTTGGCCACGACTGTACACTGAGTGTACAAAGCATTAGGAACACCTTCATATTGAGTTGCACCTCTTTATGCCCTCAGAACTTAATTCGTCGGGCAGGGACTCTGCAAGGTGTTGAAAGCGTTCTACCGGGATGCTGGCCCATGTTGACTCCAATGCTTCCCAGTTGTGTCAAGTTGGCTGGGTGTCCTTTGGGTGGTGGACAATTCTTGATACACACTGGATGTCATGTTTTGTCTTAGATTGTCTTGTCATTATGCTTTCCCTTCTGTTCGTTTCCCCCTGCTGGTCTTATTAGGTTCGTTCCCTTTTTCTATCCCTCTCTCTCCCCCTCCCTCTCTCTCCTCTCTCTATCGTTCCGTTCCTGCTCCCAGCTGTTCCTATTCCCCTAATCATCATTTAGTCTTCCCACACCTGTTCCTTATCTTTTCCCCTGATTAGAGTCCCTATTTCTTCCCTTGTTTTCCGTTCCTGTCCTGTCGGATCCTTGTCTATTGTTCACCGTGCTGTGTCTATGTATTGCCCTGTCGTGTCGTGTTTCCCTCAGATGCTGCGTGGTGAACAGGTGTCTGAGTCTGCTACGTTCAAGTGCCTTCCCGAGGCAACCTGCAGTTCTTGATTAAGTCTCCAGTCTGTTCTCGTCATTACGAGTAGTATTATGCCTTTTGTTTGTAAAGTAACTTTACTGGATTAAAAACTCTGTTTTCGCCAAGTCGCTTTTGGGTCCTCATTCACCTGCATAACACTGGAAATTACTGAGCGTGAAAAACCCAGCAGCGTTTGACCTGTCGAATTGGCAATAGAAATTGGGGTTGATTCCCAACATTCATTATTTTACCAGGACACAACTGAGGGTATGAACAGAACACAGACTCAGGGAAGACATGATGCCCTTTCCTGGTTCAGAGTTCCAACGTGACTGTGTAATCAAGAATGGGGTAGTTCTAGAATGGTTCCATGGCATTATTTCTAGGAAGTAAGTTCTCAAATTGTCTCTGTCATTGAAATGCACTCATTGCTTACCAGCCGTAGCAATCAAGGCTAGATGAGACCAATGTAAATACAAAAATACCTTCATAAATCCAAAACAACAAAAAATGTGTGGCCTGGAGTGTACGATATATGCCTCATGACTATTGTTATTGTATTACAGTAGGGCACTGAATGGTAGTGTTCTGTGACATTGCATGCTGTATATTCTTCAGTTAAGCGAGTTAAAACCGAAGTCTGTACTAACATGGCCGTGTCTATTCGCTGCAGGGTTGCTGAGGAAATGCTCCTTTCCAAGCCCACAGACTACTTCCTGTTCAGAGTAAGTGAAAGCAGGATAGGATACACGCTCTCCTACCGGTAAGCCTCCAGGCGAGGTGTCATTAGACTGGTTGTTTGTTCAGCTGAAACATGAAGAATGCATTTCTATAAATAGGCAGGCAAAGAAATGTTAACAATAGGCACATGAGCAAATTAGCTGTGTTCTGTTTCCAAAGCTTGTCTCTTATCTGATTCTACACCATCGTCACACCTATTACCCACTGACAGGCCCTTGTTCTATTCACCAGTGTAGTTTAAAGTCCTTCTCCACTTCCTTATTTTGTTTTTTTTCTAGTGCCACTGATCACTGCAGGCACTTCAGGATCGACATGCTGCAAGACCTGGTGAACTTTCACTGCAGGGTGCCTGTCATGCCTTTCAATGAGCTGCTGACTGTAGCTTGTGGACAGGTGAGGAATTATAGTTGATTCCGTAAACTACCATATTGTTCATTTTGTACACACACAGGTATCCTATAGGCTTGAATTGAGTTGGTTTGATATGGCATACACACACAGTGGTCAGGGTACAGCACACTGAGCTGAATTTTTGAACACTGTTGTGGATACATACGTAAGTGAATTGACATGTTTTTGACTAAACATTCTCCCCTTTCATCTACTTGTTGTTGTTGGTATCAACGGACGGGGCTAATTATACCGAACTTTTATTCCCCCAAAAGACAACCCATGAACCCTAATCATGGTGTGTTGCTGAATAACCCCCCACACATGAACAGTAGTACTCATCTAAAACCACCTGAGGACCGTTAACCTGCCTTCCAACATCATCCCAGCACATTGAGTGACCCTGCCGGCCAGCCTCCAAATGCTAGTAACTCCAAACGGCCATCCTCCAAGACTCTACCTCTGCCTGGAGACAGAGTTAAACACATTGAGCCTCCAAAACCCAAGCATCAGAAAAATGATGGAAATACATTGTGTGTTTGTTGGGGGATAGGGTTAAAGTTTTATTTTTTAAATGTTGAAATATTGCTATTGCAAAAGCATTGTAGGCCTTTATTGCCTACATATGTCTGCATGTTGAATCCACTGAGATCAAAGAGAACTTAAGTTAGTGTAAGAATACAGTCGATCTATGCTGTATATTCCAGGTAGATTGTACTGCTAAGCCAATGCCCAGAAAGATACACTTAGTCACCGCGGGCCAGCCAGACCAACCTCATGAGTTACCTGCCAGAGCTCCCTGCTCTTCCACAGAGAAAGATCAAGACACAGAGCAGCACTGCACCTGAAGGCCCCCCAGGACCCAGGATGGTGTATACAGACTGACGACCACAGGCCCCGACCAAAGTCAGAGGAAGTTCCATAATAAGAGGAGTGCCCATCAGGAGCACATGTATGCAGAGATCACTGTGGAGGCTGAGCAGGGGAAGGCCAGGTGAAACACAGCCCTGGAGGCCAGAGAAGGACATTGATACAGCTGGTGAGCACAAGTACCAGATGCTTCCAGGAGAGACTGCCAATGGCCCCCCACCCATTGCTGTTGTTAGGGCCACATACTCCTCCTTTTGACCCTACATACTAAGGTCCACTTCTCTACCCTTGGGAATGGATGGATGGACACATTAATGTCATTGTAGCAGGCAAGACCGTTTATGAGAGAAATATATCTGTTGCAGGCAATGATGACTTAAAAGTTAGTGACAGTCTGAAGATGATTATTTAATTGTATATCTAGAATTTATTTAACAAAGTAACATTGTCCATCCATTTGAGATGGTTGCCAAATGCTGATCTGTAATCAACAATGTAATTGGGAAGTCTGCTCTCAAGGACAGGTTCTGGTCTGACTGGATTGACAGGAGGAATGTGAGTCAATTGGGAAACTTGGGTGACAGTGTGAGTCATTCCACAAAACGAGTGCCTTGTGTCCCTCTAATATTTTAAGTAGAAATTGTGCATTAACATGTTTAATATAGACCACATGGAAATGATATAAATCAGATTTTGAATATGAAAAAAAAGGCTTGCTAAAGTCTCAAAATTCAGCATTTTGACATGTCCTTCCGTCAACCCTGTGTCACTTCTAGGACTATTTTAACCCACTTAATCTCAATGTTGCCATCATAGTAAAGCCATTTGGTGACTAGGATGCGATGATCATCTTAATTTTGCTGATTGTTCCCGGGGTAATCTAGGTTAACCGTGAAAGGGAGTTGCATTAGATGCAGCTGGGGATGCCATACTCCACTAGACCACACAGATTGGATCCCCGCCTGTCCTTGAAGACCAGACGTTTTTTTGGGTTCTACTGGGAGTTTGGTTGCACAGCTGAAACTTTGTGGCAATGGAGAGACGTTGAAAACACACATGGAGTGGTTGATGTGAGTACCTACGATTTCTAACGTTATATATGGATTCTGTGAATATATCATTTAACATGTTTTAATGTGTGTGTATAATTGATTACTACAGATTTGATAAAGTGATAATGATATGCAACTTAAACAACTCACACGTAGATGTATGTAAGGGGAGTACAAAGTATTTTAGAAGTACTCTCAGTTGGTCCCTTTATGGATCATTTGATAGAGATAAGGTTATGGAAAGAGTCATGGAAAGAGCCTCAGAAAAAGATTGGCATATATCCATTTTTTGTAAAAATATGGGAAATTGACTTACCTCTGTCCAGGTAATAATTGACTTACCTCTGTCCAGGTAATAATTGACTTACCTCTGTCCAGGTAATAATTGACTTACCTCTGTCCAGGTAATGATTGACTTACCTCTGTCCAGGTAATAATTGACTTACCTCTGTCCAGGTAATAATTGACTTACCTCTGTCCAGGTAATGATTGACTTACCTCTGTCCAGGTAATAATTGACTTACCTCTGTCCAGGTAATAATTCACTTACCTCTGTCCAGGTAATAATTGACTTACCTCTGTCCAGGTAATAATTGACTTACCTCTGTCCAGGTAATAATATATATTTTTTAACTGCCCGTAAGGACTGAAAATGTTTTTTTTTCTCCCAACAGTAAGAGAGGAGTTGCTATATTTATCGAATAAACACTTTTTTTCATAAAGTTCAAGGGAATTAGACATATCAGACATATCAGTGTGGATGACGGATCACCACCTCAAGCTGAACCTCGGCAAGACGGAGCTGCTCTTCCTCCCGGGGAAGGACTGCCCGTTCCATGATCTCGCCATCACGGTTGACAACTCCATTGTGTCCTCCTCCCAGAGCGCCAAGAACCTTGGCGTGATCCTGGACAACACCCTGTCGTTCTCAACTAACATCAAGGCGGTGGCCCGTTCCTGTAGGTTCATGCTCTACAACATCCGCAGAGTACGACCCTGCCTCACACAGGAAGCGGCGCAGGTCCTAATCCAGGCACTTGTCATCTCCCGTCTGGATTACTGCAACTCGCTGTTGGCTGGGCTCCCTGCCTGTGCCATTAAACCCCTTCAACTCATCCAGAACGCCGCAGCCCGTCTGGTGTTCAACCTTCCCAAGTTCTCTCACGTCACCCCGCTCCTCCGTTCTCTCCACTGGCTTCCAGTTGAAGCTCGCATCCGCTACAAGACCATGGTGCTTGCCTACGGAGCTGTGAGGGGAACGGCACCTCAGTACCTCCAGGCTCTGATCAGGCCCTACACCCAAACAAGGGCACTGCGTTCATCCACCTCTGGCCTGCTCGCCTCCCTACCACTGAGGAAGTACAGCTCCCGCTCAGCCCAGTCAAAACTGTTCGCTGCCCTGGCCCCCCAATGGTGGAACAAACTCCCTCACGACGCCAGGACAGCGGAGTCAATCACCACCTTCCGGAGACACCTGAAACCCCACCTCTTTAAGGAATACCTAGGATAGGTTAAGTAATCCCTCTCACCCCACCCCCCCTAAGTTTTAGATGCACTATTGTTAAGTGACTGTCCCACTGGATGTCATAAGGTGAATGCACCAATTTGTAAGTCGCTCTGGATAAGAGCGTCTGCTAAATGACTTAAATGTAATGCAATGTAAATGGAATTAACATGGAATGAAGACATAAATGTAACGACATAAAAATCGAATGAGGTTTTCTATCAAGATAATAATTATTTCAGAGCTAATGTGATGTAGTAATAAAGGAATTTCATTATGTCGCAAGAGAAAAGATCATCCACTTTTATTAAACTCGGCAGATCTGTTTCCAAATCAATGAATGTCGATTCAACTCATTGACTACTAAATTTCCTTTGCGCTTCTGAAATCTTTGCATAGAAACAATTGTATGAACTTTAAGGCTATTTTCTGGTAATTGTGTCGTTATTATGTGCCATATGTTAAGACTACAATTGCAAAAATCGCTGAAGCTGGAGACTTACATTTCACTCACTAACTTTAAACATCAGCTATCTGAGCAGCTAACCGATCGCTGCAGCTGTACATAGTCCATCTGTAAAAAGCCCACCCAATCTACCTACCTCATCCCCATATTGTTTTTTATTTACTTTGCTGCTCTTTTGTACACCAGTATCACTACTTACACACCATCATCTGCTCATCTATCACTACAGTGTTAATCTGCTAAATTGTAATTACTTTGCTACTATGGTCTATTTATTGCCATTCCTCCTCATGCCACTTGCACACACTGTATATAGACTTTATTTTTTTTCTATTGTGTTATTGACTGTAAGCTTGGTTATTCCGTGTGTAACTCTGAGTTGTCGTTTCTGTCGCAGTGCTTTGCTTTATCTTGGCCAGGTCGCAGTTGTAAATGAGAACTCGTTCTCAACTAGCCTACCTGCTTAAATAAAGGTGAAATAATTACTTTTTTTAAATCCATTATAATTGGGTTATTTGTGAGATTTACTTGTCAATTCAATAACTTTGCATCTGTAACTGACTAAAATCTGGATTTCTAATTGTATTTCAACTATTGCCATGGTTTTCTTAGCTAGAAACAGCAGCCAGTCTGTTTTAAGATGTAAACTGAATGATTTAGCAGCTTGCTTAGTTCAAATTGAAAGGCTAATTTATTCAACATGAATAGCGAGGACATTTTATGGTAATACGTTTTTGTGTTGCCTAATAACCTGCTAGAATAGGCTACTGAGAATGGTGTCATAATTTCAATCACAAAATATTAATAATATGGGTATGAACTGAATATACACTACTGTTCAAAAGTTTGGGGTCAGTTAGAAATGTCCTTGTTTTTTAAAGAAAATCACTTTTTTGTCCATAAAATAACATTAAATTTATGTTATTTTGAATGTACAAAAAATGTGCTTTTCTTTCAAAAATGGGTGCTATTGCATTTGGCCAACAGAAACTATTGTAAACTTGCAAAAGGCAAATGTTTGGACTTTGGACGAATGATTATTCGGATCCAGTTGTTGCAAAACACTTTGCAACTGAAACCGTTTACTCCAAACGGAAACATTTTGAAACGAAAACGAGAGTTTCTATTGGACAAATGCAAGTCCTTCTCTGTTTCGCTTGCTTCCGTTTGGTTCCTAGAGTAAACGGTTTCGGTTACGAAACGTTTTACAACGGAATCCGATTAATAAATACACCCCAGAATCCATGACGATGACTAACCACGGAAAGGCAGTATGACATCACCAACCCTGCCTTTACTTGCCAGGAATCATTTGCTAGTTGTTGTTACTCACACAAAGGGAAGCTGCTTCGAGTACTGTATAATTTCATCAAAGGAACAAAAACTACTATAGATCGCTCAGTTATTTGCAATCGCGGAGAAACCCAAAACAATTGTGTCCGAGTTTCAGTCTGAAACGATGTCTTTCATCCCAGGACAACCAGTTACTGCTGTTGTGGTAAGTTTTGGAACAGGCTACTCTTCATTCAATAGGTACGGCATCCATTGTCCAGGTCTAAAATCAGTGCCGAGATGCGAACTATAAATAGGTAAAGTATTTATTCCAGAAATGTAGACTAACATTACTGGTTACAAAAGTGAATTTAGCATTGTGGTCATGCGTGCTTGCTTATTCTTGGCTATGTAACTGTTCGAAATTACCATCGTCAAAATGGTTACATTGTAGCAGCAAAGTTCCTATGAAACATTGCTGTTCGATAGGTTCTAATCAAACCTACAGTATCTTCTGTTTACTCCTTTCTGTTGTAACGTTAGCTTCTGTATCCAGCTGGATAACAGTATAGGAGCACTTCATTTAATGGGTTATTAAGTTACTTGTATTTCATTTTCACATGATGAGAAATATTTTCCCCTAAAATACATGTATCTAGTTAGCTAATATTACACTGTGCGGCCTTGCCAATGTAACAGTATAACTTTAGACCGTCCCCTCGCCCATACCCGGGCGCGAACCAGGGACCCTCTACATTAAGGCTAGCATTATTATCCAACTTGTTTGCTATGCTGCATGCATGGAAGTGAAGTGTTTCAGAGAAGGGTGTCACCCACCTACCTGACACTACTTGTATAACGTTAGCTTACTCTATTGACACAGCCATTGAAGTGACATGGTCAATACTCTGTAATTCAAAAAGGCCATGCCTCTCAACACACTGTTCATTACTAATATCCAGCTAGAAATATGAGTCATTGAGTAATTGCCTATTGACAATGGGTTGATATTTCCATTAATGCGGAGATCCTGGTGGTCAGCCGGCATTATACCGGCATTATACAATTCCAAGAGTGTTTCAATGTTCTCATCACCAAGAACTTCAGATCCACTGAATGATGGTTAACCATATTGACCACTGAGTGCAGGGGTTTTAAGAACTTCTGACCACTGAATGATGGTTAACCATATTGACCACTGAGTGCAGGGGTTTTAAGAACTTCTGACCACTGAATGATGGTTAACCATATTGACCACTGAGTGCAGGGGTTTTAAGAACTTCTGACCACTGAATGATGGTTAACCATATTGACCACTGAGTGCAGGGGTTTTAAGAACTTCTGACCACTGAATGATAGTTAACCATATTGACCACTGAGTGCAGGGGTTTTAAGAACTTCTGACCACTGAATGATGGTTAACCATATTGACCACTGAGTGCAGGGGTTTTAAGAACGTCTGACCACTGACATTGAGGCTCCTCTTATTCACCATCACACAGACTTGCTTTGTGCTGTAAAGAGCAGTGAGCTGGATGTGCCAGAATCCTCCATCTGTTTTATTGAGAGGGCAGCTGTCTGAGGACCATGAGGACAGCTAGACTGAGAAAAGATCTGTCTCCAGTCAGTTGGTGGCAGAGAGTTTCTCTTTAAGTCAGTCACTCAACATAACACACAACATGGCGATGATCTTTGTCCCATCGGGGAACTAGTCTATTCATAACCCTAGTGTTCTGAACAATTCCACAGTAACATAATGATGCCGATACTCAGATTTTTCACTTTAAAATGATTGGCAAACAAATAACCAATCTCAATGACTACTTTTAACAATTTCCACAAACATGTAGAAAAACACATTCACTTGAACAGTGCAGATGCAACATGGTTTGTGCTGTCATTCTGTTACTGAACTTTGGTTACCAAACCATGGAGATGCCCTTCTGCATTCTTAAAGGAAGCTCCGTGCATGATGTGGGGGACTCGGCACTCAATGTTACATTCTATGTAAGTCATCACCTCATTCTAAATATTGTGGCTAGTTATGCTACTGGAACTATTGGTAGTAATTTACCACATTTTTATAACCTGTTGCAATGGTGGGATGAGAATGCGAACAGAGACTTGGTGGTTGAAGTTATGAGTTCTTTCCTCTCCCAGCTCCACTTTCAACTTTCATGTGCTTTACAGCAACGAATTGAAATCTGCAAACTTCGCCAGGGTGAACATTTGATCCTGGGTTTCAGCATTGGAGGGGGAATAGACCAAGACCCTGGTCAGAACCCCTTCTCTGAAGACAAGTCCGACAAGGTACGAGTAAAACACATGGAAATACTCTCCCTATCAGTTCTTAGTGAGCTCTGCTCTGGCAAAACTCTTAACATCAACAGTAAACTAAGGTATTAGAGAGGCAGGCCTGAACACATCAACTCTAGCCTCAGGTAGCTACTGGAGTAACACTGCAGACCCAGATAGCTGATCGCATATAAGGCATGGCTGGATTACTTAAACAGTGACATTTTATAGTTTGGATTTATTATCAAACCAGTCTATAATGAATTGACATTAGGTAATACGTTTTGTATGTAGATGCACAGATGTTGGACTTTCATATGTATTTCTCTTTTGCTTTATTGATGTTTTTCTGCATGATCACAGGGCATCTATGTGACACGGGTGACACCAGGTGGACCAGCAGAAGTTGCGGGCTTGATGATGGGAGACAAAGTAATGCAGGTATGCTATTTTTACATTAATTGCTTCAGAAATGCACATTTCAAACTTTTGACCCGATAAACATTTAATTTGACCTTATTGATGCATTTCCACAAGGTGGCACCATTTACTCAATATCACTAGGGATGATATACACTACAAAGTTATGTGGACACTTGCTGGTCGACATTTCATTCCAAAATCATGGGCATTAATATGGAGTTGGTCCTCCCTTTGCTGCTATAACAGCCTCCACTCTTCTGGGAAGGCTTTCCACTAGATGTTGGAACATTGCTGCGGGGACTTACTTCTATACAGCCACGAGCATTAGTTAAGTCAGGCATTGATGTTGGGTGATTATGCCTGGCTTGCAGTCTGCTTTCCAATTCATACCAATGATTTCAGGGCTCTGTGCAGGCCAGTCAAGTTCTTCCACACTGATCTTGACAAACCATGTATGTATGGGCCTCGCTTTGTTCACGGGACCATTGTCACGCTGAAACAGGAAAGGGCCTTCCCCAAACTGTTGCCACTGTTATGCAGGTGAATGAGGACCCAAAAGCGACTTGGCGAAAACAGAGTCTTTATTCCAGTAAAGGAAATAGGCAATACTCCTGGACAATCAGAGCAGAAAACAAAACATAAAAAACTAATTCCACTCGTAGTGACGAGGACAGACTGGAGACTCGACCATTAACTGTAGGTTGCCTCGGGAAGGCACCGACCGTAGCAGACTCAGACACCTGCTCACACGCAGCATCTGAGGGAAACAAGACACGACAGGGCGAGACAAAGACACAGCACGGCGAACAATATACAAGAATCCGACAAGGACAGAAGTGGAAAACAAGGGGAGAAATAGGGACTCTAATCAGAAGACAAAATAGGGAACAGGTGTAAAAAGACTAAATGAGTGAGTTAGGAGAATGAGGAACAGCTGGGAGCAGGAACGGAACGATAGAGAGAGGAGAGAGAGGGAGGGGAGAGAGAGGGATAGAAAAAGGGAACGAACCTAATAAGACCAGCAGGGGGAAACGAACAGAAGGGAAAGCATAATGACAAGACAATATAAGACAAAACATGACAGTACCCCCCCCACTCACCGAGCGCCTCCTGGCGCACTCGAGGAGGAACACTGGCGGCAACGGAGGAAATCATAGATCACAAACGGTCCAGCACGTCCCGAGAAAGAACCCAACTCCTCTCCTCAGGACCGTAACGGAAAACGATAAAAAGGGAAACTAGGGTACTACTCTAAAAAAAAAAAAATGAGACACGGGTAGAGAACTGAAAGCTTTAGAGCAAACAGGACCAAACAGGCCAGGAGAGTAACAACTAGGGACAGACTGAGACACAGCAAGGGCAGGAACAAGAACAGGAGAGATGCGGTGGCAGGGAACAGACTGAGACCCAGCAAGACCAGGAGCAGAAGCAGAAAAAAAATTACCAGACTTATTCTGCGCGCAGTCCGAACACGCAGCCACGAAACGGCGCGTGTCACGCTCCAGAGTAGGCCACCAAAACCGCTGGCGAATGGAAGCAAGCGTACCCCGAACGCCGGGGTGGCCAGCTAACTTGGCAGAGTGCGCCCACTGAAGAACAGCCAGACGAGTAGAAACAGGAACGAAAAGACGGTTACTAGGACAAGCGTGCGGCGACGGAGTGTGAGTGAGTGCTTGCTTAACCTGTCTCTCAATTCCCCAGACAGTCAACCCGACAACACGCCCAACAGGAAGGTCCCCTCGGGATCGGTAGAAGCCACAGAAGAACTAAAGAGACGGGATAAAGCATGAGGCTTGGTGTTCTTAGTACCTGGGCAATAAGAAATAACGAACTTGAAATGAGCGAAAAACAACGCCCAATGAGCATGACGCGCATTCAGTCGTTTGGCAGAACGGATGTACTCAAGGTTCCTTTGGTCAGTCCAAACGACAAAAGGAACGGTCGCCCCCTCCAACCACTGTCGCCATTTGCCTAGGGCTAAACGGATGGCGAGCAGTTCGCGGTTAGCCACATCATAGTTACGTTCCGACGGTGACAGGCGATGAGAAAAATACGCGCAAGGGTGGACCCCATCGTCAGTATCGGAGCGCTGGGACAGAATGGCTCCTACGCCCACCCCCGACGCGTCAACCTCGACAATAAACTGTTTAGTGACGTCAGGTGCAACAAGGATAGGAGCGGATGCAAAACGCTTCTTGAGGAGATCAGAACAACAATCATACGACCGGTGAGGAGGAAGGGAGTTGGTTCTGGACCGACTGAAGACCGTGCGCAGACCATGATATTCCTCCGGCACTCCTGTCAAATCACCAGGTTCCTCCTGTGAAGAGGGAGCAGAAGAAACAGGAGGAATATCAGACATTAAACACTTCACATGACAAGAAACGTTCCAGGAAAGGATAGAATTACTAGACCAATCAAAAGAAGGATTATGACACACTAGCCAGGGATGACCCAAAACAACAGGTGTAAAAGGTGAACAAAAAATCTAAAAAGAAATGGTCTCACTATGGTTACCAGATACAGTGAGGGTTAAAGGTAGTGTTTCACATAATATACTGGGGAGAGGACTACCATCCAAGGCGAACATGACCGTGGGCTCCCCTAACTGTCTGAGAGGAATGTCATGTTCCCGAGCCCAGGCTTCGTCCATAAAACAGCCCTCCGCCCCAGAGTCTATTAATGCACTGCAGGAAGCTGCCGATCCGGTCCAGCGTAGATGGACCGGTAAGGTAGTACAGGTACTTGACGGAGAGGACCGTCTAGTAGCGCTTATCAGTCGCCCTCCGCTTACTGATGAGCTCTGGCCTTTAACTGGACATGAAATGACAAAATGACCAGCGGAACCGCAATAGAGACAGAGGCGGTTGGTGATTCTCCGTTCCCTCTCCTTAGTCGAAATGCGAATACCCCCCAGCTGCATGGGCTCAACACCAGAGTCAGTGGGGAAAGATGGTAGTGTCGGAGAGAGGGGAGACACAGTTAACGCGAGCTCTCTTCTATGAGCTCGGTGACGAAGATCTACCCGTCGTTCAATGCGAATAGCGAGTTCAATCAAAGAATCCACGCTGGATGGAACCTCCCGAGAGAGAATCTCATCCTTAACCTTAGCGTGGAGTCCCTCCAGAAAACGAGCGAGCAACGCCTGCTCGTTCCAGTTACTGGAGGCAGCAAGAGTGCAAAACTCTATAGAGTAATCCGTTATGGATCGATTACCTTGACATAGGGAAGACAGGGACCAGGAAGCTTCTTTCCCAAAAACTGAACGATCAAAAACCCTTATCATCTCCTCTTTAAAGTTCAGATAATCGTTAGTACACTCAGCGCTTGCCTCCCAGATAGCTGTGCCCCACTGCCGAGCCCGACCAGTAAGGAGTGATATGACGTAGGCAATCCGAGCTCTCTCTCTTGAGTATGTGTTGGGTTGGAGAGAGAACACTATATCACACTGGGTGAGAAAGGAGCGGCACTCAGTGGGCTGCCCAGAATAACATGGTGGGTTATTAACCCTAGGTTCCGGAGGCTCGGAAGACCCGGAAGTAGCTGGTGGCACGAGACGAAGACTCTGATACTGTCCTGAGAGGTCGGAGACCTGAGCAGCCAGGGTCTCAACGGCATGCCGAGCAGCAGACAATTCCTGCTCGTGTCTGCCGAGCATCGCTCCCTGGAACTCGAGAGTAGAGTAGAGAGAATCCATAGTCGCTGGGTCCATTCTTGGTCGGATCCTTCTGTTATGCAGGTGAATGAGGACCCAAAAGCGACTTGGCGAAAACAGAGTCTTTATTCCAGTAAAGGAAATAGGCAATACTCCTGGACAATCAGAGCAGAAAACAAAACATAAAAAACTAATTCCACTCGTAGTGACGAGGACAGACTGGAGACTCGACCATTAACTGTAGGTTGCCTCGGGAAGGCACCGACCGTAGCAGACTCAGACACCTGCTCACACGCAGCATCTGAGGGAAACAAGACACGACAGGGCGAGACAAAGACACAGCACGGCGAACAATATACAAGAATCCGACAAGGACAGAAGTGGAAAACAAGGGGAGAAATAGGGACTCTAATCAGAAGACAAAATAGGGAACAGGTGTAAAAAGACTAAATGAGTGAGTTAGGAGAATGAGGAACAGCTGGGAGCAGGAACGGAACGATAGAGAGAGGAGAGAGAGGGATAGAAAAAGGGAACGAACCTAATAAGACCAGCAGGGGGAAACGAACAGAAGGGAAAGCATAATGACAAGACAATATAAGACAAAACATGACAGCCACAAAGTTGGAAGCACAGAATAGTCTAGAATGTCGCTGTAGCATTAAATTTTCCTTTCTTCAAACCATGAAAAACAACCCCAGATCCTTATTCCTCGTCCACCAAACTTTACAGTTGGCACTATGCATTGGGGCAGGTAGCGTTCTTCTGGCATCCGCCAAATTCCGATTAGTCCGTCGCCCTGCCAGATGTTGAAGCGTGATTATCACTCCAGAGAACGAGCTTCCACTGCTCCAGAGTCAGCTTTAGCAGGGCAGAAATTTGACAAGCTGACTTATTGGAAAGGTGGCATCCTATGACGGTGCCACGTTGAAAGTTACTGAGCTCTCCAGTAAGGCCATTCTACTGCCAATGTTTGTCAAGGGGAGATGTGCTAGATTTTATATACTTGTCAGCAACGGGTATGGCTGAAATTGCAGAATCCACTAATTTGAAAGGGTGTCCATGTACTTTTCTATATATAGTGAATATGCCAATTAGCAGACGCGCTTATCCAAAGCAACTAAGCAACTTTAGTCATGCGTGCATACATTTCATGTATGGATTCGAACCCACAATGATGGCGTTGCAAGCACCATGTTCTACCAAAGCGAGTCTGCATGATGGTGAATAAGAGGAGTGTCAGTGGTCAGAAGTTCTTAAAAACACTGCACTCAGTGGTCAGTATTGGTAACCATAATTCAGTGGATCAGAAGTTCTTGGTGATGAGAACATGGAAACACTCATGAAACTATTCACTGTATACCAATATTCCACTTACATCGCAACAAGAATATATAATACTGTAATGACAAACTATTGTAGGAAGACTTAACATTGTTGATATGTCTCCACCAGGTAAATGGATGGGATATGACCATGGTGACACACGACCAGGCACGCAAACGGCTGACGAAGAAGAATGAAGACATTGTGCGGCTACTGGTGACCAGGAAATCGCTGGAGCAGGCTGTCAGACATTCTATGATGTAATGACTCCAACGCTAGTCCTTTAGTGCAGACAGAGTTTGCTATCAGACGTGAGACAATGCCAGTGACCAAGAGCATAGTATTTCAAATCTTTTATCACATATTGTAAGTTTGGGGTGAATTCCACATCAATTCTGTCAATTCAGGAGATGTAATGAAGTTGAAAAGTGCAATTTATTTCATGAAGGATTCCTGAGTTGAATTGAATAGCAATTGATTATGGCTGTACTCACATATTCCCAAACAGGGTACACTCCATTTATACCATGTCTCTACAATTCATCAGTATGATTCTAGTTATTGGGATCATTAACACCTTTAACTAGCTGACTTGTGTATTACTTTTTCGGTTATTAGTACATTTCATGATCTCAGTCATGATTTGATTTACTCTACATGTTATATCTATGTTTTTGAGTCCATGTCTGTACAAGCCAAAAGAAAACATTTAAAAAAACTTTAGACTAATAAATGTAACTGTCATGTGGTGTAACTTCTACATACTTTGCATGAGCAGTTTTGTAGTGGGGATAGAGGTTGTTATGCAAACATATGTGTACAAAGCACATATGGTAATTTCCAGCATTAATCTGCAACACTAATTTGTATGTCTTCCATAGAGGTGTCCTCTTTATATGTCATCTGGAAAATGTATGAATATTCATCATCAGGCTTGGATGATATATTTTTGAATCTTTATTTTTGTATCATCCATATTGTGCATCTACCAAAGTAACAAGCACAGCTGAACTGCATACTTTATATTTCATTTTACAATATTGTACTTCATGTCTACCAAATACTGTAATATTCATTTGAGGATTTTAGATTTGTATGTCGTGCAGGAAAACAGTTACTTCTCAACCATCTGGATATAGTTAATCTGGTGTTGCATCCTTGACTTGAAATCAAGATTAGGGTATAGTCAACCTTTTTATAAGTGCCTTTTTTCTCACGTTTAAATAGAGAAAGTGGCATGTTGGATTGTTTATTAGGTCACTTGCTGGTTGATCTTAGACAGCTAGTTGCACACTGGAATAGGTTGGGCCAAGGTTGATGGATCTAATGAATTGAGAGAGATGTTTGATACACAACAGTCTTAAATGAAACTCTAGTGTTTGTACCACTAAATCGTGATGGTGCGAAATAGTGTTTTTTGTATTCAAGCCCCTTTCCATTGCTATTGTTCAATGATATGTACGCTTTATCACTGCCTCAGCCGTACAATAAACAGCAAGGCCTCACTGATTTGATCCAATCTTCTCAGTTCCTATTCAAATGGATCAAAGATAAAGTAATGTTGTAATGCATATTCCAATGGTACCTAATATACTGTACATACATCCTAGTATGTTCTACTAATTTAGTATTTGATATGGCTTTGTTTTTGTTAGAATTTTATTTATTTGGAGATTATAATTATATATAAACTAGGTGGTTTGAGCCCTGAATGCTGATTGGCTGACCGCTCTGGTATATCAGACCATATTCCACAGGTATGACAAAACATGTATTTTCATACTCTAATTATGTTGGTAGCCAGTTTATAATAGCAATAAGGCACCTTGGGGGTTTGAGGTATATCGGCAATATACCACGGCTAAGGGCGGTGTCCAGGCACTCCGCGTTGCGCATAGGAACAGCCCTTAGCCGTGGTTTATTGGCCATATACCACACCCCCCCGGGCCTTATTGCTTAAATATCAATGGCAGAGTGACACATCTAACTCCACACCCAACTTTTAAAAGAATTAACACTTCAAAAGACTGACCAACCTTTTGGTAAATGTAGCCTTATATGAACATTTTCTATGAGGTCGATTTCTATCTACATGTCAACTGTTAAACTATCTATTTAATTTGTTCTCCATAGGTACTCAGGGTATATGAGGAAAACCTTTGAATTTACCATTTTGGCATATGATTGTATACTTTATACTTCGAATGTTCTTTAACATAAATCAACTGAAAGAATGCATCCTTTTTTGGTATTATGTGTTTGTCAGGCACTTTGCAAAATTGACTTGTAACCGAGCGGTGACATTCTCTGACAAAACAGGGAATATGTGGTTCTGTGACATGAGCAGGGATAATATTTTCTCTGTGTGCAGTGTATGTTGGAAGAAGTAGCCTAGGCCAAGACAAGCTAATTTTATGAAAAAATGAATGATGAAAAGCAGCTGTTCTTCACAGATCCACAGCTGCTAATTAAATGGTGGTTGTTAGCATTAGAAAGAGGGGTGGAAGGTGTGGATTTTAGATTTGAGAAGCTGTTGGAGCATCCTGGTGTGTGTGGGCAGTTGCACAGCTTACCATCGCCGTGTCATTAACCATTGTATGAAGCATATTAATCAATAGAAATACAGATGTGGGTATATATGCGATACAGTATTTCCATAGGTTGACTTTTATTATTGACATATTGATAGATTAGATATGGCATCATACTGTACTTGGTCCAATTGTCTTGATCTTTGACCTTTATCACCACCATTGGCTTTAGATATCTTCATGTTACCAACTTGAAAGTAATCAGATGACATTTCAAAGCAGTGAATCTATTACATGACCTTTCCCTGTGTACTCAGGCATTTTATATGAGCAGTTTCTCCACTTTCATCTCTTAATATTGCCACTCGTCTAAAAACAAACACTCCTCGTTTAACTCTTTTAGCAGAGTTTTAAGAATAGCAGCACATTCCTGAATCAATTTATCACATCAGCTTTTATCCAATTCAGCATATTTTTATTCATGGCTGTCATTATCAAAGAAATACATGGCACAGTTTTTTACTTACTAATAATATTGCTAATGTCATACCCACATGGGTTATGCTGTTCCCAGAATCAGGGGAAGGGGGGCTGATCGATTCAGTGTGAGGCTTAGCTAAAATCCCCTTTGAGAAATAATTGATGAAGTGTGTATGTGTATCTGTGTGTGCTTTCTCAGTATGAGAGAGTGAGTCTGTTGACATGAAGACATCAGTAAGAGTATTGTTTGTCTCATAGGGACTTAGCTACATACATTATTTTGGTTCCATTCCACTTGCCTAAACACTACCCAGGGAGATATTACATGGGGCTACAGTGAATGTGGTTGAGGACACATTTTCCACAAAAAAATCACACCAGTAATCCATTAGAACGGTCTGTGTTCTCACTAATACAATCCAATCGTGCCATATTGTCCACAATATTATCACATTGCTTGTTGCTAGGTAACTGAATTTATAATGAGAGAACCACCTCCATCTCAATAAATAACAATACTACAGTACTGTATACAGTACTACCCATCCTAATAATATGCAGAGTAGTTGTTGTTCATGTTGAGGTAATCAGTTCATTGAATTAGAAACTCAAACCAAAACGATGCCAAAACAATAACCTCCAAATATTACTATTACTATACATTTCAGTGTTGTGATCCCCAAATCCTAGCAAAATGCATAGTGCATAATATTGAAAAGGTATTGTTGGATATTATTAATTCAAATCAGACAGGTTTTGAACATGGACAATACATTATAGATAATATAAGACAAGTACTGTAAACAATAGAACACTATGAAAATATGGTATTTATAGCTGACTTTTGATAAAGTACAACTGGAATTTATATATGCATGTCTGGATTATTACAATTTTGGAGAATCTCTTATACAATGGGATAAAGTTATGCATATTAACCCCAGGTGTAAAATAATAAATAATGGCTACTCCTCAGAAAGTATTAAATTGTCAAGAGTTGTTTGATAGGGTTCAAGTCCGGTCTCTGGCTGGGCCACTCAAGGACATTGAGACTTGTCCTGAAGCCACTCCTGTGTTGTATTGGCTGCATGCTTAGGGTCATTGTCCTTTTGAATGGTGAACCTTCGCCCCAGTCTGAGGTCCTGGGCTCTTTGGTGCAAGTTTTCATTAAGGATCTCTCTGTACTTTGCTCCGTTCATATTTCCCTTGATCCTGACTAGTATCCCAGTTCCTGCCGCTGAAAAACACCCCAAAATCCAACTTTGATGTAATGTCCTTAAAACAAGTCAAAATGAGGCTCAGTAGTGTGTGTCGCCTCCACATGCCTGTATGACCTCCCTACAAAGCCTGGGGCATGCTCCTGATGAGGTGGCGGATGGTCTCCTGAGGGATCTCCTCCCAGACCTGGACTAAAGCATCCGCCAACTCCTGGACAGTCTGTGGTGCAACGTGGCGTTGGTGGATGGAGTGAGACATGATGTCCCAGATGTGCTCAATTGGATTCAGGTCTGGGGAACGGGCGGGCCAGTCCATAGCATCAATGCCTTCCTCTTGCAGGAACTGCTGACACACTCCAGCCACATGAGGTCGAGCATTGTCTTGCATTAGGAGGAACCCAGGGCCAACCGCACCAGCATATGGTCTCACAAGGGGTCGGAGGATCTCATCTCGGCACCTAATGGCAGTCAGGCTACCTCTGTCGAGCACATGGAGGGCTGTGCGGGCCCCCAAAGAAATGCCACCCCACACCATGACTGACCCACCGCCAAACCGGTCATGCTGGAGGATGTTGCAGGCAGCAGAACGTTCTCCATGGCGTCTCCAGACTGTCACGTCTGTCACGTGCTCAGTGTGAACCTGCTTTCATCTGTGAAGAGCACAGGGCGCTAGTGGCGAATTTGCCAATCTTGGTGTTCTCTGGCAAATGAAAAACGTCCTGCACGGTGTTGGGCTGTAAGCACAACCCCCACCTGTGGACGTCGGGCCCTCATACCACCCTCATGGAGTCTGTTTCTGACCGTTTGAGAAGACACATGCACATTTGTGGCCTGCTGGAGGTAATATTTCAGGGCTCTGGCAGTGCTCCTCCTTCTCCTCCTTGCACAAAGGCGGAGGTAGCGGTCCTGCTGCTGGGTTGTTGCCCTCCTACGTCCTCCTCCACGTCTCCTGATGTACTGGCCTGTCTCCTGGTAGCGCCTCCATGCTCTGGACACTACGGTGACAGACACAGCAACCCTTCTTGCCACAGCTCGCATTGATGTGCCATCCTGGATGAGCTGCACTACCTGAGTCACTTGTGTGGGTTGTAGACTCCGTCTCATGCTACCACTAGAGTGAAAGCACCGCAAGCATTCAAAAGTGACCAAAACATCAGCCAGGAAGCATAGGAACTGAGAAGTGGTCTGTGGTCCCCACCTGCAGAACCACTCCTTTATTGGGGGTATCTTGCTAATTGCCTATAATTTCCACCTGTTGTCTATTCCATTTGCACAACAGCATGTGACATTTATTGTCAATCAGTGTTGCTTCCTAAGTGGACAGTTTGATTTCACAGAAGTGTGATTGACTTGTTTTAGTGTTCCCTTTATTTTTTTGAGCAGTGTATATGGGGGATTGGAAATGATGCAGACAATTACATTGATAGAAGCCTATCTATCTGCAATATTAAAGCTGATCTACCTCCTAAAAATATATATTACTATTGTGAAAGTATTCATACAGATATTCTACTAATAATTATACTAATAATTCTACTATAATGCTAACTAATCAACTGGCCTCTTGTCAATATCAATTTCCGTTGGCTTTGAGAAGGCAAAATATAGTATTGAAGACCTTAAAGGGAAATTTCACAATGTGAATTTAACCAAGTAGTAGGCAATGGCTACTCATAATTGGTTGAAATCACATAAAGCACACCAGATGATGCGGTGGAAAAACATATATTCCTCTATCTTTTTGACTACAAAACATAGAAACGTACCATTTTCACATATGTTGATGTTGGGGTAGTGCTGGAGATGATGAATATGAATTAGAAGATATTTGACATTTCCCTTTAATTACTTTTTTGTTATTTTTTGCCTTCATTTTAATCGGCTCAATCAACCATTTCACACTTGAGGAAAACACATCGATTTAATTAAGAAATCAGATTTCATGCAAGACAATGTAGCCATCATCTATTACACATACTATCCTGCAAATGATGTGTTACTTTCTTCAGGGAAGTGCATAATTATCTGGCTAAATGTGGATCATACACGGGCCACACCTCCCACACTGAGGCAGGGTAATTGTGTTTCCATAGTGATGCAATCAGCATCCATCACTTTGGAGACACCAGATTGGAATCATGTGATCATGGAACCATAGCTTCCAATCTCTGCTTCTTCTGAGGGAAAATGATTTTCAAGCCATTCCTTATGATGATCGTTTACCACTTAGTTAAGACAGTGAAATAATGCAGCGCACAATGTATTCATAGCTGTTGGTCAATTCCCGTCTTCACCATTTGAGTGGGGGAAAAACCTAGATTAAGAGCATTGCTCATACTCACTCAGTACTAGGGATTAGGAAATACATTACATCGTGATTAAACAGAAGCACACAATTCGGAGGGTTTAAGTGGAAGATGTCCAAATATTGCCTTTAATAACTCTCTTGGCTTGAACTTTGTCTCTCATTAGGAAAAATATTGCATACTATTGGAGATCAGATGGTATTCACGTGTCTACGCCTGATTTATTTCTGAGGCCACCTGGGACAGTTTGGTTAACCTTTTGTTAAAAACTATGTAAAATTCACCTATTTTCTATTGTTTTCTACCTGGGGCGGAGAGTAGCCTAGTGGTTAGAGCGTTGGACTAGTAACCGCAAGATCGAATCCTCGAGCTGACAAGGTAAAAATCTGCAGTTATGCCCCTGAACAAGGCAGTTAACCCACTGTTCCTAGGCCGGCATTGAAAATAAGAATTTGTTCTTACAGTTTTTTCCAATCGCTAACACACTAAAATGACCTGCACAGCACAATTATTTAAACTGACACACAGAGAGCAAAACCTCTTCTCAAGTCTCCAATAGTCTGATCACATTTTCTGCTTTACACACATTTTGCAATTCAAAATGGCACTTTTTAAATGCACTGCACACGGTTCTTTGCATAAGACACAACAATCTGACATAGTCACATGTTTGCCATTTCAAAACACTGCCATTCAAAATGACACAACATGACCTAATTGGCCAACTGTCCAAACACCTCAATGGTTAAATGTTACCACTTCAATCAGGAAGTAAGCACTATGAAAAGACCACAGGTGAGCACCTTTTGTTTTACAACAAAAATGGAAGCCGTTGCAGAGAGAGGAAGAGGGAGGGGGAGAATGACAGGGGGAGGAAGAGTGAGAGGTAGGGGTAGAGCTGGTAGAGGAGTTCATGGCCAAAGAAGACAACAACCACCATTTCTCGTGCAATACCTCCCACCATACTCACCATTTCTGAACCCCAAAGAAGAGCTATTTTCGGCATGGCGGTGGAAGGTATACGACCAGCAGCCCTTTGTGTGCAGGCCTCTTGTGCAGGCTATGAAAGAGGCATGTGATGAGATTGACGTGGGTGCGATTCAGGGATGGATAAGGCACTCAAGGCGCTTCTTCCCTCGATGTCTGGCAAGGGAAGATATTGCCTATGATGTGGACGAGGCGTTGTGGTCAGACCCAGCTGTGCGGCAAAATGCTGCCTAATTATTTTTCTTGCCTCTTTTTTTTCTATATATTTTTCCTGCACATTTTTTTCTGAAAGTTTCTTTTTCAGTGTACTTTTTGTTGTGAGCATATTTTTGTTCAGTCCAATGTAAATATATCTGCTGTGCATATGTTGCACTGACTTGTTTGGTGAAAAAATATATATATATATTTCAACAGCATGTGAGTGTATCTGCAAATATTTCTGTGCATCTGAAATTTTTCTACAATTTGAACTATTTTAGTATTTTGTCAAATCATACTAAAGATGAGAGTGCTTTTCATTATGCCCAACAGTGTGTAGTTGGTTAGACAAGAATCTGGTAATATGAATGAAGTGTGTGCCATTTCGTGCAAACATTTGATTTTGATAATGCTATATGTAGTTTTGGTTGCAGTGCTTCATTTAGCAGGATATATGAGGTATTTTGCAGTTTGGGTGTGTGGTTTTGTGAATTGTGTTAAGTATTTTGATATAACCAGTCTAGTTTGCAAAACTGTATTTTAGCAATTGGGAAAAACTGTAACTGACTTGCCTAGTTAAATAAAGGTACAAAATTAAATAAACAGGACTGAATATTGCATGACCTCACCCACATTACAACTCCAATACTAAGCATTATTTTACTACTTTGGAGAATTTAATTGTGTTATATCAGTGAAAATACTTATGTCAATGGCATGATGATGAGGAGCCAATGCATTCTGAACATGGAGTTCTTTGTAGCCCCCTGTAAAATTCTAGAATATCCACATTGAAGTAATGATTGTATACACAGAGGGCCTAAAACAATATGTGTGGGCAGGAGTGTGGGTAGTCAGGAGTTAAAGGTTATTCATATACAACATGTTTCCCTTTAGCTGCTAAGGCCAGACCCTGAGCAGGTGCTGGAAGGCCGGTTGTCATGGAAATAAGAGCAGCATTTATGCATGTATCTTCACCTCTCTCTCAAAGTTCACAATACTATTAAAACATTTGGGAACAAATGTCTCAATACAAATCAAATTCTCAATCATGTCAACCTCACAATCATCCCTATAATGACAGCAAATTGATTAAGCTTTTAACTGGTAGAGCATTTAGGATATTTTTAAGCAGCAAATAATCTCTCATCATTACTGTCATAACCACTCTACCACCCACAAATATTGGGACTACGCGAGCTCCGCCGATTCGGATGAGCAGCAGGTGGCTTTCCTTCACGCCAGAAGAATCGTTAAAACCTCTTCCCTCCCACGCAGACCTCTGCTCGATATCGAGGCGTTTTTCTATCGCGTAGGAGGGCTGGAGAAAAGCTCAAACTCATGCAATTTAGAGATATTAACTGTAGATGTGAATGTGTGCTACTTTGGGCTACTTCAGTTATGTGAGCGGAAGGCAAGCAAAGGAATTAACCATACCGTGCAAGGACCGTCTTGAGGGAAAGTATGAAAATGCAACTTTTTTTGTATTGTATTAATTTTAAATTGACGGTTAATTATAACATGCAAAACATGTAATTCACTCTCACTTAACAGCTAGATACATTATTTCATGTCTATCAAAGATACCAACTTTGATAACTTGTACACAAGTTATAATATTGTAATTTTGAAGCATATGTTATGATTATGCCAGCAGTTGAAGACGTTCCACCCAGACCAGAGAAGCTCTCCATGACTGTATCGTATTCTGTGAAGAGGAAAAACATCGTAAACAGGGTATCTTTTTCTTTGCATATTTTTTTTAGCAGTTATTAAAAAGGGTACACATTTAAAAGTGACAATGAACTTGACAGTAATAACTGAAATATTGTCCTGATTTGCTGTCAGTGTTTGGAGAAAAAAAGGAACAACAGCTAATATCCTCCAGCATTGAAAAGGAAAAAGGGAGCTCCCAGAGCTGACACTAACTGCTCACTTGTTGATGCTCAGTTAGTATGTCTCTTAACCATTTGTTGGGATTAGGGCTAGTTGTAATGATTCTGCTCTGCTAGGTTTATCACAGCCCCATGGTAGAATAGTGGCAGTGGTGGTGATGTAATGTCCACCAACAAAAAGAGCAGTGGTTTTATATGAATGGTACAAATAAAGGACCAATTAAAAAAATTGAAGTTGCATTGTCATGTATTGCTATTTCTAGCCCTGGAACTGCTGGGGAGACTAATGTTGGCTAGGACAGTGGGGCATGGGTGGAATAGGTGGGGGGTTAGACTGTACCTGCTGTTGTCCCAGGGCTTTGTAGTTGTGTGTGTGCTGGTGGGTGGGTAGGGCAGAGCATGCATAAGAAGGTTAGGTCAGATGAGATGACAGACCTTTTCATGTCTGCCCGCTTATGAAATCAGCGAACCGTCACCTCCAGTCAATTTGCCCCTGACAGTACGGGTAGACTGCGTCTGTTGTATCTCTAGGCTTTGGACTGTTGGGAAAAGAAGCCCTGAACTAAACCATGAGTGGTGAGTATGCTATGCTTAAAGAGTATCCCACTGGGCACAGATGTCAGTTCAACATCTAGTTTTGATTTACATTTGGTTGAGTTGTCAGCTAACGTGAATTCAACATGAAATCATAAACAAAAATCACCACATTATTGGATTTACCGTAGATGAAAAGTTGGATAAAAAATACTAAATGCCCTTACATTGAAAACTTTTTGCAAATCCAGTCAGTTTTCCACTTATAATTTTTTTGTGGAAATGATGTGGAAACAATCTTGCCCAGTGGGATATTAAAGGTAAGGCAGATTGAGTCAGTTTGAAAAAAAAGTGGGAGTTTAAGGGACCAGTTGAAATTTTCAGCATATTTTCTTGATATTCATTGTGTTGTTTGATTTTGCTTCTTTGTTTACAAAACTTGTTGCATAGAAAAGCTGTGATTTGCTTCTGGCTTTTACGTGTTAGAATCACACTGTAGTGTTGGTACTCTGTGTTCCTGTATATTTTAGTAGGGTAGTTTGAAGAGGCTCAAGGCTTTCTTGTAAGTTAGGTATGAAATACCATCACCTTTTTAAGCCAACTTCTCCATACATACCGTGGCAAGGCTAATGTAGGTTCCCTGTGCCCTGGGTGGTGACATCAAGGGAACTCGTCCAGTAAGACATGCATGCAACTTTAATTTCAACCTGCAGCTTGCCAGCCTGCCAGGGTGTCCACAGGGCATGTTCGTTATGGTGAAACATTAGGGTGAAACAGATAGCCTGCCAGGGTGTACACAGGGCACGTTCGTTATGGTGAAACATTAGGGTGAAACAGATAGCCTGCCAGGGTGTACACAGGGCACGTTCGTTATGGTGAAACATTAGGGTGAAACAGATAGCCTGCCAGGGTGTACACAGGGCACGTTTGTTATGGTGAAACATTAGGGTGAAACAGATAGCCTGCCAGGGTGTACACAGGGCACGTTCGTTATGGTGAAACATTAGGGTGAAACAGATAGCCTGCCAGGGTGTACACAGGGCACGTTCGTTATGGTGAAACATTAGGGTGAAACAGATAGCCTGCCAGGGTGTACACAGGGCACGTTCGTTATGGTGAAACATTAGGGTGAAACAGATAGCCTGCCAGGGTGTACACAGGGCACGTTCGTTATGGTGAAACATTAGGGTGAAACAGATAGCCTGCCAGGGTGTACACAGGGCACGTTCGTTATGGTGAAACATTAGGTGAAACAGATAGCCTGCCAGGGTGTACACAGGGCACGTTCGTTATGGTGAAACATTAGGGTGAAACAGATAGCCTGCCAGGGTGTACACAGGGCACGTTCGTTATGGTGAAACATTAGGGTGAAACAGATAGCCTGCCAGGGTGTACACAGGGCACGTTGTTATGGTGAAACATTAGGGTGAAACAGATAGCCTGCCAGGGTGTACACAGGGCACGTTCGTTATGGTGAAACATTAGGGTGAAATAGATAGCCTGCCAGGGTGTACACAGGGCACGTTCGTTATGGTGAAACATTAGGGTGAAACAGATAGCCTGCCAGGGTGTACACAGGGCACGTTCGTTATGGTGAAACATTAGGGTGAAACAGATAGCCTGCCAGGGTGTACACAGGGCACATTTGTTATGGTGAAACATTAGGGTGAAACAGATAGCCTGCCAGGGTGTACACAGAGCACGTTCGTTATGGTGAAACATTAGGGTGAAACAGATAGCCTGCCAGGGTGTACACAGGGCACGTACGTTATGGTGAAACATTAGGGTGAAACAGATAGCCTGCCAGGGTGTACACAGGGCACGTTCGTTATGGTGAAACATTAGGGTGAAACAGATAGCCTGCCAGGGTGTACACAGGTGTACACAGGGCATGTTCGTTATGGTGAAACATTAGGGTGAAACAGATAGCCTGCCAGGGTGTACACAGGGCACGTTCGTTATGGTGAAACATTAGGGTGAAACAGATAGCCTGCCAGGGTGTACACAGGGCACGTTCGTTATGGTGAAACATTAGGGTGAAACAGATAGCCTGCCAGGGTGTACACAGGTGTACACAGGGCATGTTCGTTATGGTGAAACATTAGGGTGAAACAGATAGCCTGCCAGGGTGTACACAGGGCATGTTCGTTATGGTGAAACATTAGGGTGAAACAGATAGCCTGCCAGGGTGTACACAGGGCATGTTCGTTATGGTGAAACATTAGGGTGAAACAGATAGCCTGCCAGGGTGTACACAGGGCATGTTCGTTATGGTGAAACATTAGGGTGAAACAGATAGCCTGCCAGGGTGTACACAGGGCATGTTTGTTATGGTGAAACATTAGGGTGAAACAGATAGCCTGCCAGGGTGTACACAGGGCATGTTCGTTATGGTGAAACATTAGGGTGAAACAGATAGCCTGCCAGGGTGTACACAGGGCATGTTCGTTGAAACATTGGTGAAACATTAGTTATGGTGGTGAAACAGATAGCCTGCCAGGGTGTACACAGGGCATGTTCGTTATGGTGAAACATTAGGGTGAAACAGATAGCCTGCCAGGGTGTACACAGGGCATGTTTGTTATGGTGAAACATTAGGGTGAAACAGATATAAATCAAATGTTGCCTATAGAAGCTGCCAATGTCTATCAATCCCTACAAAAATGTCCATTAATTATAACCCACATAATCATTTACATTTCCTGTTTTTGCAGGATTATTTTCTCTGCTGTAGCTAACTGGCTCAAATTAAGATCCTACATCTGTAGTATGTACTGTAGTTGAATCGTCATTAGTTTCAAAATAATGCCTGTATGCACCCCTTTGGGAGTAAAATCAACATGAAATCAAATCAAATTGTATTTGTCACATGTGCCGAATATAACAATACAAGACCTTACCATGAAATGCTTACTTGAAAAAGCCCTTAACCAACAATGCATTTCAAGAAATAGAGTTAATAAAATATTTACTAAATATAATAAAGTTTAAAAAAAATCTAAACGATCAAATAGTAACACAAATTTACATAACAATACAGAGTCAATGTACGGGGGTACAGGTTTGTCAAGGTCATTTGTAAAGTGACAATGCATAGATAATAAACAGTGAGTAGCTGCGGTGTAAAAAAAAAGGAGGGGGGTGTAAATAGTCCAGGTGACCATTTGATTAGTTGTTCAGCAGTTTTATGGCTTGGGGGTAGAAACTTGTTAAGGAGCCTTTAGGTCCTAGACTTGGCGCTCTGGTACCGCTTCCCGTGCGGTAGCAGAGAGGACAGTCTATGACTTGGGTGACTGGAGTCTTTGACAATTCTTTGGGCCTTCCTCTGGCACCGCCTAGTATATAGGTCTTGGATGTCAGGAAGCTTGGCCCCACTGATGTACTGGGCCGTACGCACTACCCTCTGTAGCACCTTATGGTCAGATGCCGAGCAGTTACCATACCAGGCGGTGATGCAACTTTTTGAGGATCTGGGGACCCATGCCAAATCTTTTCAGTCTCCTGAGGGGGAAAAGGTATTATCGTGCCCTTTTCACTACTGTCTTGGTGTGTTTGGACCATGATAGTTTGTTGGTGATGTGGACACCAAGGAACTTGAAACTCTCGACCCGGTCCACTTCAGTCCCGTCAATGTTAATGGGGGCCTGTTCGGCACTCCTTTTCCAATAATCCACGATCATGTCCTTTGTCTTGCTCACATTGAGAGAGAGGTTGTTGTCCTGGCACCACACTGCCAGGTCTCTGACCTCTTCCCTATAGGCTGTTGTCGATGATCAGGCCTACCACTGTTGTGTCATCGGCAAACTTAATGATGATTTTGGAGTCGTGCTTGGATGAACAGGGAGTACAGGAGGGGACTAAGCACGCACCCCCGAGGGGCTCCATTGTTATGAATCAGTGTGGCAGAAGTGTTGCTGCCTACCCTTACCACCTGGGGCGGCCAGTCAGGATCCAGTTGCAGAGGGAGGTGTTTAGTCCCAGGGTCCTTAGCTTAGTGATGAGCTGTGTGGGCACTATTTTGTTTAACACTGAGCTGTAGTCAATGAACAGCATTCTCACATAGGTGTTCCTTTTGTCCAGGTTTGAAAGGGCAGTGTGGACTGCGATTGAGATTGCATATGTGAATCTGTTGGGGCGGTATGCGAACTGGAGTGGGTCTCGGGTTTCTGGCATGATGGTGTTGATGTGAGCCATGACCAACCTTTCAAAGGACTTTATGGCTCTCGTCACTGGGCAGCTCGCGGCTTGGTTTCCCTTTCTAGTCCATAATATGTTTCAAGCCCTGCCACATCCAATGACCCTTGGAGCCGGTTTAGTACGATTATATTTTAGTCCTGTATTGGTGCTCCTTGAAAGCGGTTTGCTCTAGCCTTTAGCTCGGTGTGGATGTTGCCTGTATTCCATGGCTTCTGGATGGGAAATGTACGTATGGTCACTGTGGGGACAGCGTTGTCAATGCACTTATTGATGAACCCGGTGACTGATGTGGTACACTCCTCAATGCCATTGGATGAATCCCGGAACATATTCCAGTCTGTGCTGGCAAAACAGTCTTGTGGCATAGTATCCGCCATCATCTGACCACTTCCATATTGAGCGAGTCACTGTACTTCCTGCTTTAGTTTTTGCTTGTAAGCAGGAATCAGGGGGATAGAATTATGGTCACATTTGCCAAATGGAGGGCAAGGGAGAGCTTTGTATGCATCTGTGTGTGGAGTAAAGGTGGTCGAGAGTTTGTTTTTGTCCTCTGGTTGCACGTGACATGCTGGTAGAAATGATGTAAAACGGATTTAAGTTTACCTGTATTAAAGCCCCTGGCCCCTAGGACTGCCACATCTGGATGAGCATTTCTTCTTTTTTTGTTATAAGGACATATTAGGTGAATTTCCTGGGATTAGTTATATGATATGGCTTAGAACAGGCCCTTACCATACTGGAAGGAGCAGCGAGGGAATCAGATACACTGCTTGTCTTATAGGATTGCCTTGGGCCAGGTAGGATGATAGGATCAGTATTCAGAAAATAACTCATATTTAAATGCAGAGCTGTGATACTGCACTGTATGTGTTTGTTATGCATTTCATCAACGCTCATCCAGTACTGTTTGAGTATTAGCAACAATCATCAGGTTCTTGAGTGCTCTTTTGCAATCCATTTGAATAATTTTCTGACTTTAGTGTTGCTGAATTGATATTAATATGTCCAACCAACTCTTCTATCAAGCAGTCATGTACACTTCATATACATTTTTCCTTCACTGTATTATAACAGAATGCTTATGGTCTCCTCCATCTCCTCTCCTCCAGTTTCACAGGAAACCTGCCTCCTGGACCAGGTGCTGGAGCTGATTATGAATGAGAAGCCCGCCAACACCGCCAGCCTTTTCCTGAACGAGGACGCCGACAAGCCCTCCCTCCCTGAACGAGGCCTCTGGCGGTGGCTACATAGGGCCATGCAGAAGAGAGCGGCCAGTGCCAAGGACACGATGAGCTCCATAACTAAGGAGAGCATCAAGGGCTTCCTGAGACGCAACCTCTTTGTCCTCCTCACCATCGCAGCAGTGGCTCTGGGCAAGTGGACAAAATACTTTGTTACTGTCTTATTGGGGTTAGGGTTAAGGTGATGTTAAGAGCTAAGATTATGGTTAGTTTGTTTGTTAATACAATATTCATTTAAAAAAACTAAAGTAATTGCAGTGTTATTACACAGGCCTATGAGCTGCAGCCCCTAAGTGTAGACTCCTGTGTCAAGAAGACTTGAAATACATACAGTATTCTTCATCAATGATATCATGTCTCCTGTGCATGTATCCAGGTGTCATGCTGGGTTTTGCCCTGCGGCCCCACAACCTGACCCTCAGGAAGATCAAATACTTTGCCTTCCCTGGAGAGCTGCTGATGAGGATGCTGCAGATGCTGGTTCTGCCTCTCATCATCTCCAGCCTGATCACAGGTAGCTGGTCACAGGAGTTCTGCATCCTTAGCATCATTATAATTATTTGCAATTACAGTATCTATTGCTTTTGTCAAACTCAAAGTGATTTACATTTCATGTAGATTTCTCACCCCTTCTGCATGTTATTATTCTACATTTTCCATACTTCTTGCTATTTTGAGTTCAAAGTTAGTTGGTACAGTAATAGTCTTGTGGTAGTAGCTAGAGTATTAATGAGAAAATTATGAACTTTGTCTTGTCTTGCAGGTATTTCCTCTCTGGACAGCAAAGCGTCTGGGAAGATGGGAATGCGGGCTGTGGTTTATTACATGGTGACCACCCTCATGGCGGTCTTCATTGGCATCGTCATTGTGATTGTCATAAAACCAGGGAAAGGCCATAGGGACACTCCAGTGGCCTCTAGTGGTACCATAGAGCCGGTACAAGCAGCTGACGCCTTCCTGGATCTCATCAGGTGAGGAACTATTGTAGGATCCCAGTGACAGTAAGTCAACAGAAGATATTAATAATTGGTTGTCCTTTATTCACTGTGATAATAGTTCTGCATTTTTCAGGAACATGTTCCCACCAAATTTGGTGGAAGCCTGTTTCAAGCAGGTAAGGGAATTCACTTGCCAATTGATCAAGCAGTTATTATTCAATACACTGTGTTAAAATACTTACTCACCAAATAAATTGTTAAGGACTGATACTCTTTACTTATACAATACATACAGTGGGGAGAACAAGTATTTGATACACTGCTGATTTTGCAGGTATTCCTACTTACAAAGCATGTAGATGTCTGTAGTTTTTATCATAGGTACACTTCAACTGTGAGAGACGGAATCTAAAACAAAAATCCAGAAAATCACATTGTATGATTTTTAAGTAATTAATTTGCATTTTATTGCATGACATAAGTATTTGATGCATCAGAAAAGCAGAACTTAAAATTTGGTACAGAAACCTTTGTTTGCAATTACAGAGATCATACGTTTCCTTTAGTTACATTTACATTACATTTAAGTCATTTAGCAGACGCTCTTATCCAGAGCGACTTACAAATTGGTGCATTCACCTTATGACATCCAGTGGAACAGTCACTTTACAATAGTGCATCTAAATCTTAAAGGGGGGTGAGAGGGATTACTTATCCTATCCTAGGTATTCCTTAAAGAGGTGGGGTTTCAGGTGTCTCCGGAAGGTGGTGATTGACTCCGCTGTCCTGGCGTCGTGAGGGAGTTTGTTCCACCATTGGGGGGCCAGAGCAGCGAACAGTTTTGACTGGGCTGAGCGGGAGCTGTACTTCCTCGGTGGTAGGGAGGCGAGCAGGCCAGAGGTGGATGAACGCAGTGCCCTTGTTTGGGTGTAGGGCCTGATCAGAGCCTGGAGGTACTGAGGTGCCGTTCCCCTCACAGCTCCGTAGGCAAGCACCATGGTCTTGTAGCGGATGCGAGCTTCAACTGGAAGCCAGTGGAGAGAACGGAGGAGCGGGGTGACGTGAGAGAACTTGGGAAGGTTGAACACCAGACGGGCTGCGGCGTTCTGGATGAGTTGAAGGGGTTTAATGGCACAGGCAGGGAGCCCAGCCAACAGCGAGTTGCAGTAATCCAGACGGGAGATGACAAGTGCCTGGATTAGGACCTGCGCCGCTTCCTGTGTGAGGCAGGGTCGTACTCTGCGGATGTTGTAGAGCATGAACCTACAGGAACGGGCCACCGCCTTGATGTTGGTTGAGAACGACAGGGTGTTGTCCAGGATCACGCCAAGGTTCTTAGCGCTCTGGGAGGAGGACACAATGGAGTTGTCAACCGTGATGGCGAGATCATGGAACGGGCAGTCCTTCCCCGGGAGGAAGAGCAGCTCCGTCTTGCCGAGGTTCAGCTTGAGGTGGTGATCCGTCATCCACACTGATATGTCTGCCAGACATGCAGAGATGCGATTCGCCACCTGGTCACCAGGTTTGCACACACTGCAGCAGGGATTTTGGCCCACTCCTCCAAACAGACCTTCTCCAGATCCTTCAGGTTTCGGGGCTGTCGCTGGGCAATACGGACTTTCAGCTCCCTCCAAAGATTTTCTATTGGGATCAGGTCTGAAGACTGGCTAGGCCACTCCAGGACCTTGAGATGCTTTTTACAGAGCCACTCCTTAGTTGCCCTGGCTGTGTGTTTTGGGTCGTTGTCATGCTGGAAGACCCAGCCACGACCCATCTTCAATGCTCTTACTGAGGGAAGGAGGTTGTTGGCCAAGATCTCGTGATCTCGTGTGGTCCTTCTGTAGCACAGCTGGTAGAGCATGGTGCTTGTAACGCCAGGGTAGTGGGTTCGATTCCCGGGACCACCCATACATAGAATGTATGCACACATGACTGTAAGTCGCTTTGGATAAAAGCGTCTGCTAAATGGCATATATTATTATTATTATTATACATGGCCCCATCCATCCTCAATACGGTGCAGTCGTCCTGTCCCCTTTGCAGAAAAGCATCCCCAAAGATTGATGTTTCCACCTCCATGCTTCATGGTTGGGATGGTGTTCTTAGGGTTGTACTCATCCTTCTTCTTCCTCCAAACACGGCGAGTGGAGTTTAGACCAAAAAGCTCTATTTTTGTCTCATCAGACCACATGACCTTCTCCCATTCCTCCTCTGGATCATTCAGATGGTCATTGGCAAACTTCAGTCGGGCCAAGACATGTGCTGGCTTGAGCAGGGGGACCTTGCGTGCGTTGCAGGATTTTAATCCATGACGGCGTAGTGTGTTACTTATGGTTTTCTTTGAGACTGTTGTCCCAACTCTATCAGGTCATTGACCAGGTCCTGCCTTGTAGTTCTGGGCTGATCCCTCACCTTCCTCATAATCATTGATGCCCCACGAGGTGAGATCTTGCATGGAGCCCCAGACTGAGGGTGATTGACCGTCATCTTGAACTTCTTCCATTTTCTAATAATTGCGCCAACAGTTGTTGCATTCTCACCAAGCTGCTTGCCTATTGTCCTGTAGCCCATCCCAGCCATACGCAGGTCTACAATTTTATCCCTGATGTCCTTACACAGCTCACTGGTTGGCCAATGTGGAGAGGTTGGAGTCTGTTTGATTGAGTGTGTGGACAGATGTCTTTTATACAGGTAACGAGTTCAAACCGGTGCAGTTAATACAGGTAATGAGTGGAGAACAGGAGGGCTTCTTAAAGAAAAACTAACAGGTCTGTGAGAGCCGTAATTCTTACTGGTTGGTAGGTGATCAAATACTTATGTCATGCAATAAAAATGCTCATTAATTACTTAAAAATCATACAATGTGATTTTCTGGATTTTTGTTTTAGATTCGGTCTCTCACAGTTGAAGTGTACCTATGATTAAAAAAATACAGACCTCTACATGCTTTGTAAGTAGGAAAATCTGCAAAATCAGTAGTGTATCAAATACTTGTTCTCCCCACTGTACATGTATTCAATGCCTGCACTGTTTCCACCAGTACAAAACAGTCTACAAGAAGACCATCTACACCAAGAACGTGACCATTACCCTCAACCTGACTGACGCCCTAAACGCTACAGAGGCTGCCTTGGCTGCTAACATGAGCAGAGTCCTGCAGACCATCCAGGTGGGTGACACATTGGTGGTGGAGTGACTTACCCCAATGTAAAGTCCTTTGGGGGAACAAGTGCTACAGTTACTTTGGATAAGTGTAAATGTGATGTGATGTGAAGGGGCTGTTCTGCTCCAGGAGACAGTGGTGGAGACGATCCCAGTGTCTGGTTCCTCTAACGGGGTGAACGCCCTGGGTCTGGTGGTGTTCTCCATGTGCTTCGGCCTGGTCATCGGCAGCATGAAGCAGCAGGGACAGGCTCTCAGGGACTTCTTCGACTGCCTCAATGAAGCCATCATGCGCCTAGTGGCCATCATCATCTGGTTAGTAGTCAGATTAGTGGTTGCAAGTAACATGTTAATGTACTCGTAAATGCCTTTACCATTACTTCTCACATACAGTATATATATCAAAACACTTTCGTGGGAATTGTTGTGTTAGGTAGAGTGTGGGCTATCCTACAAATATCTCAGTCTTTTATCTCCATTCCTTCCTCTCTCCCCATCAGGTACGCTCCAGTGGGCATCCTGTTCCTGATAGCAGGTAAGATCGTGGAGATGAAGAATCTGGCCGAGGTGGGAGGTCAGCTGGGGATGTACACGGTGTCTGTCATCGTGGGTCTGCTCATCCATGGCCTCTTCGTCCTGCCCCTATTCTACTTCCTGGTCACCAGGAAGAACCCCTACACCTTCATCGCTGGCCTGCTGCAGGCCCTCATTACTGCCCTGGGGACGTCCTCTAGGTGGGTGTAGGAACAGGTTCAGGGTCAGATGTAGCTAATTCATTGCCCTGGGGATATCCTCTAGTTCAGTGGTTATCCGGTTCTCCAGTAACCCAAACAGTGCACACTTTTGTTGTAGCCCCCAGACAAACTCACCTGATCAACTCATTGAGGGCTTGACGATTGGTTGACAAGTGGAATCAGGTGTGCTTGTCCGACGCTACAACAAAAATGTGTGCTGTTGGGGGTACTTCAGGATTGGAGTTGGGAAACACATCTAGTTGTTGTTTGGACCATTATGATCTCACAACGTCCTCTATTCTCTGCCACCCTGCCATAGCTCTGCCACCCTGCCCATCACCTTCCGCTGTCTGGAGGAGAACAACCATGTGGACAAGAGAGTGACACGCTTCATCCTGCCCGTGGGTGCCACCATCAACATGGATGGCACTGCCCTCTACGAGGCTGTGGCCGCCATCTTTATTGCTCAGGTCAATGACATGGAACTCAACTTTGGCCAAATCCTCACCATCAGGTGAGTGTTAAGACACCATTCATGTGATAAGCCACAATGCTATCAATGAGCTAGACCTTCAACTATGAAGTTATTTTTAAGTATTAAGTTATTTATAACAATACATATTTAAAAAAATCTCAACTTGGAATGGATATACAAAAGCATATTAGCTAATTTTGTAACTACATTAAGAGGAGACTCATAACAATGAGTTTTCGTGGTTTTGATGAGATGAATTTTGTGGTCTCTGCCGAACTTCTCCATGCTGTTGGCTTTCTTCTATTGACTTCACAACCCAAGATGGATTACCTCTACCATGGAGTGTTGATTTAGCTCAGGGATGGGCAACTCCAGTCCTCGCGGGCCGGAGTGGTGCTTCGTATTAAACAGGCATAGACTAACAGGGAAATGCTTACTTATAGGTCCTGTTCTAACAATGCAGTTACAAACAATACAATACACAATACAATACAAATACACAATACAATACAAAAAGTATTTTTATAGTCACAAAAGGAATAAATACACAGTGAATAACAATAACGAGTAAAAATAACATGCTATATACACAGAGTACCAGTACCGAATCGATGTGCAGGGGTACAAAGTAATTGAGGTAGCTATGTACATATACTGTAGTAGGGGTAAAGGGACTAGGCAACAGGATAGATAGTAGACAGTAGCAGCAGCATATGTGCAAGAATATGCTCATTTAAGAGATGGCTAGTCATTATTAGCAGATACATTATGGGACACAGGTCAAGTTATTATCGGCGTGCAGCGGTTAGTCTATAACCATGTCTTCCTGGATCAGTATTTTTCACACGTCACTCACCACCGATTCCCTAATGCAATGTGTGTTTCTCTTTCTTATTAAATGGTGCCATCCCTCCACAGTATCACAGCAACAGCTGCCAGCATTGGAGCAGCAGGCATCCCGCAGGCTGGTCTGGTTACCATGGTGATTGTATTGACATCGGTGGGACTGCCCACAGAGGACATAACGCTGATCATTGCTGTGGACTGGTTCCTGTAAGTGTGCCTAAATGTCACTGTAAGGCCGCCACACCACTATAACAGAGAACAGATCCCCCTGAAACGTTGGCCATGCATTATGCGCATCAGATTATTGAAGAACTGTTAATAACTAGCCCTCTCTAATGTTCTGGTGTTGTATACACTTTTTGCATGCTCCATGGTTGGATTTACACACAATGGTTGGAACTCTTTTTTTAATAACAACTTGTGGATGGATTGCATTGTGTTTTTGTGTGGCTGTGCATAGGTTGACACCCTAAGGGGTGTGTGTGTGTGTGTGTGTGTGTGTGTGTGTGTGTGTGTGTGTGTGTGTGTGTGTGTGTGTGTGTGTGTGTGTGTGTGTGTGTGTGTGTGTGTGTGTGTGTGTGTGTGTGTGTGTGTGTGTGTGTGTGTGTGTGTGTGTGTGTGTGTGTGTGTGTGTGTGTGCGCGCACACAATATAATGTCTATGCTTTATAATGTATGTACTTGTGCAGGGACCGACTGAGGACCACTACCAACGTGCTGGGGGACTCTCTGGGGGCAGGCATCGTGGAGCACCTGTCATGCCAGGAGTTGCAGAGCCAGGATGTTGAGGTGGGCAACTCGGTGATTGAAGAGAACGAAAAGCCCTACCAGCTCATCTGCCAGGAGAACGACTCAGTGAATCACCACAACAGTGAGACCCCCATGTAGGGGTCAGGACAGGGGAATTTATAGGCCCAGTCTGAAAACAACCACTAGCCTCTACTGTACTTCTTCTTTTAGTCAACATTGCTTGATCTAATATTTATATATTTCTTAATTCCATTATTTTACTTTTAGATTAGTGTGTTTTGTTGTCAGATACTACTGCACTGTTGGAGCTAGGAACACAAGCACTTCGCCACACCCATAATAACATCTGCTAAATATGTGTATGTGACCAAAACAATTTGATTTGATATTCAGTGTTTGTAGATATGGAAGAACTGGATACAGTAGATGTAAACAATATGGGGGAAAGATATTGGATGCCTAGGTTGAGCTATCACCAAATTGCTAACACCTATCTGATTAACTTCAGATCTGCAAACACTCTAGGGATAGTGGTTTGGCATTGTTTTGACACTCTTAACCATATCACCAACTCTTTTGGTAATTTCAGTCCAAATCTCCATGGATGCATTGTCCACTCTAGAGGACACTGATGAAAGAACTGGACAGGTGAAATCACATTTTCCATAGATATCTAGCTCCCATATTGATTTCACTTATCCCATGTTTTCATATCAGTAGAGAACACTTTAGACTGCTGTTGTGTACTCAGTATCTGATTAATTTACATGAACAAGAAAATAATTGCCATTCAATGACCCTTTTAAATATGTGAATAAATGGAAAATCCATTCCTATCCTCACCATCACGTACCTGGTGTTGTTGCATGGCTTGAATTTATTTGTATTATATTTGGACACTTTTAGCATCATTGACGTAATCAATTTGAGTTTATAGCAGCCTCAGTTGCACTTCTGTAGTTGGTGGTTGTTGTTTTTATTGCGAATCTACCTCTAATATAATTCAAGTGTACATTATGCTTTCTCTTAAGCCATTTAATTTTCTTCCCCAAACATTACCTAGAGAAAATGTTGTAGGCCTATCATATTATCCATGCTACCAACCTTGATAACCAGTTTTTCAACAGTTTTGAAAACAAACACTGAAGTATTGTCATCAGTTTTGATATAATGTACTTTGCTTGATCTCTGTCAATAGCATCAATGTGAATATATAGTATATATTTGTATGGATATCTGTAATAATATTTGACACTTGGGTGATTTCTATGTTACTTTTGAGGTAAATTGGGGTTGTTAGACTTTTAAATTTTTTGAAAACAATATTGGCAACAAAGATGTATTTTCAGTGTTAACTCTAGTGTTTCTTAACTGAACATATGTTGGTACTAGTGCCCTGTTATTTTAACACAAGTCACTCAAGCCTGAAGTATGTGCTATCATTGGGGGTGTTGTATGTTGCTGTACATTGTAAAGATGGAGACATATTGCCAAAAGGATGTCGTAAAGGCTACTGTATTACTTGATATGTTTTCCTCCAATGTTCCTGGTTGTTTGAGTGTTTTCAGACCATGCGAGAATTGAATGTACATTTGGTCCATTTGTAGAATATGAGCAGGGAGATCAGTAGATTTCTAGACTAAAATAACTAAAATGCTCACTAGATATTCCCTTTCCTTGATGCTGTAATCTTAATTACGGTTCATTTATGATTATGGCTTTTTTTATTTTAGTTGACTGTGGGACAAAAGTGGAAAAATGTTATGCCTAAAGCAGTTACATGTATATACATAATTTAAAGGCAATTAAGTTCAATGTTAAAGAGGCATTCCAGAAGATTTGAAAACAATCTAGTTATTATAAACCCTCTGCAGTCCTAACATTTTTACGTGGCATCATTTAGTGCACGAGATACGCGCTCATTTATGTCATGTAGCCTAATTTGTGCCTCTTGTTTTACGTATAAAATAGTTGATTTATGTTTTCATGAGATGGTTTCAATTTGGATGGCTTTAGTATTTTGATGGAAGAATATGAAAGTTGCAACAAATAAATGTCTCAGGAATTGACAACAATTGTGTGAGTCTGTAGGCTGTGATAAGTGTTGTCGAGAGAGACAGAAGCCTTGTTTGTACCTGGTGCTTTTGTGCTCACATTTGTAGACAGGTGTATACACTCAAAACACACATTCTGATCTGATTGTTTTCAGATCTTCCTGACCACCAACGGATGTAGTCAGGCACGCACTGTGTCTGGATATCTCACAGGTGTCGACGGATCTGTACAGTAAAACCATTTAAAGCATCATTATCCTTCCTTCTAAAATCATTGACAGCTGGCACCATTGACTTATGACATCAATATGTGTCTTAAAATAAAGAAATATTATTTTGGAAGAATATCTGTCAAATAATTTGCATACAGGGAGGGACCAGGAAATCAGGTCACAATCCAAACACAGTGGAGGGATAAGAGACACACTTTACTACCATGTGTAGAGGCATATCTGAAAACGTGGGCACAATCAGAATGTGGACAAGATCAGGACCAAGGATGCATGTTAGCGTCAGGTATTAACGAGTCTATTCAGACAGCAAGAGATTCTCCAGGAGATTCCTGTTCTGTAGCTCAGTTGGTAGAGCATGGCGCTTGTAACGCCAGGGTAGTGGGTTCGATCCCCGGGACCACCCATACATAGAATGTATGCACACGTGACTGTAAGTCGCTTTGGATAAAAGCGTCTGCTAAATGGCATATATTATTATTTATCTGAGGAGATTGTGTAAAAGCATGGCTGTATTCTTAACACGCAGAAAATGGCTACCCCTGGTGGAGAATCTCCTGTTTTTGTCCCTGATTCACCATGGACTCTTACTCCGACCAGTCTAAACTGCAGTACTGAACACCTGCGGTGCATTCCAGCTGGCTTCACACTTACAGTACTGCCTCTCATTGAGTAAAGCCTCCACATTTTTGCCAGTTATGTGGTCTAAACCTCTAGGTAGTGATATGGTGTCAAACTTTCTTTGTTGAAATTAATAAACTGTCAAATGGAATGCCAGAGCAGCTTTGGGCATCTCAAAAAGTGTTGAGTCAGAAGCTCAATGCTATGGGAAGCATTAATCACCTTTTATCTGGGGGTGAAGATGCTTGGCACCTCAACATCAAAGTGTATCCACCCAGACATAGTAAACAGAAGCAGCGTGTGGTTTCAGCCAGAGGGGAACCAACACGGCCTCTCCGGGCAACTCAGTTTTGTTCCAAACTATTAATACAGCAGTTATTCTGCTTGTTTTATACCAGTACCTTTGAGAACTGTACCTATAAGAGACATCATAGGGTAACCTACTTTAACCAATGTATACAAAACAATATCAATATTTAGGTGTTCCTAATGTTTGGTATAGTCTTTACTATCTCTTCAATAAAGCAAAACAATTACAAAAATGTACCTTAAAAAAAGTAAAGAACCCACTGACCTATAATATAGATTTTTGAAGAAAGAGCCTATGCGGCAATAAGACACAACGAGGAGGAAAATCTAACTCTTTCAGGTTAATTTATTTATAAAGGATCCTCTGAAGATGTGTTTCAACATACAGTGCATTTTCTAAATGACATTGTGTTTCAGGCGAGAACAAGCCGTCTATGTAGTTGAACAGCCATACATAGATGGTGAACACCGGTTTCTCGGAATAAAGAGTAATCACAAATACTTGGCAAATACTTTGGCATAGTTAGCGACAGTGTGTAAAAGACATTTAGCTATATATCAAAACCTCTCAGGGACTCCGCAATGTATGGCGATGACAGCTCAGCCACTACACACTCCCAGCCAGATAGATAGTGACACGAGACGACTGGAGAGTCAGCAAGCTTGGCCGAGTTAGGATGAGAAGCCGCTGGAAGTTTACTTGGCCTGCAATGACAAGAGAGACAGTTCAGTTCAATACATCTTTATTGTCCCCAAAGGGCAATTTAAGTGCAGCATAAATGTCAGACACTAAGTTTATGTGGAGAAAATACAGTACAATATTGCTGGAGTAAAATGATAAACAGCTGTCACCTATGACAATAATTTTCCTTCTGTGGTAGCAACCTCACACTCATTCCACATGGAGGGCATCCCACCCATCCTTCTTATCCTGAGAGAGAAAAGTGTGGAAAATCATTGACTATGGTGACATAATCAGGGAGAACAGCACAATTTTCAAGAATGCTACATTACCCCTCTCTCTAATAAAGCCATTTGGGTGTACAGGCTGGATTTAATCTCTCCCACCATAGGAATGTTTATGTAGTATTTTAAAGTAGTATACGTAACTGCAATGTGCGTTAGATTAAATTGAGCCCTATGTGTATAAACAAGGTGCATATTTCCCACCTCTGACATGACTGGCAGGTTGCCATGAGGGTGGAGCCACATGGTCCTATGTGCTTTGGTCCTCTGTCTCTGGAGCAGCTTCCTCAGTAACCTCTTGACCCTTCTATCTCTGGGGTCAGCACACTTCACCGCCTTCTTGGTGTACAGTCTGCAGCCACAACAGATAAAGAACATTCACCAAGCCAACTTTTCAAATGAAACATACTGAACACACTATAGATATGGAGCATGGTTTCAAGAAAGCCTTCTCTGAACCAAAGCTTCAACAAAGTTGGCTAGCGAGGCATCTTTTCTTTATATGTCTTGTTATTCTCACATATTTCCTTCCTCACATCCCCGGCAATTATAGTAGAATCTGAGCCATAACAACATGACCTGGATAGATGACAATGCCTCACATCTCTGAGAGAAATATTTTATATGTCTGCAGGTTGCTTGGAGATAGTTGGAATACTTGCATGATAGCTTGTATGCTGCAGTCTGGCCCCTCCGTCTGCACTTCAAACCTCAGCACGTCTTTGGTGCGCACATTCCCCTGGGAGTACTGCATACAGCACTGAACGTCTCTCTGCATCTGTACCCCATCACCTGAGAGAGGGAGGAAGTGAGGGGGAGAGAGACATACCCTTATGTCAGACTCGTCACAGCACACTGACAGTATATAAAAGCTGATTGCTATTGGCTCATAAGGAGGGTTGTTATGATACATATGAGCTCAAATAGCAAATGTTTTTGTAGGAATGCAAGACATTTCATTGCACTGTTCTATACAGTATAGTTGGACTATGCAAGGTTAATATGTAATGGTTGCTCTTGTTGACAGGATATGTAATATTGTCAGGAGTATTGCACACCCCCTATACACACAAGAATGCCAGAGGAATTATCTAGATCATCCCATGTTCCCCAACAATGTACTGTTATGCCAGTGGCACTGTGACTACATGACTACAAGCCTTTTCATCCAATCAGAGTGAATAAACACAGTAACATTAGCCGAGATAACAGTTACCATATGCATGTCATATAAAAGCTGCTCTGAACCTTGTCATATATTATCATTGACATCATCGATCACTTTTTCCCATGAAAGTCTGAGTTATTCAGTTAGCTTGTTATTAGCATTCAAGGTTTTGATGTGAAATCATTTGTCTTCCTGCATTCTAGCCCTCTGTTTACATCCATGGCTCTCCCTGCTGCTGCTCCAGTATTGGCTCTATTCCCCTCTCCTCCCTCTCTCCTCTAGCTTCATCTCCTTCGCCATCACTTCCATGCTAAACTAAATCCCAGCAGGGTGCATACTGCAGACAGTCTAGTGTAGGTGTTATTGTGTCTTACCTTCCACTGCGTCCAGGAGAACGACAGTCAGAGAAATAACAGTCACAGTCTGCAGCAGAAACATGGTGAGTCTGACAGGGAAGTTCTCCGCTGTATTACCTTCCCCTCTATTGCCGTGTCTCTTATATTCCTCCCTCCCTCCTGCTCACACTCTCCCTCAAACACACACACTCTCCCTCTCTCTCCCCTCCCTCATCCTCCAGTGCCCCACTCACTGTGTTCATTTCTGTCTTTCCCACTCTTCAAAAGGTGCTTTCCAAAGCTCTTAAAATAATTCAGATTTCTGAGATTCTCTAATGCAGTCATGAAAAGTGATCTACCTTGTTGTAGGTGTGACCCACTGCTAAATCAAATCAAATCATCAAATCAAATTTTATTTGTCACATACACATGGTTAGCAGATGTTAATGTGAGTGTAGCGAAATGCTTGTGCTTCTAGTTCCGACAATTCTAGAGCACAATACATCAGTGGGGGCTGCTGAGGGGAGGATGGCTCATAATAATGTCTGTAACGGAGCTAATGGAATGGTATCAAACACCTGGAAACCATGTGTTTGATGTGTTGATACCATTCCACCTAATCCGCTCCAGTCATTACCACGAGCCCCTCCTCCCCAATTAAGGTGCCACCAAACTCCTGTGCAATACAGGGAACACCACACAGCCTGTGATACACTACTTATAAGACAAATGTTACAGTGTACTGCACAGGAGGTTGGTGGCTCCTTAATTGGGGAGGAGGGCTCGTGGTAGTGGCTGGAACAGAACAGAATCATATCAAACACAAACACATGGATTCCATGTGTTATCTGACATTCCATTTGTGCCGTTCCAGCCATTATTATGAGCCGTCCTCCCCTCATCAGCCTCCACTGGTGTCCTGTAATACATTAATGTGGTTTTTATCCATGCAAATGACTAAGGCATCAGTATTACCGACATGGTTCAAAATGCAAGAAGGTTACATGCAGCCTGTTTCCAAAACCAACCACCACCGTACGCTTGAAGGCTTTAGCTTATCTGTGGTTCAAGCATCAACAATTCACATTATTAAAGAGTGAGTTGAACCAACAGCAGCAGGGTGTGATTACCAGGAGAAAACACAAGTATCTGCTCCTGTTATGATTTTCATTTAAACTAAATATGTTAAAAACAGATGTCAATAGTCAGACGATGACATAAAATGGCAACCAGCTCTCTACCATTAGACAGATCACAAGATTATGAGAAATATTGAAAACAGGAGCTGATCTGCCAGACGAATGTACATTATATCTTCGATATTTCATAGTCTCAACTGTGACAGACTTTGTATAGAAGCGATTCTAACATTCTCAATACAACACCTAACAACCTTGTCAAGAGGTTTGGAACCTCTCTTGGTTTAATGGCAAAGGTCTTGGACTGACAAATGCAAGTCCCAGAAGGCTAACCCATGAATTTACAACATTTGGTGTCAGAAATGGGCATCCAAAGTGTAATAGCAAAAGTTGGCAAGTGCATTACTTAATTGCCTTTAGGACCAGAGTGGGACAAGCCCCCAAATTCACAACTATAACTAAATAATAAAATGTCAAATATAAAATGGCTTATGTTAGAGGAAATGGATACCAAGTTAACACTGGTTGGCGTTTGAGGATTGAATGACCTGGAGACCCAGAGTGGTGGCTTTGGGAAGAGACCGTTTGCTTTGGCAGGTTGGGTGTCATTAGAACCCAGCTGATGCTCCCTACGATGTCAGAAACCTCCCTTCTAACAAAGCAATGAAACTATTGCAGAATTACAGCCCGTTCTCTAATGCCTTTGGTATTCAATTAAATAAACAAGGTTGAAAAAGGAAGTGGAAGGAATGCTATAAAAATATTTTATACATAAAATATACACAAAGTTAAAACTGAACAAATGAAATAAAACTCTTGTCTGAAAAACAAACAAAAAACTGGAGAGAAAAAACAACTTTTGGACAAGAAAACCCAAATAACCTTTTGGACTGGAAAACCCAAATAACATTAGTCTTTTCATTTTGAGACTGAATACCTACTGTTTAATGTACCTTAGAATAAATGCTTCCAGTGAATACAAGGAAGTGTTAAGCTATTAACTACTGTAACGTTAAGACACTTCATATCTTGTTTTGTATCTTACAGCAGTAGCTACTGGAAATGTATTGTTCTATATAATTATGTAGTGTACAAAGGAATAATACACACCTGGAGAGAATTCCAAATTCAATGAATAGTCAACATGGTAAAACACACCGCCAATGAATACAGGACAAATTATGCTTTAAATCCCTGCTGAATGATGGGATTTAGGTAGTGGCATTTATTAAGATGACAAGGCCACAGTTTAATCCCTACTGTGTGCATACCTGAGCCCTGGAAGTGAAACTATGCAGTCTGTTGAGGGGTGTGGAGGGGGCAAGAATTCAACCCTTAAGAAATTAGGTTTGGAATCTTTCAGCTGCAAAAACATACCTTCCCCATTACTCCAGTCTGCTCCTGAGCCAAACACATTTTATACATATCTTTGGGGCGATTAATAGATCATTGTAAAAGTATTCAGAAGACCACAAGTGACTGTAAATCCACCTATGAAGTCATGGACTAAACCAGTGTTCCTCTGAGGAGGTAGAGAGCCGGAGGAGGGATAAGTATGTCCTGGAGATGTTGTAGGGCAAGGATAACTATACCTGTGGTCCAGGCCAGGGCTGTTTAACCCAAAATAGTGTTATTAACTAGGCAAGTCAGTTAAGAACAAATTGTTATTTACAATGGCGGCCTAGGAACATTGGGTTAACTGCCTTGTTCAGGGGCAGAACGACAGATTTTGACCTTGTCAGCTCGATCTAGTGTTAAGTTTCAGGGGGCATATCTTTGTCCAATTTTGAGATGCATAATTTATCAAGCACATAACATTTGGTATGGAATGTCTGGAACTGTGTGAATAAATAGGTGATTATAGTCCATTTTAGGACATGCTCTTCTCTACAACTTCCTGAAGATTGATTCTGATCTTGTGAAAAATCCCCAAAAAGTTGGGGATGTTTTAACTTAGGGAATAGTAGACTTTAGAAAAGATAAATCAAGTCACATTCTATATATGCTCATGTGTCATTTAAAACAGGTGTAAAACACTTCTTCCTGGTTACATAATGAATGATTGAATGGACTTATCTTGACATAAGTCTAGGTGGAACCATCTTACTTTATATGAGAATTTCCTTATTTATTGTGGCAAATAAAATGACGTCCATCCATGCAACATGTGATGATATTTTATTATAGCCAGGGCACTAGATGTTCTATGCTGCCTGGCATTCTTCCGGTGGGAGTAGACTGGAACCCTTTGAGGGAGTCCTCAAACTAACATCTATGGTTCACACAAGATTGTATTTATATACTGTAACACTAAACCTGAACGTGTTTGGTTAAACATAGAAATCAATTATTTAAAATCATTGCAACACTCAATGGTCTTGACAGTGCTCATGTGGAGAAACACTTTTCCAAAACGGATGTGTCCATCAAAAACTGCAAAAATAAAAACAGGTAGGGGACCTTGTAATAAATAATCCTCCCAATTTTACTGGTGCTAGGAAATAAATGACAATGACATTAAATGACTGAAAGTTCTCAGAAATACTGAAAAGTAACCAAGGGATGAGTTACACCCATCAGATTTGATATATGTTTAATGAAGTGTGCAATTGTTCATTAGAAATCATTTGGGAATCAAATATATTGTTCCTCAGCAATATAATTCATGGCAGGTGGGCTAAACTGCACTCAACCCACTATTCTGTTTATACACTAAAGCAGAACCTATTCAGGAATGCACAAGGAGCACCTAAGATGTTGTGTATTTTTTGTCCAGCCTTGATTTCCTCCAGATACATTTCATTTGCCATAGCTCCAGACCACCAGCACAGACACTTTCCCCAGCATGTGCGTCTGTCCTGGCGTGAGCCATCGTAATCTTCAGAAAAGCTCATATTATGCTTTTTTGATTATGGACCTGTCCTGCAGCTCAAGTCCCTCTCTCTGGCCCGATAGTTTATAGAAACAGCAAAACAAACAGGATATAATGGTATGATACGTAAATATAGTCTCTAAGCTTGGAACCTGCAGACAGAGTAATAGATATTAGGAAAGGAAATGCCCAACGTCTTACCCCTTAGTCCGCAAAATATAGACCTGGTCATTTGCTAGACCCCCTGTAAAGCATTGTGTCTGCTAGAGGTTTTAAATGATTTTGGCTGGATAGAATTTGATGTATCGTACTTTCCATTTTATTAAAATGTTAAGTCTATATTTTCCTCACATTGGAAACTGGCACAGTGTAGTTGTTGCCTAAACAGCTGGACACTACAGAACACTAAATGAAGATGGATGCATTTCTTTAGAAAATAAATTACACTTCCCAATAAAGCTTTCTTGATTAAAACGACAATTTTTTGATTTACAAACATTTGTATGATTTATTTCAACACACCTCACATTACTTACAAAAACAAAAAAAAGTCAGATTCCTTGCATACAAGACTAATTGAAGGAGGATCATCAATGATGTCAGTATATACTGTACATGTTCAGGAAGGGAACTCCTTGCAACCAGTACCTAAACCTTCTCAAATATGTAATTACCAACTCAGTGATGTCACTTCAAAAGCAAGACAGGTCAGTCTGGTTTCCAAATGCCTCTGATCTTTGAACTGCCTTCTTTCTTCTGCGAGTGTCTAGGCATCTAGAGTACCTTTAAAGAGAACATAGAAAAACAAAATATTGTCAACCATACTATACAAATCTATTATTAATATATACTACCGTTCAAAAGTTTGGGGTCACATAGAAATGTCCTTGTTTTTGAAAGAAAAGCTTTTTTTAACCATTAAAATAACATCAAATTGATCAGAAATACAGTGTAGACATTGTTCATGTTGTAAATGACTATTGTAGCTGGAAACGGCTGATTTTTAATAGAATATCTACATAGGCGAACGGAGTTCCATTATCAGCAACCATCACTACTGTGTTCAAATGGCACGTTGTGTTATTTTTTTATTTTTTTTATTTCACCTTTATTTAACCAGGTAGGCAAGTTGAGAACAAGTTCTCATTTACAATTGCGACCTGGCCAAGATAAAGCAAAGCAGTTCGACAGATATAACGACACAGAGTTACACATGGAGTAAAACAAACATACAGTCAATAATACAGTATAAACAAGTCTATATACAATGTGAGCAAATTAGGTGAGAAAGGAGGTAAAGGCAAAAAAGGCCATGGTGGCAAAGTAAATACAATATAGCAAGTAAAACACTGGAATGGTAGTTTTGCAATGGAAGAATGTGCAAAGTAGAAATAAAAAATAATGGGGTGCAAAGGAGCAAAATAAATAAATAAATAAAATACAGTTGGGAAAGAGATAGTTGTTTGGGCTAAATTATAGGTGGGCTAATTACAGGTGCTCTGATAGTTGGTGCTTAAAGCTAGTGAGGGAGATAAGTGTTTCCAGTTTCAGAGATTTTTGTAGTTCGTTCCAGTCATTGGCAGCAGAGAACTGGAAGGAGAGGTGGCCAAAGAAAGAATTGGTTTTGGGGGTGACTAGAGAGATATACCTGCTGGAGCGTGTGCTACAGGTGGGAGATGCTATGGTGACCAGCGAGCTGAGATAAGGGGGGACTTTACCTAGCAGGGTCTTGTAGATGACATGGAGCCAGTGGGTTTGGCGACGAGTATGAAGCGAGGGCCAGCCAACGAGAGCGTACAGGTCGCAATGGTGGGTAGTATATGGGGCTTTGGTGACAAAACGGATTGCACAGTGATAGACTGCATCCAATTTGTTGAGTAGGGTATTGGAGGCTATTTTGTAAATGACATCACAGAAGTCGAGGATTGGTAGGATGGTCAGTTTTACAAGGGTGTTTGGCAACATGAGTGAAGGATGCTTTGTTGCGAAATAGGAAGCCAATTCTAGATTTAACTTTGGATTGGAGATGTTTGATATGGGTCTGGAAGGAGAGTTTACAGTCTAACCAGACACCTAAGTATTTGTAGTTGTCCACGTATTAAGTCAGAGCCGTCCAGAGTAGTGATGTTGGACAGGCGGGTAGGTGCAGGTAGCGATCGGTTGAAGAGCATGCATTTAGTTTTACTTGTATTTAAGAGCAATTGGAGGCTCTTAAGGCTCAGTACTGCCTTTTATCGATGGCGGTTATGATATCGTTTAGGACCTTGACCAGCTCGGAAACCAGATTGCATAGTGGAGAAGGTACGGTGGGATTCGAAATGGTTGGTCATCTGTTTGTTAACTTGGCTTTCGAAGATTTTAGAAAGGCAGGGAGGATGGATATAAGTCTATAACAGTGTGGGTCTAGAGTGTCTCCCCCTTTAAAGAGGGGGATGACCACGGCAGCTTTCCAATTTTTGGGAATCTCGGATGATACGAAATAGGTTGAACAGGGGTTGCAACCATTTCGGCAGATCATTTTAGAAAGAGGGGGTCCAGATTGTCTAGCCCAGCTGATTTGTAGGGATCCAGATTTTGCAGCAGGACAATGACCCAAAGCACCGCTCCAAACTATGCAAGAACTATTTAATTTCATTGTTCTTTTCTCAACCATCTACACACAATACCCCATAATGTAACACAATATCAGGAAGGCATTCCTAATGTTTTGTACACAGTGTGATAGACACTGTCTGTGTGTGTGTCTATCACACCGTGAACAAAACATTGAGAACACATGCTCTTTCCATGACAAAGACTGACCAGGTGAAACCTATGATCCCTTATTGTAGATGAAGATGATGATTTAGCCTTGAGACATGGGTTGTGTATGTGTGCCATTCGGGGGGGAATGGACAAGACAAAATATTTAGGTGCCTTTGAACAGGGTACGGTATTAGGTGCCAGGCACACTGGTTTGAGTGCTTCAAGAACTGCAACGCTGCTGGGTTTTTCACACTCAACAGCTTCCCGTATGTATCAAGAATGCTTCACAACCCAATGACATCCAGCCAACTTGACAACTGTGGGAAGCATTGGTGTCAACATGGGCCAGCATCCCTGTGGAACGCTTACGACACCTTGTAGAGTCCATGCCCTGACGAATTGAGTCTGTTCTGAGGGCAAAAGGGGGTGCAACTCAATATTAAGGTCTTCCAAATATTTTATTATTTGTATTGTATTTGCAAGATATTCTACTGCACCTTTGGAGCTAGTAGCATAAGTATTTTGCTGCACCTGCTACAACACCTGCAAATGTGTACGTGACCCATACACTTATTTTTAATTTATTACTGATTCAGTACAGCCAATGAATCAGGCAAATGCATCACAGCAGGATCATCCGATTACAAAAAATCTATTATCAATAAAACATGGTAGAGGTTTAGTAAAGAAGCATCCTTGGAAGAGAATGGAAGAGAACTTACCTTCCAGAAAAGCAAACTCATCTATGGCCTCGATTGCATTGTCTGTTAGTGGAAAAAACAAAAACAATAGTTAGGAACAACTAGTCAAAGGCTAGCCCAGGGGTAGGCTAGCCCAGGGGTAGGCAACCCTGTTTCTGGAGTGCCGCTGGTACTTTGATCAGTTTGGCAACTGCCTAAATTCAACACACCTGGTCTTCTAGGTCGGTTAAATCAAAAACTAGGGTTGCCTACCTCTGGTCTAGCCTAAGTGGCCACCATTCCTGGTCTTGTAGAGTTAGGCCTATACCTGATTTAACTTACCACGGTCTTAGTGTTGAGGAAGAACAAAAGCCTGCACACCAACTCAAATACAGTTTTTCTGTACACACTTTTGCTGTAGCCCCAGATAAACACCTGATTCCTCTTGTCAATGAATCATCAAGCCCTCAATGAGATGAGGTGTGTGTCCTAGAATAAAAGTGTTTATTGTTGGTGGGAGTTGGTGTGCAGGCTTTTGTTCTACCTCAACACTAAGACCTCGATCAGTTGAAGCAGGTATAGGCCTAATACGTGTTTAGTACTGGGATGGAACAGGGTCTGCAAACCCTGTGGCTCTCCAGAACCAGGGGTTGGTGACCATTACACTAAGCATATGGTCTATAGGATCAATGTTTGGTCTACAACATGTCCACTTGACATTACTAACCTAAATCTTTCCTCTGCAAAGTTTTCCTCTTTCCTTGCTGGGCATACACCAGGGCATCTTTGGCAATCATCTCAACAAAGAGTTCCTGGAAGACATGAACTAAAGTTTAGTATACAGTGAGTAGCATCCAGGGATGTAGTTCTGCCGGAGCGCAAAGGAGCGGCGCTCCCTCACTTTTCAATTTTAGAATACATGGAGCTGGTAAAACTACTTCTGGAAAATTCATTCTAATGATTTCTAAATCAAATTATATTTAATTACCACTAAAATTCCATTAAAAATTATAGGATGACAAACCAAATAAATATGTATAGCAGCCTAGAGGTAAATGGTGGTTTCTTCCCTGTCTTATCTCTGGCAGTGGCTAGAATGATTAACTATAGGCTTGTGTGTGTGCACTGCGGAGACCTGTAGGAGGCTTGACCACTTTGGCCAATTACAACTCTGAAAAAAAGTCAAGTCACTGTGCGTCTGCCTTGATGTTCATAAAACTCCACGATCCCCCTCTTGTGCAGTGGAACCCAGAACAATGTGTGATCACTTGTTTACAGAGACAGCGTCCTGCCGAGGACACCCAAACCAGTAGCAACCGCAAAGCTCAAGGAGCCTGACCCTCTCTGGAAGTTGCTGAATAATTGCTTGGCTATTGGTTGAGACATAGGGCCTGTTCTAGCTTGGTATGTCAAGATGGGCAATTGGAAATGTGAATTGGGCCAAGTTGGAGGAAATAATGCAGTTACAGAAATACAGGGGGTGGAGATCGGGGTGCCTTGGGAGAATTGGGGGGTGTGAACAACGTCTAGTATTAAGTGGTCCTTCTGTAGCTCAGTTGGTAGAGCATGGCACTTGTAACGCCAGGGTATTGGGTTCGATCCCCGGGACCACCCATACGTAGAATGTATGCACACATGACTGTAAGTCGCTTTGGATAAAAGCGTCTGCTAAATGGCATATATTATTATTATTATATATTAAGGAAATCTCAAGGTATTGCTCGCTTGAGATAGAGTATCTCATGATAAGCTGTAGACCACACTTCTACCGAGAGATGAAAACTACCGAGAGCTTTCATCTATATTAATAGCATAGCTGTCTATTTACCACCTCAAACCGATGCTGGCACTAAGACTGCACTCAACAAGCTGTATAAGGCCATAAGCAAACAAGAAAATGCTCCATCAGCATGTCACATGTGCAACCAGAGAAGAGAAAGGAGAGGGGAAAAAAGATTCCAGACCACCTTTACTCCACACACAGAGATGCATACAAAGCTCTCCCTCGCCCTCCATTTGGCAAATCTGACCATAATTCTATCCTCCAGATTCCTGCTTAGGAGCAAAAAACTAAAGCAGGAAGTACCAGTGTCTCGCTCAATACGGAAGTGGTCAGATGACACGGATGCTACACTACAGGACTGTTTTGCTAGCACTGACTGGAATATGGAATATGTATACTTATTTTCCACCAAAATTTGCAAATAAATTCATTAAAAATCCTACAATGTGATTTTCTGGATTTTTCCCCCTCATTTTGTCTGTCATAGTTGAAGTGTACCTATGATGAAAATTACAGGCCTCGCTCATGTTTTTAAGTGGGAGAACTTGCACAATTGGTGGCTGACTAAATACTTTTTTGCCCCACTGTATATACTAGGCAGTGTCAGAGGAAGGCCCAAACATGCATTTCACACTAAGGTGAATATCTGTTATATTCAGCACGTGACAAATAACATTTGATTTGAAGTAGACAAGGATGGGAAAAGGGTGAGGAATCCTGGGAGGATTCCAGGGAGTAGTTGATTTGTGCCAGCACATAGTGATAGGCCAACAAGTAATTTATGCATTAGTAAGGTTGGCTTCTTAGCGTTTATAGCAATAGTTATCAACTGTATCGCAGTTATTGAATGTAAATCACAGAAAATAGATGTTGTGGTGGCAGCTGGAGACATGTATTTGGGTAGAAGAGATTTGACATCAAACTAATTACAAGGTTTGTTGAGAGGTGGTGTTCCATCCTCCCAGGACCTTAGCATGGTGTAGGAGCAGATGGGGTCAAAGTAGTGGAATTGGATAGTGTATATTTCATGAGTAAAGGTGGTGTTGTCTAGGGCTATATTTCACATTCTTAGAGGAACAGGACAAATGACGAGAATTTAATGTAGGTAGGTCATGACTGGCCTCACACTCCAGTACAATAGGTGGCGGTGTATGCTCCTAAAAGTTGAATGCGATCCACCATCCAAATCCCAAAGAAGGACTGACTTCAAGCACCCAAAGACTAGCCCGCAATTACTGTCGGCTATAGAGCCCCACAGTGGAGGGGTTGGGTTAATATAGGAGACACATTTCAGTTGAAAGCATTCAGTTGTACAACTGACTAGCTGTCCCCTTTTCATAATACCAATAAAACCATGCAGTCCACCATTTTTCCCATAGGGGATTTTAGAAACACTTCAAATAAGGGCTGTGTTTCATGACCAGCTGGCTAGAGCGTTTACAGAGGTCGACTGATTGTGATTTTTCAACTCCGATACCGATTATTGGATGACCAAAAAAAGCAGATGCCGATTAATGTATTTATTTTTTGTAATAATGCCAATTACAACAATACTGAATTAACACTTATTTCAACTTAATTTAATACATTAATAAAATCAATTTATCCTCAAATAAATAATGAAACATGTTCAATTTGGTTTAAATAATGCAAAAACAAAGTGTTGGAGAAGAAAGTAAAAGTGCAATATGTGCCATGTAAGAAAGCTAATATTTAAGTAAGTTTCTTGCTCAGATCATGAGAACATTTGAAAGCTGGTGGTTTCTTTTAACATGAGTCTTCAATATTCCCAGGTAAAGAAGTTTTAGGTTGTAGTTATTATAGGACTATTTCTCTCTATAACATTTTTATATCATTAACCTTTGACTATTGGATGTTCTTTTTTATATCATTAACCTTTTGACTATTGGGACAGATGTTCTTATAGGCACTTTAGTAGGTGGGGTTTTGCCAGTGTGAACGTGAGGGAGTTTGTTCCACCATTGGGGGCCAGGGCAGCGAACAGTTTTGACTGGGCTGAGCGGGAGCTGCTTTCCGTATTGCCAGTGTAACCTCTCCTCGCTCCTACCTGGGCTCTAACCAGGAACACAACGACAACAGCCACCCTCAAAGCTGTGTTACCCATGCAGAGCAAGGGGAACAACCACTCCAAGTCTCAGAGCGAGTGACGTTTCAAACGCCATTAGCGCGCACCCCGCTAACTAGCTAGCCATTTCACATCAGTTACACCAGCCTAATCTCGGGATTTGATAGGCTTGAAGCCATAAACAGCTGCTGGCAAACGCACGAAAGTGCTGTTTGAATGAATGCTTACGAGCCTGCTGCTGCCTACCACCGCTCATTCAGACTGCTCTATCAAATCATAGACTTAGTTATAACATGATAACACACAGAAATTCGAGCCTTAGGTCATTAATATGGTCGAATCCGGAAACTATCATCTCAAAAACAAGACGTTTAATCTTTCAGTGAAATATCGAACCGTTCCATATTTTATCTAACGGGTGGCATCCATAAGTCTAAATATTCCTGTTACATTGCACAACCTTCAATGTTATGTCATAATTACGTAAAATTCTGGCAAATTAGGCGGACCAAACTGTTGCATATACACTGCCTCCGAGTGCAATGAACGCAAGAGAAGTGACAATTTCACCTGGTTAATATTGCCTGCTAACCTGGATTTCTTTTAGCTAAATATGCAGGTTTAAAAATATTTACTTCTGTGTATTGATTTTAAGAAAAGGCATTGATGTTTATGGTTAGGATCACATTGGAGCAACGATATGCACCGCATCGATTATATGCAACGCAGGACACGCTAGATAAACTAGTAATATCATCAACCACTTGTAGTTAACTAGTGATTATGATTGATTGATTGGTTTTTATAAGACAAGTTTAATGCTAGCTAGCAACTTACCTTGGCTTACTGCATTCGCGTAACAGGCAGTCTCCTCGTGGAGTGCAATGAAAGGCAGGTGGTTAGAGCATTGGACTAGTTAACTGTAAGGTTGCAAGATTGAATCCCCCGAGCTGACAAGGTACAAATCTGTCGTTCTGCCCCTGAACGAGGCAGTTAACCCACCGTTACTAGGCCGTCATTGAAAATAAGAATGTGTTCTTAACTGACTTGCCTAGTAAAATAAAGAATAAATAAAAGGTGTTAAAAATACATTAAAAAAAATTAAAATAGGCCAAATCGGTGTCCAAAAATACGGCCATTCCGATTAATCGGTCGACCTCTAACAGACATATTCAATCTCTCCCTATCCCAGTCTGCTGTCCCCACTTGCTTCAAGATGTCCACTATTGTTCCTGTACCCGAGAAAGCAAAGGTAAATATAAGGGTGTTCTTGAGCGGCTAAATGTTCTTTACCATTCGGCCATCAGATTTGCCACCAATGCTCCTTATAGGACACATCACTGCACTCTATACTCCTCTGTAAACTGGTCATCTCTGTATACCCGTCACAAGGCCCACTGGTTGATGCTTGTTTATAAAACAGTCTTAGGCCTCACTCCCCCCTATCTGAGATATCTATTGCAGCCCTCATCCTCCCCATACTTGACCTGTTCTGCCAGTCACATTCTGTTAAAGGTCCCCAAAGCACACACATCCCTGGGTCGCTCCCCTTTTCAGTTCGCTGCAGCTAGTGACTGGAACAACCTGCAACAAACACTCAAACTGGACAGGTTTATCTCCATCTCTTCATTCAAAGACTCAATCATGGACACTCTTACTGATAGTTGTGGCTGCTTTGTGTGATGTATTGTTGTCTCTACCTTCTTGCCCTTTGTTCTGTTGTCTGTGCCCAATAATGTTTGTACCATGTTGTGTTGCTGCTACCATGTTTGTGCTGCTACCATGTTGTGTTGCTGCCTTGCTATGTTGTCGTCTTAGGTCTCTCTTTATGTAGTGTTGTCATGTGTGTTTTGTCCTATATTTATCTTTTATTTTTAATCCCAGCCCCAGTAGGAGGCCTTTTGGTAGACCGTCATTGTAAATAAGAATTTGTTCTTAACTGACTTGCCTAGTTAAATAAAAAAAATATGAACTAAATTACTATCGCCACATAGCACTCACTTCTGTAATCATGAAGTGCTTTGTGAGGCTAGTTAAGTATAATATCACCTCCACCCACTTGAATTTACATACCGTCCCAATAGATCCAGACTACGCAATAGACATCACACTGAACACTGCCCAAAGAGGAATGTCTATGTAAGAATAATGTCATTGACTACAGCTCAGCCGTCAACATCATAGTACCTTCAAAGCTCATCATTAAGCTCGGAACCCTGGGTCTGAACACCGCCCTGTGCAACGGGGTCCTGGACTTCCTGACGAGCCGCCCCCAGGTGGTGAAGGTAGGAAACAACACCCCTACTACATTGATCCTCAACACAGGGGCCCCACAAGGGTGCATGCTCAGCCCCCTCCTGTACTCCCTGTTCACCCATGACTATGTGGCCATGCACACCTCCAATTCAATCATTAAGTTTGCAGATGACAACAGTAGTAGGCCTGATTAACAACAACGACGAGACAGCCTACAGGGAGAGGTGAAGGCCCTGGTGGAGTGGTGCCAGAAAAATTACCTCTCCCTCAATAAAAACAAAGGAGCTGATGGTGGATTCAGGAGACCGCAGAGGGAGCACGCTCCCATCCACGAGACCACAGTAAAGAAGGTGAAAAGCTTCAAGTTCCTCGGCGTATACGTCAATGACAATCTGAAATGGTCCACCCACACAGACAGTGTAGTGAAGAAATTTGGCTTGGTCCCTAAGACCCTCACAAACTTTCACAGATGCACCATTGAGCACAGCCTGCAAACGCTGGGCTCTCCAGATGGTGGTGCGGTCTGCCCAACATATCACCAGGGGTACACTGCCTGCCGTCCAGGACACCTGCAGCACCTGATGTCACAGTAAGGCCAAAAAGATCAAGGACATCAACCACCTGCCTGTTCACCCTGCTATCATCCAGAAATAGAGGTTAGTAAAAGGTGCATCAAAGTTGCGACTGAAAAACAGCTTCTATCTCAAGGCCATCAGACTGTTAAATAGCCATCACTAGCAGGCCTCCACCCAGTATCCTGAACTGAACTTAATCACTGTCACTAGCCGGCTACTACCCAGTTACTCAACCCTGCACCTTAGAGGCTGCTGCACTAAGTACATAGACATGGAATAACTGGTCACTTGAATAATGTTTACATACCGTTTCACTAATTTAATATCTATATACTGTTTTCTAGTCAATGCCAATCCGACATTGCTCACCCTAATATTTAAATATTTCTTATTTCCATTATTTTCCTTTAATGTGTGTGCATTGTTGTGAATTGTTAGATACTACTACACTGTTGGAGCCATGTACAAAGAATAATTTCGCTACACCCGCAATAACAACTGCTAAATACAGTGGGGCAAAAAAGTATTTAGTCAGCCACCAATTGTGCAAGTCCTCCCACTTAAAAAAGATGAGAGAGGCCTGTAATTTTCATCATACGTACACTTCAACTATGACAGACAAAATGAGAAAAAAAAAATCCTGAAAATCACATTGTAGGATTTTTAATGAATTTATTTGCAAGTGGTGAAAAATAAGTATTTGGTCAATAACAACAGTTTATCACAATACTTTGTTATATACCCTTTGTTGGCAATGACAGAGGTCAAACATTTTCTGTAAGTCTTCACAAGGTTTTCACACACTTGCTGGTATTTTGGCCCATTCCTCCATGCAGATCTCCTCTAGAGCAGTGATGTTTTGGGGCTGTTGCTGAGCAACACAGACTTTCAACTCCTAAAGATTTTCTATGGGGTTGAGATCTGGAGACTGGCTAGGCCACTCCAGGACCTTGAAATGCTTCTTACGAAGCCACTCCTTCATTGCCCCAGGCGGTGTGTTTTGGATCATTGTCATGCTGAAAGACCCAGTCACGTTTCATCTTTAATGCCCTTGCTGATGGTAGGCTTTGTTACTTTGGTCCCAACTCTCTGCAGGTCATTCACTAGGCCCCCCAGTGTGGTTCTGGGATTTTTGCTCACCGTTCTTGTGATTATTTTGACCCCACGGGGTGAGATCTTGCGTGGAGCCCCAGATTGAGGGAGATTATCAGTGGTCTTGTATGTCTTTCCTTTCCTAATAATTGCTCCCACAGTTGTTTTCTTCAAACCAAGCTGCTTACCTATTGCAGATTCAGTCTTCCCAGCCTGTTGCAGGTCTACAATTTAGTTTGTTTCTGGTGTCCTTTGACAGCTCTTTGGTCTTGGCCATAGTGGAGTTTGGAGTGTGACTGTTTGAGGTTGTGGACAGGTGTCTTTTATACTGATAACAAGTTCAAACAGGTGCCATTAATACAGGTAACGAGTGGAGGACAGAGGAGCATCTTAAAGAGGAAGTTACAGGACTGTGAGAGCCAGAAATCTTGCTTGTTTGTAGGTGACCAAATACTTATTTTCCACCATAATTTGCAAATAAATGCATTAAAAATCCTACAATGTAATTTTCTGGAATTTTTTTCCTCATTTTGTCTGTCATAGTTGAACTGTACCTATGATGAAAATTACAGGGCTCTCATCTTTTTAAGTAAGAGAACTTGCACAATTGGTGGCTGACTAAATAATTTGCCCCACTGTATATGTATGTATGTGACCAATACAATTTGATGTAGGCTTACACTGGCGTGACATTTTGATAACTATGTAAATCTCTCTCGGACAAGGTGACGTATCAATATATTCGGCTCTATTTACACTCAGATTCAAAACTGCTAATTAGCATCAAAATAGACATCATGCAAAACTACAAATCCATGCAAGCTCCACCACGTCGTCGCTAACTGATCCCTTTGCTAACAGGTATTGTGTCAATTAAAAAAAATGTGCAGAAGACAGTTCACTGAATTGTCCATTTAAACAAATGTTGCATATCTATTCCTACATCTAGCTAAGATTATAGTTAATCCAGAGAATCTTAGTTTTACCTCAATTTGGCAGTCTTGTCCAAATTAACATTGCAGTTGTAGTTCCTTATGATAGCCACATTAGCAGCAAATTAGCATTTCATTTTTGTGAGGGTAAATACATGCAAATATATTTGTTAGGAGAGATTTACACAGCTATGAAAACGTCGCGCCAGGGTAAGCCTACACGAAACACAGCCCATATTCGAAGTGTTTCCAAAACTCCCCTATGGGGAAAAATGAAAGGTGGAGAAACGATAGGAACCATTTCCCCGTTTGACCTATAGGTTTTATGGGTATTATGACATCCTGTGGTACTCAATTAACTAACTACAACTACAAGGTCCATAAATCAGCTGGCTAGCCAGTAGACGTTACATGGCATTAGTTCATGTTGACTGTAGGCTACCAAATATGAAAACAAACGATCATACTGGTAGCTACTCCACGTAATAGTTTTAACTTACTGTGGCTTTAGCTATGATAAACACAGACTCTTGACTGGCGAGGGACACGTCTGGGTCGGCTTTCATCAATGCCTTGATGCGGGATAGCGGTAACTTCGCGAGACGGTTCTGGGGAGCTCCTGCAACAGGCCCAGTTTGTTGGTTGTTCTCTCCAGCCTCGTTCCCCCGTACCTCTTCCTCGCCTTCACATCGCTCTGGGTCCGACTCTGTGGGTCCCAAGGGGGCGACAGAGACTGCAACACTTTCCGCCATTCTCTTGTAGCCACATACAGTTCGTAGCTAGCATGTGCTACTTTCCTAACGTAGAAAACGTGTTCGAATTCGAGAATCACACATTCGAATGTCCCTCCCCTTTCACTCCCGCCAACTATTCCTTGTGTGTGATTGGAGAAATGGCCGACTTCATGAGGCGACGATTGCCTCGAACGGAAGCCAAACAAAGTGTTCACAACTCCCCAGCACTCCTAAACGTTGTGAAACATTGACTACAGAACGCCCACGATGCTGAATAGAAAACATGACAGATCATGACACTAATTAAGAACTCTTATCATATCTGTTACATTCAATTGCCATCTCCATTTCTCTATTGCTGTAGAAATGTGAGCAAGTATTAATTGTTTGTAGCTAGACCTGTCATAAATATTGAATTTGATTGGCCTACCTTTCAATAAAATGTTCCATGTTTATCAGTACATTATATTCACGTGATATAGAAAAGTGCTCCAGCTGCGTGTCCAGAGATTTAGTGCTGTCTTGTCTATATCAGTCTCTAATGGATATTAATACACGGTGATAATAGGATTGGCAGGGTGATGCCCTGAGGTTTAGTGATGGTGAGTCACTCCATTCACACACACTGTATCATTTCTACTGCTGGACTTGAAGGATGAGGGATCCGCAACTACCAGGTAACACTTAAAACTATTATTTTGTGAGTAGTTAGTTATATGCGAAAGAGCATATAAAGTGCATATAAATAACTTTTTGGCTATTTTGTTTATTTTAGATGCAGACGTGTTCATTACGAAAATATGGGTTAACATCTAGTCTAATTGCATGTAGTCTACTTAATTAGGCCTTTAATTTGGTCCCAACAAATTTAGATAAAATACATAACATTTTCTATCAGATCAATAAGACAAAAACAGTCATTTATTATGCCCCAAAACAATATGTGTTGCCATTTCTATAGGCATTATGAAATGGTGTATGTTACTGCAATAGTAGAATAGAATCAAACAAATTAATCCAAATGGTGGTTTTAAATTGGAATTCTGTGCAAACCTCATTGCTTTTTAGCTGGGAACTCCTGTTATTACATTCATTTCTGAATCAATGTACTGTATAAGGCAACTGCAAGCACAAAACAGACAGCTAGGCAAAAATAATGGCATGCATTTGATATTAGTGTATGTTTAAAAACATTACAGGTTACAGAGAAACTATGAGGAATTGCATTGCATCAGAATATATTATCACATAAAGTTCAGGGGCACCGATCCAGTTGTAACTGATCATTGTGTTGTGTAACAGTTCAACCAGATAGCTTCAGGCAGCACAGCGAGAGAGTACAGTACTGTACCCGTGAGCAAAATTGGTTGAAAGACGTCTTTTCAACGTCTTTTAAACCAAAAATAAATATTTTCAACGTCTTGTGCTCTCCCTATACTGAGTGTTATCTATTGCGTTTTCAGTTGTATTTTCAGAACAGAACTAAAATCCTATACTGAGCTCTGTCTAATCCTGACCTGCATTGGGAGTGTTTCCAAAGGGGAGAGCAACATCTTTGATGTGTCAGCATCCATTAAATATAAACCAGATTGAGATGACAAATATATAGAGATGAGCTAAAGCTAAATGTATAAGTATATACCCTGATCACTTTTAAAATGGTTCTGTGCTCATAAAGGGATAGTTCACCCAAATTACAAAATGACACATTGGTTTCCTTACCCTGTAAGCAGTCTATAGACAAGGTATGACAGCAATCCATGTTTTGGTTTTGTTTCCTTTTCATGTTGGCCTACCAATATCAGCATTTTTTGCGCATCATGTCCAAATAATCCGAAAGTATATGAAATTGATTGTGAAGGGGATTTGTGACAGGGAAATTAAACCAACGCATGGATTGGTGTCATACCTTGTCCATAGACTGATTACAGGGTAAGGAAACCAATATTTAATTCAGTAATTTGGGTGAACATTTCCTTTAAGCCTGACTTGCCTAGTTATATAAAGATGAAGAAAAAAAAGAAAGCCTGATGCACCTGTTGTCTTGGGGGTCATGACTTGAATAGTATTTTCCAGTCTATTATTTGAAGGCTACATTGGTTCATTCTGTATGCTACATTATAGAACCATGGGATTCAGTCCCATCCTATTTTTACATTTAATTCACATATTCATACTCTTTACAAGAGCAATGTCTAGGGATATCATGGATTTAACATTGTTAAAAAAAGTGCTTCAATGCCCAATTATGACTTTTGATTCAGTTTATTTCTCAAAGCAGTGTAGGAATTCACAATAAAGTTATACTGTACATAAGATTTTGTATAACGCTATAATGGCCTGCCCAGGCCCAAAATGAGATTCTCTGCTCTGACCTCATTAGACCAAGGCCTCATTGGCCAATCCTACCAACTATTATAGATGTTGGTTCTGACCTCACTGTCATATATCTCCATGACCCAACCTGACCTTATCTGTGCCCACAAAATAAATAATGTAGTGATGCTGTGTGTAAGGTCAATCCCCAACACTTTTTATGCTTGGAGCTGATGATCTTCAGTTCAAGTACAAGGCCACATATAATTTAGGGGATAGTACTTGATGTGCCATATATTGTAATCAGCAGTATGCACACATGCCAATCACTGCCTTTTCTCCTCTTACTAGACAGTTTAGTTTATTAATACAACCATTTAAGAAAATAAGCACACCTAAAACTTGAAAAGCCATACATTCACATGAGTAAAGTCCTTGAGGATAACACAATAAAGTCTGGGACTTATTTCCATTGTTAAATGCATTGCTCTTTATGTAGTTTTCCTTTTGATTTGTAAATGGTTCATTATTGATTGATTTACTGTATCTGAGGGACTGAATGATTTGTTTCGCTGGGATAAAAAAAACTAAACAGATCCATATATTTGACCATGGGGAGTTCTTAGAGTCAATACTGCTGTGCTATTTCCAAGTGTCGCTGTCTCCAATATGCACTAGTAAGAATAGTCAATGTCACTTAAAGCTGTTAAGATGATTATTTAGCTGGCCGGACATTCCGTTCAAGTCAACAGGAGTCTCCTGCATGGAGATTAGTGTGAGCCAATCTCATTATGACTGTCCTGCAGACTGCACATTTACCCAGAGGTAATGGTGGAGCTCCCTGCCTGCAATTAAATCACCTTTTGTAAACATGACCTAAAATAAATATTGACGGCTATTATGAATCCTTAAGGCCAGTCAGAGCATCAGCAGAGCTGTGCCCCAAGCCTCTAACAAAGAATGCCAGATAGAGAGAGTTATAATATGTCACAGTTTGAATTGATGCTCCTTTGTATCAATGCTCAATTATCCATTTTATCCTATAGGAGCTAACAGGAATAAGAAAGACAGGTAAGTCATTTGTATCAATGCATGATTGAAGGGAGCGGTAGGATATTTAGAAGTTGTGTGATGTTATTTTATGTGAATAGAGCTAACTGGCGAGGCCATAGAACATCTACCCACAATAGTCCCAAATCGGAATCCCTGCCATTGAACACAGGGAACCTCACCCAAATTAAAATCTCACCTGTAATTCATTTTTTTCCTTTGTGCCTTTTAGGACTCAACTCCAGACTAGCATGGCTGAAACGCAAGGACAAGGAGGATAAGAAAGCCAAGCCAAGTGAGACGAGTGTAACGCCATTGGACAAAACACCGAAAGTCCTTTCAACCCGTCCTATTATACCAGAACTGACCCCAGAACAGAGGATGAGGCAGACACCATTTGAGAGGGTGCTTTATGACATGAACCATGACCAGAGAGTAGTCAACGACCTCATACTGGGCCGGAGGATCTCCTTCTACGAGCTCAGGGGGGAAATAGGGTGTGGGAACTTCTCCCACGTTAGATTGGGTATCCATGCCCTGACTAAAGGTAAGGAGGGATTTATGTGTTTGTCATCTTTTCAGTAGTTGGTTAAGTTATTAATTGGTTAATTCATTAATCTAGTAAAGCCTGACTGGTACAGTAACCAGAGTGAGAGTTGAGCAATACACTGTACCTCGTCTCCAATGATATAATCATGTGTTCCATTCAGTACACCAACTGATGCCACTTTGGAAAATGTAACAAAATGGACATTACAGTCCCTACTCAATGGTTGGGACCTGGCAGTATGAAGATATAGCTCTCTAACACATTCCTACTGACTGGTTCCATCTGAGCTGACCCTGTCTCTATCCTCCCCTGCCTGCCACACAGACTCTGTCTCCAGGGGGGTATTATAACAGGGTGAATACTGATGCCAGAGGACAAGGGGTGGTCACCTGAACTAAGCACCTCCTGATCGCCTCAGATCCCCCTTCACCCCCTGTGGTGAATTCATGCTTTATACAGCTCTGTTTTATTTCTGTAGCGGGCAGTTAGAGATCCCTGCAGGGAAATAACACAGGAGAGATGGCGAGATGGGGGGTGGGGAAAAGGAGAGGTCTTCATTTACTCTCATATTCTCCTCTCAGGCACATGTTTCACTGGACGTTATATAATTTGGTGAAGCTTCAAATTAAATTACACCAGTTGCCCTGTCTCATCACCCTTCCTTCTCTCCTATCATTTCTGTATTGGTTTCTCCCTCTCCCCCCTTCTCTCTCTGGGTCTTTTCTCTCTCTCACTCCCTCCCTCAGAGAGGGTTGCAATCAAGATTTTGGATAAGCTTCGGCTGGACAAGAAGTCTCAGTCCCTGTTTGCCACAGAGATCAGCTGTATGGAGAAGCTGTCCCACCCTAACATTGTTCGTCTCTATGAGGTGATTGAGACCACCAAGCGCCTGTACCTGGTGATGGAGTATGGTAGTGGAGGAGACCTCTACTCACGTATCACCAACCGGGGGCGTCTGTCTGACCTGGAGACCAAGCTCATCTTTGCCCAGATCATCTCTGCCATCAAACACATGGTGCGCTATAGCCAGTCAAAGCATTGAACAGTAGACGGACACAGATGTCAATTCCACTCTGTGATTAAGGCAGCTTCCTAACTTGAGGATTGGACATAACTTTTGCATAAATCATGCATTGTCTATGGCTAGGATTTGCCAGAATGTATCCAATTATTGTAGGCTATTCTTGCTTTATTGATTCAGGGAGCACATCGTAATTTTGTAGCAACATCCAACTAACGTACCCCCACCCTACCCCTTTTTGTTATAATTTCAGCATGACAACAACATTGTCCACCGAGACCTGAAAGCAGAGAACATCTTTTACACCACCAGCTACTGCATCAAGGTGGGAGACCTTGGCTTCAGTATCGTGAGTGCTCCATCTGAAGTCCTCACCACGTTCTGTGGCTCCCCACCCTACGCCGCTCCAGAGCTCTTCAAAGACAAAGGCTACGTGGGTCGTTACGTGGACATCTGGGCCTTGGGAATCCTGCTCTACTTCATGGTCACCGCCACCATGCCTTTCCACGCCGACAACCTTGGTCGTTTGAAGCGCTGTATCATGCAGGGAGCCTACGCCTTCCCTGAATATGTACCCAACCCCTGCCAACTGGTCATAAAGGGCATGCTGAGGTCCGTGCCCGCTGACCGTGACCCCATCTCCCTGATAATGACCAGCACGTGGCTGAAGAGCATTGAGTACCCTCGGGCGTACGCCCCCCTGCCCCAGACACCCTTTCACCTGGCTGAAACCTCCCAGGTCCTGTGTGTGGAGGAGCAGGAGGTGAAGTCGGCCTTGTCTGATCTGGGCATCAAGGGAGTCCACCTGCAGAACAACACCTATACAGACAATCGCAGCCCCCTGACGGGGACATACCGTATCCTCCTCCACCGTGTCCAGAAGAGGAGGTCTGTGGAGGCAGTGGGATACGCAGCCCTTTACCCTGAGGACTTTGGCAGTAAGAACGGCAGGACGACCACTGCTGTTATGGAAAAGCACAACCCTACCAGTGTCTGTGTTATCCTATAGACCAGGGATTTTGCAACAGTTTTTGAACCAGGGACTGGAAAATTATGGATCTTCTCTTTGGATTAAAACAAACAATTTTGGTGGGCCACTTATAATGAAATTGAACACTTCAGAAGTGAAGTTCTCCCATAACTATGAACTATCTGAGGGACCTGTCAGCAACATCTCAGGAACCGGTGCTGCTCCATGGACCTCCATGGAGGTTGAGAAATAATGCTACAGAGTCTGGCCTCCTGTATAGCCAGGCTCCACCAGGAGAGAATCACAAGACAAACACACACCACAAACGCACACACACATACACACACTACACTCACAGATTTGTTGTCGCGTATTCATCGCAGTACAGATGATAGATAGATAAATAGCACCATCTTGTGCTTACATTAATCACTCCTAAGAAATCTGTGACAGAAAGATACAATGGTGAAAAGATTAAGATTTCAGGGTTGTACTGTAAAGTACATTAATTATATTGCAGCTTTATGTACTAACAAGGCTACAGTAATTGACTTCAGCTTGTTGCGACGTTACATCACTCAATAGGTCTATGTTTTGTACAATTGGCTTACAGTGAGAGACGAAGGATTAATAATACTATCAGCATCTTCCAAGCCTACTTAGTCCTGTGCTTCGTCAAAATATAACTAAGGTCATGCTCGTGGAAGGACATGGCTAATTTGTCTTAGCTGTGATACAGGAAAAGTGCTTTGTTCAGATAGCAATTGTAAGGGAGTCAGGCACGAAGCACTGGCCAATGCTCTGATATTTGGATTACAATACTTAGGTTTATCCTCAAAGACTTGTATGCCTTCAACATTAATGTAAATATAACAAATATATAATCTTTTGGTAAATTCACAAGGTAAATTCACAAGCTCTATTCACAAGTACATTGAAAAATGTGTAAAACATGGATGTTTTGTGCACAGTTCTTTATTTTGGCTATTCTGTGGCTTGGAAGTGCTGAAGATGAATATCTTTATTATGATATAATGTAATTAAAATGCATTAACACATTGCTTATGTAGATATTTTTGTACAGTCATTTTATAAATGCTTTACTGATATATTTTATGTGGATTAAGTATATCAGTAAAGTATTTATAAAATGTTAATAAATATTATTTGCCATTGGATGTACCCATTAATGCTCAAGAGAAATGTCATTTGAATATATGCCTGAGATGAGTAAAAAAATAAATATTGCATTGTGTATTGCTATACCATTTAAATAATTAAAAATAAATAAAACATACACATCAAGACAAATTCATTAAAAATATTATAATAATCAATCACCTCTTGTGAGTTCAGGGGGCATCCCTGGTGCTAGTAACAGTGGAAAGGTCCAATTTGTAAGTCGCTCTGGATAAGAGCGTCTGCTAAATGACTTAAATGTAAATGTAAATGTAAATGTCTTTAGGGAAGACTGACAAGTTTATATTGTGAGTATCCCCTAAGTGGAAATCTGAGCAGCATTTGAATATCATCTGTGTACTTGAAGCACATATTTGTTCATTTTTTACATCATGGACATCACAGAACCTCAACATCTTACAGAAAATAGATACTGGAGAGTATGTTGTTCTATTATCAGCCAAAGTCAATAAAAGTATAAAACTTCCAAAGCCTTTTTAGAGGTTTTGCAGGTTCTTATGAGGTCACTCATAACGCAACCTACGCTCTCATAAAAATCAGGACGGTTGGATTGTATAAACATTAGCAGTTTCTCTAACTGCCCTCCCATCTTACTCAACATACATTTCCCCTGAAGCTATTACCACCTCTATGATCCAAGCAGTGATAAAACCTGTCAGCACTTTACCTTTTCTCTCATTGTGTGCCAGGTTCTTACAGTTTGTACATGTACCTGTTCTGTTCCTCTCCATTGATTGGCAGTCTGGCAGGGCAATATATTTTGCAATAATGAGATGAACCCCAGTCATGCCTTTGTCAATAAGGATCCGCACCTTTAAAAAAAAAAATTGTTGACATTTTTGCCTAAAATCACATACCCAAATCTAACTGCCTGTAGCTCAGGACCTGAAGCAAGGATATACATATGCTTGATACCATTTGAAAGGAAATACTTTGAAGTTTGTGGAAATGTTAAACCAATGTAGGAGAATATAACACATTAGATCTGGTAAAATATAATTCAAAGAAAAAAATGTGTTTTTTTGTAATTTTTTTAAAACCATCATCTTTGTAATGCAAGATAAAGGCCATAATGTATTATTCCAGCCCAGGCAGAATTGAGATTTTGGCCACTAGATGACAGCAGTGTATTTGCAAAGTTTTAGACTGATGCAATGAACCATTGCATTTCTTTTAAAAATGTTGTATCAAGACTGCCCAAATGTACCTAATTGGTTTATTAATACATTTTCAAGTTCATAAATGTGCACTCTCCTCAAACAATAGCATGCTATTATTTCACTGTAATAGCTACTGGAGATTGGACAGTGCAGTTAGATTAACAAGAATTTAAGCTTTCTGCCAATATCAGATATGTCTAATCACATTAGCCTATGTTAGCTCAACCGTCACGCGGGTGACACACCGATCCAGTAGAGGTTTTAAGACAAGCATGTGAGTACAAAATGATGGAGAGACAAACTATCAAATTATCTCCAAGCTAGTGCCTAAGTGGAGTCCTGACGTAATCACTTTGAATGAAAAGTTTTTTTAGGCTATTGCTAAATATGTCTGAAACATTGCATTGACTCGTTTCCTTTTGCTAATTCTTTAAAATGATAGGATAATAATAAATTATGTTTCTGACTGGAGCATTTTGGTGATAAGGTGTAACTAATCACATCCATTATCCAGTGTGATGTTTGGAATGGTCTGTTTGTTGTGGTTCTGGGTAAGCTTTATGTCTTAGCTGAGTCAATAACCTGAAGTGATGCCAAAGGTTGTTGTGTGTGTGGTTGTTACTTTAATGTATTGTCTTTCAATGAATGACACATGATTATTTCTACAGTTGAACAGTTCACTCCACTGAATATCATAATGAAGTGTTGAAAGCCTGTGCTGAAGGTTTGTGGAACTTTGTGTCTACTGTGCACACTTAATTTCACAATTACCCAATTCATTTCAGCTTTACCTCAAAAGTTCTGATTGGAATGAGAGCTCGGTGTCTGCAAAAACATGTTGAGTGGATAATAATTTGAGCAAGAATGTAATAAGAAGCTAATTCTCTCTGCTTACACATAGATCATTTTCTCAGTATTTCATTCCCCCGTGCACCTTTGAAAAAAAAACCCATCTATGTACTGAGTCACTAGTGAATATCTGCTCAAATTCAAATGTTGACCTGTTTCCTTTTGGAATTGCAACAGCATACTTTCAGATAAATCCTCCTCTCAAGTCAGAATGTTGAGAAATATGAGGTATGGGCCAAAAACAAGTTTATAGAAAGTTTATAGTCTCACAGTGCTCCTGGCAAATACAAAGGAGTCAGTGTTCTGGAACATGTCCATGTTTATATTGCATTGTATTGACAGTTGTATGCCTTGTTCACTGGAAGTTGGGTATGTGGTTTATAGTTCAGAAGCAGCCATTCAGATGTCTGAGAATGATTGAATACATTACTCTTGAACCCTGATAGAACATCTTTGAGTGTAATTTCGTTGTAGTAGTTCAATGGCTGTATAGCAATAGTGTTAAATCAACATTAATAAGAGGAATAGGCCACTAGTAGCGATGAAAGAGATACTGTGTGTGTCCTTGGAAAGAAAGAGGCAAACCAATTAGACAAGGTTAGATGTATGTCTCATTGTGTAGTCTCAGAGATCTTCTCATGGGAACCTTGTCCTCTGCAGCATATTGGAGCCTCCCTGTCACACTCCACTGAGGGCAGGGACAGATAGGGCAGGGACAGATAGGGAGGCTCCAATATGATACATAGAGATTTCTCCTGGGGCATCACACTTGCCTTAAAATGGTGACTGTAGCAAGAATGAACATGTATAAACTGCGATTGATTCTCTGCCCATCATACTGTATCACATTTCAGGTATATATGTGGCATTACAAGTGATAAGCTTCAGAGAGCTGAAGTTCTGTGTCTGTAAATGCTGAAGGCAATGAGAGGAGTGAAAGCTTTTTTTCAAATGAAAAGTGTGCAGTATAAAGAGTTCATGTATAGATAAGAGTGTAATGAGCTGGCCTTGGAATCATACAATTAAAAAGGATGAATATGTTGACAACTGTGGTTTTTGATGGTTATTATGGACATCATGAAAATATGTATTTCTATTAATATATATTCTTAATTAGCTTGATGTATTCCCTATTGACATATCCATTGATATTTCTGAGATGTATCAACATTTTGTACTTTATTAAATTTTTATTACAAATGGGAACTTATACAAATAATGTTTTGACATAGTAGTGATTGAAATCAAAATAGATATTGTAGCTTTATATAAAAGTTTAGTGGTCGGGGGCCCTACAGTCAGCATGTAGTCTGCGTATAGGCAGAGGCAGCACAGCACACACACAATAATGCTAAGCTGCCAAGTGGCTCATTACTAGCAGGCACCATTCATGGTTAGTCATCTAATGCTAACAGTGAATACAGTAATACAGTATAGTTGTCTTGCTATGCTACTGGATTGCCACCTTAACAATGGAACCTCAGGTATTCTCCCAAAAGCATGTGATATAAACTCATTAAGCCAAACTATAATATAATGAGTAATATAATGATGAAGCTCACATTCTACTTACAGGATGATATGTCATATATTTGCCCACACATTTCACTTGCCATATGGAAATTGGCATACACTGGTTAAAAGACTCTCCAACGAAGCAGCAGCTCAACTACATCCCCTCATTCTCTTTTCACTGGAAGCTATTGATACAAAAAGGCCACAATTAGATACTGTAAACTTGTCAAACGCAGAGGCATTTCTAAAAGGATTAGTTAAGAGTGAGAGTTGTACCTAGTTGCTTTGCTGCTTATCGACAACAGTCATCAGATTCTGTACCCACTTCTGGCTGGGATTGGCACAAACAGTCTTCCGTTTCTTCAGCATGAACCTACAGATATGAGACATGTGGTGGGATAAAAAGTGTTTGTTTTCCGTTAGACACTCAGACTCAGTATTGTTTTTGAGATTCACATTCTACGAGGAGAACAAAAGGAAATCAAAATATGTAGAAAAATACCACATTTCTCTGTCAAAAAAGCCTTCTTGGCATCCATTGCAGGCAACTAGAGGATTTGTTCTACCTTACCAGTGTCCCAATGATAGACTGACTGTGAAGCTTTGTTGTTGTTCGGGGAGTGAGGACTTAGGGACAGAAGGTGAGGTGGTGTTCTAACACACTCACACAACAGCCTTGATGTTGCAGTCACCATCTGTTTCCTGTATCCTGTAGCTCATCACGTTCCTCTTGGTGTTCTTTTTCAGGCCAGCAACGTGCTTCAGACAGCAGTTCCCATAAGAGCCTGACAACAATCAGGGGGAAAGGAAATGGTTGCTATTATACGCCTTTTGTTCTTACATTTCAATTTAATAAATTATAATGTACTAACATCACAGGAGGTTGGTGGCACTTTAATTGGGGAGGACAGGCTCGTGGTAGTGGCTGGTGCGGAATGAGTGGAATGGTATCAAATACATCAAACACATGGTTTGATGCCATTACATTCACTCCATTCCAGCTATTACAATGAGTTGTCCTCTCCTCAGGCGCCTCCACTGACTGACATTTCAGTTACACATAGTTTCAAAAACGTGCAGTTGAAGTTGCGAAATATTACAGTGTGATAATTTTCTAATAATATTTTTTAGAGTAAATGTATTGCAGATGTGTGCAAGAGAAGACATCACCAGGACTATTCATATTCACAATGTATAATAATGCAAACATGAGAACTGCCTGTAAGTGCAGCATAAGCCATGTATATAACTATTGAAACGGTTGTGAAATCTAGTGCCAGGTGTTTCGAAACAATGTTTTGAAAGGAGCTGATCACAGAGACAAACATCAGTCTGTGTAAAATGTTCTGGTAAAAAAAAACATTTGGAGCCGACAGATCTTTCTCTTCTTGACATAGTATGGACCAGTTGAAGCTTGTAAAACAACAACATTATATTGAAATAACTGACTTTGTGCAGAATAATGCTCTCCATTACGAGAGGTTAATACTCAATCTGCAACAAGTTATTAGTGTATAGAATGTGGAGTGGCTATAAGTACAGTTGATTTTTCAACAATACCTTCATTACAAGAACAAATCAGGACTATTACATCAATTACAGGGGACATAAGCTTCATAATAATGAGTCTATAGAATGTACAATACAGTAGATTTAATGGTGCCTACCTTGAGCCATGCTGAGGTACATGCATGCCAGGAGCAGGAGAAAGAACAGAGCCTGGAACTTCATGGTGTCACTGCTTCTATGGTCCACTGTAAGAACAGGACAGGATGTAAAGCCTGAGAAATGTTCTCTTTTTAATACCACCACACTGTCAGCGGGATGTTTTCCTGACAGGGCCACCCCATTTACAATACTGGTATGTTTGTTTTCCAGACCCCAATCCTGACCTCTTGATTTCCAACACTTGGATGCGTGGAGCTGTTTTGTGCAGCTATGTTGGGTTTGGCAGAAGCTCTGACTATGTTCTAATAAGAGTTAGCATGCATTCATCAGATGAACCATAACCTCTGTCTCTTAACATAGCTGCATCAACTTGTTTATCTTACCACTTAGAAATACAAAAGAACAGAATGCTTACAGCATAGGCTAAAAGTTAGTAAAATAAGAATTAAGAATCAGACAAGCAAACAAACAAGCAATAGGTCAGCATATAAACACACAAGCCTACCAACAAAGCAGAACATGTCACAAATAACCTTCTCAAAACACAAAATCTCCTTGCAGAAATGACCTGTCTTCTCTGTCTTGTTGAGTTCCCTACTGCTTTATACAGTAGCTACCATTTGATACCTTCTTCACCCCTCCACCAACCCTGTTATCTTAATCAGCCACACCTCCTCTCGCATGACAACTAGTAAGTACAGTATGTTTTACAATTGCTTGGAAGAAGTAGAATTTGAACAATCTGAGCATCACAATCAAATGCCACTGCAATGCTTTCTTTGGCTTAAGTCCAGTGAAAAGATGAGTGACAAACTGTTGAAGACCCTCACAAACTTCTAAAGATGCACCATTGAGAGCATGCTGTTGGGCTGTATCACCGCCTGGTACGGTAATTGAACCATCCGCAACTGTAGGGCTCTCCAGAGGGTGGTGCGGTCTGTGCAATGATTCACCAGGGGCACACTGTCTGCCCTCCAGGACATCTACAGCACCCAGTGCCACAGGAAGGCCAAGAAGATCATCAAGGACTTCAGCCATCCGAGCCACAGCCTGTTCACCCCACTACCATCTAGATGGTGACGACAGTACAGATGCATCAAAGTTGGGACCAAAAGACTGATACACAGCTTCTATCTCCAGGCCAACAGAATGTTTAATAGTCACCACTAGCCGGCCTCTGTCTAGTATCCTGCCCTGAACCTTAGTCAGTATTACTAGCCAGCATCCCTGTGGAATGCTTTCGACACCTTGTAGAGTCCATGCCCCGACAAATTGAATCTGTTTTGAGGGCAAAAGGCCAGTAAATATTAGGAAGGCGTTCCTAATGTTTGTACAGTCAGTGTATATATTTACATTCCGGATTCTGACATTGCTCGTTCTGATATTTCTTGATGTCTGTCTTTTTATTTTTGGGATTTGTGTGTATTGTTTTGTATTGTTAGGTATTACTGCAGGGTAACCTAGTGGTTAGAGCGTTGGACTACTAACCAGAAGGTTGCAAGTTCAAATCCCTGAGCTGACAAGGTACAAATCTGTCATTCTGCCCCTGAACAGGCAGTTAACCCACTGTTCCTAGGCTGTCATTGAAAATAAGAATTTGTTCTTAACTGACCTGCTTGGTAAAATAAAAATTATGTGATAACATCTACAAAATATCTGTACTCAACCATCATTTTTATTTGTTATGTTATTATGTTCTTCAGGAGGGCTTCCATTTCCCTGAGGCCCTTCATTGCTATTGGAGAAGGATCTAAGGTCCAAGGAGCCAGGCCAGCAATCAGTGCACAGGAACATAGTTTATTTTAGTCATTTATTAACTGTAAAAATCAACTACATCCTTAGAATTAAGAAAATGTGGACCACACGCAGAGTCCTTAATATCTTTTGTATAACAGCAATGAAAACACCGTCTGGAAACCCACTGTCTGGAAACCCACTGTCTGGAAACCCACTGTCTGCAAACCCACTGTCTGCAAACCCACTGTCTGGAAACCCACTGTCTGGAAACCCACTGTCTGCAAACCCACTGTCTGGAAACCCACTGTCTGCAAACCCACTGTCTGGAAACCCACTGTCTGCAAACTCACTGTCTGGAAACCCACTGTCTGCAAACCCACTGTCTGGAAACCCACTGTCTGCAAACCCACTGTCTGGAAACCCACTGTCTGCAAACCCACTGTCTGGAAACCCACTGTCTGCAAACCCACTGTCTGGAAACCCACTGTCTGCAAACCCACTGTCTGGAAACCCACTGTCTGCAAACCCACTGTCTGGAAACCCACTGTCTGCAAACCCACTGTCTGGAAACCAACTGTCTGGAAACCTACTGTCTGCAAACCCACTGTCTGCAAACCCACTGTCTGCAAACCCACTGTCTGGAAACCCACTGTCTGCAAACCCACTGTCTGGAAACCCACTGTCTGCAAACCCACTGTCTGCAATTGATTGAATATCAGCCTGTGAGTTTATGTAAGATTCAATACCTGGTTTTGACACAAGCAATTATGTTAAAAGTAGCATCCATTATTGTTGAAGCTATAAGAGGACGGGCTAATTTTAATTGCTGGAATAGAATAAATGGAATGGAATCAAACATGTGGTTTCCATATGTTTTATGTGTTTGATACCATTCCATTAATTATATTCCAGCCAATACAATGAGCCCACCAGCCTCCTCTGATTTAACAATACACAAGGACTGATAATATTTAGGATGTCTTGGGTGGCAGTTTTTTTGTTGTGTTGGTCATTGCTTAGGAAGATTCATTTGCTAGGTACTTGCATAATGTTCTGAAATGTAAATGTCACATCAGTCTGAATTTAAATGATTGCACCCTTTTAGTTTTGAGACCATTTTCCTTGTAAAAAGAAAACTCTTGCTATACTAGCCACTATGTGACATATCAGATTTGTATAGCATCCCCAAAGTCAATTGGGCAGTTGGGAAAATACTTGTACCTCCCATTTTGCTATTGAGACCAGATGGTATCAGTCAACATAATACTGAGTGTAAATATCTTCAAATCAACTTGAAAATGTGACTTACTTTGATACTTGTAAGATCTAATTCTCCCAGGCTTTTTATCTACTTATCCTCAACTATTTGATTCTATGATCCATTTGCATCCATTGAAAAGTTAACACTTTACATATTTGTCATATGTTGTCATTCAATAATGTTGTTGGCATCCTTTGGCCAAAACATGATGCCCTAATGGCCCTTGAAACTTTAAGAGTTATGCAATATACAAGTATGTAAAATGTGAGAAAAGAGATGCCCATAAATAATTAACTTCCATTTGACATATTACTCAACAATGTCTTATGAAGAACGTTTCCAAAAGCATGGAACATGGTGTATTATTATTTTACCCCATCTCAAACTGGCAGTAACTGGAGGCGTATGAGTTTCTGTTTATTGTGAAACCAAATGTTATGTAAAGAACTACCAAATAAATGATGTTGAAAATGTTGAGATAAAACGTAACGTGATCTTGTTACGCTTTTACAATAAAATATTAAATCGTCTTGACAAAACTAAAGGGGTCACAATCAAGAAAAAAAAGCCTTACAGTCACGATTGATAGAATTCCCTGTAAGATGTACTGTACTTTAGAAGCATACATTCTGTTTCTTCTTTCACTGCAGGATAAGATATATTTAGAAAATTAAGCCGGTATAGGCTACTTTTCACTTACGTGGTTGTGACCATAGAAATAAGAATGACCATGAGTTTATTCTAAACATTTTAAACATGACAGCTGTACACAAAAATAAATGTATTTGTTATATGTCCATTGCTTGGATAAAAAGCCCAACATCATCCTGTGAATGCTGATGAGGACTAGCCTGACAGACACGACTCGTAGCAGGATGACTTCGAGTTAGGTCGAGGAGAGGCCTAGGTTAGAATAATATCCTTATAGCATAGCCTAGTATTTACCTCAACCAGCCGAAAGATGGCGCTATTGCTCCTTTTACGTCGTTTCTCGTTTTATGTCAGACTTTATTAACGTACTCAGCTGGTAATTTACTAGTGTCCCTAGTGGACCGTCTCGTAAATAAAACATCATCCATTCAAGCTGCAAAGGCGTCAGTTTCCTCCCTAACTCGATCTAATGGCTCGTCGGTGGGAAAAAACGGGGGAAATATGTTTACTACTGTCTTAATGAAACAAAAAAAATGCACTATTATCAAGCACACTTGGCTCTTGTAATGATGTTTTCGTCATTTGACCATGCATTTTGCTGACCGTGCGTCTTGGTTGGGTATTTATTTAAATGTTGTCGTTATAAAAAATAATATTATACCGGGTTTCATGACCAATGCTTTCTGTTTTATAGTTATAACAAATGCACTCCACGAATACAATTTATTCAACACTTATATATGTTTTATTTTACACATATAACCAAATAAGAGGTCCCTTGACCAAAACGTGCCCACCCTATGGAAATCAAATGCCCATGCAAACGGTTTCATTCTGGGCGCCTGCTCTGAAGCAAATCAGCAATCTGTTCCCAAGCTAATTTGACCTGTGTTGATTTACAGTTTGCTGGTCCAATCAGAGGCCCTGGTCTGCATTTGAACGCGGCACGTGTATAACTACAATCAGTTAGCAAGTCGGACGTTTCCTAGTTTCGACTAGTAAGTCAACGGTGCCACAAAATGAGTGACAAAACCTGGCCAGATATTTTTAAGTTATAAGTCAAAGTAGAGTCATGAGTCAATGTGCTAGTTGGAACTAGGAATCTCTTAAATGTCTTATTTACTAACTGGTTGTAGTTATAGGCTACAAACGCAGTGTTCAACAATTCAGAAAGTTGCACATTTTCTAGTCCTAGTTCCAAATATTAATGTGAACTCGGCACAAGTCAAAAAGTCACTATATCACAACCGGCCGTGATTGGGAATCCCATAGGGCGGAGCACAATTGGCTCAGCGTCGTCCAGATGAATGTGTTCTTATTAATTGACTTGCCTAGTTAAATAAAGGTTCAATAAAATAAAAAAAAGAAACATCCCACAACATTGAAAGTCTTGAACGCGCCCAAGACAGCGCGTCATACAAGTCAGATGAGCCAAGTCATATGACCTATGCCAGTTAACGGAAGCAGAGGAAAACAAAGCACCACTCAGCTGCGGTAGTGTATAACGTTAATCTGTTGATTTCATGATTAGTTAGTTGAACTAACTATTGTTAAGACGCAGCAATGTAGCAAGCTGATTTACCGTAAATTAATATGGCACATTGCTGTTGTAAGTCTGACTTTATATGGCAGCATATGTTACCTAGCTAATGCAGATCATTTGGTCAGCAGTGCTTCTCATCTGTTCCTCTTTTGCACGTTTAGAGTTCAGCAAGGCCCGTGCCCTGAAGATGGCAGATAATAACTTTCTTTCAGTCTTGGTCATAACACTCTGTACGGTCAGTACATGTGGTGAGTTTGCCCTTGTTCAACCAACAAGCTCTGATTTTAATAGGTGGTAATCTTGCCGCTTTCAAAATAACTGGGAAATCTGGAAAAATCGGTCATCAAACTCGGGAACTCATGCTGCGTAGTTGAACGTTGCAGGTGTATAACTACAACCAGTTATAAACCTGGTTGTAGTTATACATTTCCGAGTCTCCTAGTTCCGACAAGACCTAAGCCCTGTAAAACAACTTAACTCAAGGTCCAATCATGACGTCAGTAATCTTCAAGTCGGAAAGTCGATTTGTAATTCTGATTTGTATGATTGTTCAAATAGATTTTTCCCAGTCGGAGCTAGTTTTTTTCCGAGTTCCTAGTTGTTTTGAACACTGCATGAGGATTCTTTCTACAGTTCCAACCTGGAGATCAGTGACGTAATAATTTGACCTTGTATTTTTCAAAGTTCCCAGTTTTCTTGAAGGCACCATCTGAACCAGTATCTTGGCTTGAGAAGAAGAAAAATAGGTCAAATTCTCCTCTGGCGCCCAGGATCTTGCAATTCAAAATGACATTAACCAGCTCTGCAAACATTATAGTCAAATTGTAATTCTCATGATTGCCGAATAGCTTACAACAGTTGTTAACTTTACCGTGAAATTCTTACTTGCGAGCCCTTCAACAACAATGCAGGGTTAAAAAGTAAGAAAAGATGAGCAAATAACAAAAGGGAAATGGTAATAAAATAACCGTAACAAGGCTATAAAAAGAGTACCGGTACTGAGTCAATATGCAGGGGTACGAGGTAATATGTACATGTATGTAGGTGTAAAAGTCACTAGGCAATCAAGGAAAAGGTCTAAAAACATCAATGATCTTTCGGGATACTGTGCTGCTGGATCAGCTAGCCTGTGAGTGGCAGTAATGAGTGAATTTATTGGAGGTGCTGAAGGTGTATTTAGCGCATGCGCACTTGGTCAAAAACCATTTTTATTTATGCCTTTTTTGGATGTGCATACTGTGTGTACCGTGTGTAACGGCATTAATGGCTATAGTTGTTCTGCGAAACTCAATATTTTGGTGAGTATTATGATGTTTGCAAAACCTGTTAATGGGACTTTTGCCGCATTCAAAACAACTGGGAACTTGGAATTCTACAACCTCAAGACAACTTGGAAGTGGGAAAAATCGTTTTGAACAGTCATTCAACTCGGAATTCCAAGTCGGGAACTCTGGCCTCTTTCTAGAGCGCCAACCTGAAGATCACTGATGTCATGATTTGACCGTTTTTTAAACAAATTCCCAGTTGTCTTGAAAGCACCATCAGTATTGAAGGACCCTGGTCGTCAGAGGAGATCTAGTCATATTCATCGTCTCCTCAAGCCCAAGTACTGTTTTAGGAATAATACATTTTGCTAAACAGCCCTATCTGAAAACTGCAATATCATATTCCTTCAACAGATGGGAGTGTATCCCTGTTTGCTCCAGCCACTGTAAATCTGGAGGTCAAAGGTTCAGCCAATATCACCATAATACCTAGGTAACCTTTCTTATATCTGGGCATCTATTGCCAGTTTGTATCAGTATTCTATGCATGTCTATTTGTTGTGATGTGTTATAATGTTATAATGCAGTGTTTTTATTTATTTTTGCAGCTCTCCTCTTAATGTGTCCGCACTTATTTCTTTTAACTTCACTGACTCCTCTGCAAATGTTACCTCGATACTTCAACTGCCTCAGCAGGTATGCTTTTTATACCACTCAAACTCACTGAAAAGTACGACCAAAACACCATGTAATTGATTATTAATGCAATCTGAGATCTGAATCTATCATATTTCAATTAACTACAGTAGCCAGTGTGTAAAACATCAATACTCTGTTGTAGGCATAACTGTTTTATATATTATTTATATGTGCTGTATTTCTGATTTCCAGGTACAATTGCCTGCAAATGCCATATTAGGCACATTTGAGGTTCGTGCAGAGCATGTGGGTCAGGTGACCGCCTATTTATACAGTAACAACAATGACATTGCAAGGTGAGTTGTTCTCAGTTTCTGTCTTTTAGTGAATTTCAACTCTATGAGAATTTCCCACGTTACATTTCAGACAGATTTTAAGCCAACACAATGTACTAAGAGTCTCTTTATGTTTTCCAGCTTTAAGACCAGAATCCGTTTCTTGGTCATTAGAAGCAACATCATCGATATCCTTAACCAATTAATTGGTTGGATTTACTTCCTTGCATGGTCTATCTCATTCTACCCTCAAGTATATGAGAACTGGAGAAGAAAAAGGTAGTGTCTCAAACTGTCATATATTTTTTAAACAATTTAATCTCAGCCTTAAATGATTTAGAGTTAAAGGGCATCTGGATTTGATTTCTGACTTTGTCTATTTGACAGTGTGGTGGGGTTGAACTTTGATTTCCTGGCACTCAACTTGACAGGCTTCATAGCGTACAGTGTCTTCAATGTAGGCCTCTTCTGGGTTCCGTACATGAAGGTAAGAGCTCTGCATGCCCTCACTAACAGTGTAACAAATTAGGACGAATCCTAATTTGAGATCTACACGCACAACTCGGATTTCTGTGTCATTCATGCATTGACACCAATAGGGATTTGTTCAAATATTTTGGTCTTCTATGGACCTATTGACTTGGTTTTTACTCCATATAGTTGTTATATTTAAAATATTTTTTTAGGAAGAGTTTGTGAAGAAAAATCCAAACGGTGTGAACCCAGTGGATGCCAATGATGTGTTTTTTAGTCTCCATGCAGTTGTGCTGACAGTTGTGTATATCTGTCAGTGTGCCATCTACGAGGTGAGTAACAGAAGACTAGTAAAATAACTTCCTAGATGTCCCTCTTTGGTTATAGGCCGGAGACAGATGTTGGCTGGACAAATAATGATCAGCTTATGTTTTGATTGTTGTCAGAAAGATACTGTATGTCTGATCCTTTGAAAGGAAAGCATTGTTGTCAAGGCCTCAAATGAACATTGACAGGTAAACACTTGTTGAAAGTAATGACTGTGTTCCTGTGTGTTTGTGGTAAAGAGAGGAGGGCAGAAGTTGTCCAAGATCGCTATTGGCCTTCTGGTGATTGGATGGACATTTGCCCTTGTCACCCTCTTTGTTGCTGTGGCCAATAAGATCACCTGGCTGGACTATCTCTATTATTTCTCCTACATTAAGTTAGGTGTCACCCTCGTCAAATACATCCCACAGGTATGGATTTCACAATATTTGACTGCATATTGAATGGTTTTACCTTATACACAATTATCATTTGTACAGTAGATATTGTTGCTTTTCGTGATCACCACTACATTGTCTATCATCAATACACTGTCTGTGTGTGTCCTCAGGCCTACATGAACTACCAAAGACAAAGCACGGAAGGGTGGAGCATTGGCAATGTGTTGCTGGACTTCACAGGAGGCAGCTTTAGTCTCATTCAGATGATTCTTCAGTCGTATAACAACAGTAAGGCTGCTCACGCCTACCATAGATCATCAATGTGCAGACACTTCAGTAAAACATAATTAGTCAAAGTGAAAACCACAGTCAAAGGACAGTCCCAACAATTGAAAATGTGTCTTCAATTGCAGTCATTCATTGTTTCTATAGCTTCCATGGGTTTTTCTTAACTTTATTATTATTATTATTATTATTATTTTTTTACAATTATTCCTTTACATTAACATAAGGGACAGTGGCACAATTATGTAGAAGAATTTCCTGTTCATGCCCACCCACGCACAAGCCTGCCCACCAATTCACCATCTCTTTCCCTGTGGTTGGGAGAAGAGCAGACAAATCATAAGAAAAAAAGTAATCAACATAAAGAACAACAACAACAAAACCATAAAGAAAGGGAAAAATAAAATGGTTTAAATAATGGTATTAAACATGTTATAATAGTACATTGAAATAGTGCTACATTTTGATGTTGTTTTTCATATTAGTTCCATCTGTCACACATTCTGCCTTACTACATCACATGGTGAATTATTGAATGGTTTATGTCAGGGTTTCATAGAATGTTTCTATTGTTTCCTAGATGAATGGAAGCTCATCTTTGGCGACCCCACAAAGGCTGGACTTGGTTTGTTATCCATATTCTTCGATGTGGTGTTCATCATTCAGCACTACTGTCTATACCGGCATAAAACACATTACGAGCCTATGGGTGACCAGAAATAGGCTAATAACCTCTCACTCTCTACCTCTGCCAGTGAAACTGGGGCCAAATGACTTCCTATAGGGATTTATTCTATGCAGTGTTCACAGCCATTGAATGAAAAACTATTTCAACACAGGGCCTTTGCTTAAAAAGTTATTTTTTTCTCCAAATGATTGTTTAGGATAATAAGGGATTTCTTTTTGTTCCATAATTTGTGAAGAAATGATTAGTTATGGTTTGATACCACTAAGGGAGGGACTCTGTAATCTTTTTAAAAACTGACTGTATAGGCCTATCACATTTACATCTGTCAAAGCAATAGTTAATTTTATACAATACAATTGTTTATTTTGAAATGTGTTCTTTAATTGAAAGGTAATTTATATTTTGAAATGTAACTAGAATATCATGCTTTATTGTCAAATTAGTAAAATGTTTTCCACGAATTAAGATTAGTGTGATGTTTCATTATGTTTAAACTTCTTTTATGATGGACTACAGAGCACAGCACAAAATTGGCGGTGGGGATCTGTTTTGTTGCACAAACGTGTAAACATGACTCCCCCGAGAGGTAGTAACATTTATTTGTACAGCCATAACGCGCATGTCTACCGCTGAGTATTGTGGGTGTCAGTAAGGAAGTAAAATGGCGGACCTGGCAAACGAAGGTAAGGAATCGCTCAGGGAGAAAGATAAACAAATCTAATGAATGAACCACAATAGCGAGTGAATGTTGCCCAGACAGCTTCGGGACTGTCATCAGATGTGCAGGGAATGCTCCGTTGTGTTTGCAGCTCGATGTGGAGGCAGCAGTTTGACTAAACATTAGCTTACGTTAGATCCCCGGCCTTTGCTGGCTATATTTTACAGGGATGTGGAGTGGGGGGCGGCGGTCCGAACCGTGTGGCACAACCGGGGGAGGGGAGGGACAGTTAACTTTTTGAAAATATCACATTTTTACAGAACTAGCTAACATAAGCTACCTACCAATATATCAGCATGTTTTTGTAGTTAGTTAACTAGACAAGAAAAGCAAACTAATTAAATACTCACGAACAATAGAAATCACATCTGGGTCACATGTGGGAAACACCGGGTGGAATTTGTCTCCTCGAATAGCCTTTTAAAACCTCCCACCATCTCAATGTTGCTTGATCTACTATGTTCAAAAACTAGCTAATGGCAAACGCAGGCAACAATGGCTTTGTCCGACCGTAGCTAGTGTTTTGCATGGCGGTGCTGTTTACAGATAGAAGTTCAGAACTAGGTCCTTGTTCTTGCTCATTGCCGGAGGTTACAAGTCACAGGTGTCTGACCCATTGTAACGTTAGGCCCTACAGACTACATGTTCCAAATTCAAAGCGTAAGAAATGTACTGTACTAGCCTAATGACATAACAGGATTAGCAACGTGCTACACTAGCTATATGGTTTTGGATGACTTTGATATATGGGATCAAGTCAATCCATTTTATGTAGCTAACAATGCAACTCTGTCTCAGAGCATTTCGTATTATTCTGTACATATCTCAGAGCGTTTAGTATATGTTACGTTTTGCTTGGTATGTATTAATTTATGGATGTGTATCACCCATTCGTATGATATGAATTACAAATTGTGTTATGTTATGAATTACACATCTTATGTTAAGAATTTGCAAAATGTATGACATGTTATGAATTACATTTATATTTTTACATTTGAATTTTTTATTTTTTTTCACCTTTATTTAACCAGGTAGGCTAGTTGAGAACAAGTTCTCATTTGCAACTGCGACCTGGCCAAAATAAAGCATAGCAGTGTGAACAGACAGCACAGTTACACATGGAGTAAACAATTAACAAGTCAATAACACAGTAGAAAAAAATGGGCAGTCTATATACAATGTGTGCAAAAGGCATGAGGAGGTAGGCGAATAATACAATTTTGCAGATTAACACTGGAGTGATAAATGATCAGATCGTCATGTACAGGTAGAGATATTGGTGTGCAAAAGAGCAGAAAAGTAAATAAATAAAAAACAGTATAAAAACAGTATGGGAATGAGGTAGGTGAAAATGGGTGGGCTATTTACCAATAGACTATGTACAGCTGCAGCGATCGGTTAGCTGCTCGGATAACTGATGTTTGAAGTTGGTGAGGGAGATAAAAGTCACCAACTTCAGCGATTTTTGCAGTTCGTTCCAGTCACAGGCAGCAGAGTACTGGAACGAAAGGCGGCCAAATGAGGTGTTGGCTTTAGGGATGATCAGTGAGATACACCTGCTGGAGCGCGTGCTACGGATGGGTGTTGCCATCATGACCAGTGAACTGAGATAAGGCGGAGCTTTACCTAGCATGGACTTGTAGATGACCTGGAGCCAGTGGGTCTGGCGACGAATATGTAGTGAGGGCCAGCCGACTAGCGCATACAAGTCGCAGTGTTGGGTGGTATAAGGTGCTTTAGTGACAAAACGGATGGCACTGTGATAGACTGCATCCAGTTTGCTGAGTAGAGTGTTGGAAGCCATTTTGTAGATGACATCGCCGAAGTCGAGGATCGGTAGGATAGTCAGTTTTACTAGGGTAAGCTTGGCGGCGTGAGTGAAGGAGGCTTTGTTGCGGAATAGAAAGCCGACTCTTGATTTGATTTTCGATTGGAGATGTTTGATGTGAGTCTGGAAGGAGAGTTTGCAGTCTAGCCAGACACCTAGGTACTTATAGATGTCCACATATTCAAGGTCGGTTGAAAATCATGCATTTGGTTTTACTCGCATTTAAGAGCAGTTGGAGGCCACGGAAGTCGCTCTGGATAAGAGCGTCTGCTAAATGACTTAAATGTAATGTAATGGAAGGAGTGCTGTATGTCATTGAAGCTCGTTTGGAGGTTAGATAGCACAGTGTCCAATAACGGGCCGAAAGTATATAGAATGGTGTCGTCTGCGTAGAGGTGGATCAAGAGCAACATCATTGATATATACAGAGAAAAGAGTCGGCCCGAGAATTGAACCCTGTGGCACCCCCATAGAGACTGCCAGAGGACCGGACAGCATGCCCTCCGATTTGACACACTGAACTCTGTCTGCAAAGTAATTGGTGAACCAGGCAAGTCAGTCATCCGAAAAACCGAGGCTATTGAGTCTGCCGATAAGAATATGGTGATTGACAGAGTCGAAAGCCTTGGCGAGGTCGATGAAGACGGCTGCACAGTACTGTCTTTTATCGATGGCGGTTATGATATCGTTTAGTACCTTGAGTGTGGCTGAGGTGCACCCGTGACCGGCTCGGAAACCAGATTGCACAGCGGAGAAGGTACGGTGGGAATCGAGATGGTCAGTGACCTGTTTGTTGACTTGGCTTTCGAAGACCTTAGATAGGCAGGGCAGGATGGATATAGGTCTATAACAGTTTGGGTCCAGGGTGTCTCCCCCTTTGAAGAGGGGGATGACTGCGGCAGCTTTCCAATCCTTGGGGATCTCAGACGATATGAAAGAGAGGTTGAACAGGCTGGTAATAGGGGTTGCGACAATGGCGGCAGATAGTTTCAGAAATAGAGGGTCCAGATTGTCAAGCCCAGCTGATTTGTACGGGTCCAGGTTTTGCAGCTCTTTCAGAACATCTGCTATCTGGATTTGGGTAAAGGAGAACCTGGAGAGGCTTGGGCGAGGAGCGGGGGGGGGCGGAGCTGTTGGCCGAGGTTGGAGTAGCCAGGCGGAAGGCATGGCCAGCCGTTGAGAAGTGCTTATTGAAGTTTTCGATAATCATGGATTTATCGGTGGAGACCGTGTTACCTAGCCTCAGTGCAGTGGGCAGCTGGGAGGAGGTGCTCTTGTTCTCCATGGACTTCACAGTGTCCCAGAACTTTTTGGAGTTGGAGCTGCAGGATGCAAACTTCTGCCTGAAGAAGCTGGCCTTAGCTTTCCTGACTTGACTGCGTGTATTGGTTCCTGACTTCCCTGAACAGTTGCATATTACGGGGGCTATTCGATGCTATTGCAGTCCGCCACAGGATGTTTTTGTGCTGGTCGAGGGCAGTCAGGTCTGGAGTGAACCAAGGGCTGTATCTGTTCTTGGTTCTGCATTTTTGAACGGAGCATGCTTATCTAAAATGGTGAGGAAGTTACTTTTAAAGAATGACCAGGCATCCTCAACTGACGGGATGAGGTCAATGTCCTTCCAGGATACCCGGGCCAGGTCGATTAGAAAGGCCTGCTCACAGAAGTGTTTTAGGGAGCGTTTGACAGTGATGAGGGGTGGTCGTTTGACTGCGGCTCCGTGGCGGATACAGGCAATGAGGCAGTGGTCGCTGAGATCCTGGTTGAAGACAGCGGAGGTGTATTTGGAGGGCCAGTTGGTCAGGATGACGTCTATGAGGGTGCCCTTGTTTACAGAGTTAGGGTTGTACCTGGTGGGTTCCTTGATGATTTGAGTGAGATTGAGGGCATCTAGCTTAGATTGTAGGACTGCCGGGGTGTTAAGCATATCCCAGTTTAGGTCACCTAACAGAACAAACTCTGAAGCTAGATGGGGGCGATCAATTCACAAATGGTGTCCAGGGCACAGCTGGGAGCTGAGGGTGGTCGGTAGCAGGCGGCAACAGTGAAAGACTTATTTCTGGAGAGAGTAATTTTCAAAATTAGTAGTTCAAACTGTTTGGGTATGGACCTGGAAAGTAGGACATTACTTTGCAGGCTATCTCTGCAGTAGACTGCGACTCCGTCCCCTTTGGCAGTTCTATCTTGACGGAAGATGTTATAGTTGGGTATGGAAATCTCTGAATTTTTGGTGGCCTTCCTGAGCCAGGATTCAGACACGGCAAGGACATCAGGGTTAGCAGAGTGTGCTAAAGCAGTGAGTAAAACAAACTTAGGGAGGAGGCTTCTGATGTTGACATGCATAAAACCAAGGCTTTTTCGATCACATAAGTCAACAAATGAGGGTACCTGGGGACATGCAGGGCCTGGGTTTACCTCCACATCACCCGCGGAACAGAGAAGGAGTAGTATGAGGGTGCGGCTAAAGGCTATCAAAACTGGTCGCCTAGAGCGTTGGGGGCAGAGGATAAGAGGAGCAGGTTTCTGGGCATGGTAGAATATATTCAGGGCATAATGCGCAGACAGGGGTATGGTGGGGTGTGGGTACAGCGGAGGTAAGCTTGTTTAGCAGACACATTGTGAGTGCAATAATTTTCATATTTGTTCGTACTAGGTGGCTAACGTTAGCTGGGTTCAGTTATCTAAAAGTGTTACGGTTAGGGGAAGGGTTAGCTAAATGCTAAGTAGATGCTAAAAGTAGTTCAAGTTGCTAAAATGCTAATGTTGTCTGTGGTGAGATTCGAACTCGCAACCTAGACATTCGCGTCATACGCCCGCTCCGCACCCAACTTTCGTTCTTGTCTTAAGTAACCGTCTGTCTTATGTAACTGTACCAAACGTAACATATCATACTAATTTCCTCGTCTTTGATTTACATTTACTATGTTTACATCTAGTCTGAGACCAGGCTGAGCGATGATGCCAAATTTGAACAATTATCCCAATGTGAATAGATATCTTGTTGAGCAGGGCCAGTTTTGAACAGTATCTATCGCTTGAATGTGCAATCTACTCAGCTGCACATAATGCCTCGATCAGACGAACAGTGTCATTGCGTTTTGGTACACCAGCAGTACATTCATTTCCAATGGAACGCTGCGTTTGCCTTGCAGCATTGTGTTGCAAAAGCAGTGTGTGTCGTTTGCATAAAACTGTAAGTGTAGACTTGACAGAAATGGTAGCAAAAGGTGATTGTTGAATTTTGTTGCACACAAATCCAGTAATAATTTTGGACTACATGGATGAGCTTGATACTGCAAAATGTATTACTCGGCATTGATGCCATGACTGTCGGTCTTTATTATACATTTGATCTTAATTGTTTTGCACTGACTGCCTTGCACTGGCTCTATGCACACTCACACATACTACACTGACACTCCAACACACTCCTTACACTCACACACACAAAACACACGTGCGTGTTGACCCCAACACACACGCAAACAGGGTGTTTCTCAAAATGCATACTACCATGCTTCGAGCATGAGAGGGTGGGAGTATGAGTCCAAATCAAAGTATGCGAAATGGAGCACGGAGGGCACTTCTCAAATGCGTATTCCGTTTGTACATATTTTGAAGATTGAATCGATGCAACCTTTAATGGAAATTATGTGAAGAAATATGACACAACCATGTAAAAATGACCAACATTTTCTTGAAATCAATGGCAGCCATTATTTCAGCTGAAGTGAGAGAAAATACACACTGACTTCGGAATGGAATTCTGCCTATTCACATCTTATATGTTGCCTGACTACAATATTGTATCTTAATATGTTAATAAATACACGCTGTGTTAATTTTGGCATGGTTACCTGCCTACAATACCCACTGTAGTGTGCGTAGGTCGTAAACCAACATTAAGTCAATAGAGCTAACTGGTCTAGCTACTAGTGTTAGCTAGCCAGATAGCCACATATAATTGTTAGCTAGCTAACCAAAAATGGACATCTACCTTTAACATTGGTTTTTAGGTCATTATTGACTAGCTAGCTAGATTACAACTTCCATACAGTAACAGTCAAAAGTTTGGACACACCAACTCATTCCAGGGTTTTTCTTTATTTGTACTATTTTCTAAATTGTAGAATAAAAGTGAATACATAAACTATGAAATAACACATGGACTCATATACTAACAAAAAAAGTGTTAAACAAATCAAAATATATGTTATAGATTCTTCAAAGTAGCCACCCTTTGCCTTGATGACAGCTTTGTACACTCTTGGCATTCTCTCAACCAGCTTCACCTGGAATGCCTTTCCAACAGTCTTGAAGGAGTTCCCACATATGCTGAGCACTTGTTGGCTGCTTTTCCTTTACTCTGCAATCGAACTCATCCCGAACCATCTCATTTGGGTTGAGGTCAGGTGATTGTGGAGGACAGGTCATCTGATGCAGCACTCCATCACTCTCCTTGATCAAATAGCCCTTACACAGCCTGGGGGTGTGTATTGAGAACCACATATGCGGATATCATCCGTTCACCTACACAAAGACACAATGATTGGAACCAGAAATATCAAGTTTCGACTCATCAGACCAAAGGACAGATTTCCACCGGTCTAATGCCCATTGCTCGTGTTTCCTGGCCCAAGCAAGTCTCTTCTTTATTATTGGTGTCCTTTAGTAGTGGTGCAGCAATTCGACCGTGAAGGCCTGATTCACGCTTTCCCCTCTGAACAGTTGATGTTATGATATGTCTGTTATTTGAACTCTGAAGCATTTATTTGGGCTGCAAGCTGAGGCTGGTAACTCTAATGAACTTATCCTCTGCAGCAGTGGTAACTCTGGGTCTTCCTTTTCTGTGGTGGTCCTCATGAGAGCCAGTTTCATCATTGTACTTGATGGTTTTTGCGACTGCACTTCCTGAAATTGTCCGCATTGACTGACCTTCATGTGTTTCTCTTATTTGAGCTGTTCTTAAATGTTCTTACCATAATATGGACTTAGCGCTATTTGCTAAAAGACCATCTTCTATATACTACCCCTAACTTGTCACAACACAACTTATTGTCGCAACGGCTCAAATGCATTAAGAAGGAAAGAAATTCCACAAATTAACATTCCAGGTGACTACCTCATGAAGCTGGTTGAGAGTAGAGGTCGACCGATTAATCGGAATAGCCGACTAATTAGGGCCGATTTCAAGTTTTCATAACAATCGGAAATCGGTATGTTTGGGCACCGATTTGACCTTTTATTTAACTAGGCAAGTCAGTTTAAGAACACGTTCTTACTTTCAATGACGGCCTAGGAACAGTGGGTTAACTGCCTTGTTCAGGGGCAGAACGACAGATTTTCACCTTGTCCGCTCGGGGGATCCAATCTTGCAACCTTACAGCTAACTAGTCCAACGCTCTAACCACCTGCCTCTCATTGCACTCCACGGGGAGCCTGCCTGTTACGCGAATGCCGTAGAAGCCAATGTAAGTTGCTAGCTAGCATGAAACTTATCTTATAAAAAGCAATCAATCAATCATAATCACTGGTTATAACTACACATGGTTGATGATTTACTAGTTTATCTAGCGTGTCTTGCATTCCATTTAATCAATGCAACGCTGGGGGATGATTTAACCAAAGCGTATTTGTGAAAAAAGCACAATCGTTGGACGACTGTACCTAACTATAAACACCAATGACTTTCTTAAAATCAATACACAGAAGTATATATTTTTAAACCTGCATATTTAGCTAAAATAAATCCAGTTTAGCAGGCAATATTAACCAGGTGAAATTGTGTAATTTCTCTTGCGTTCATTGCAAGCAGAGTCAGTGTATATGCAACAGTTTGGGCAGCCTGGCTCATTGCTAACTAATTTGCCTGAATTTTACATAATTATGACACAGCATTGAAGGTGTGATGCCACCCGTTAGATAAAATACTGAACGGTTCCGTATTTCATTGAAATAATAAACGTTTTGTTTTTGAAATTATATTTTCCGGATTCGACCATATTAATGACCAAAGGCTTGTATTTCTGTGTGTTATTATGTTATAATTAAGTCTATGATTTGATAGAGCAGTCTGACTGAGCGATGGTAGGCAGCAGCAGGCTCGTAATCATTCATTCAAACAGCACTTTCGTGCGTTTTGCCAGCAGCTCTTCGCAAGCACAGCGCTGTTTATGACTTCAAGTCTATCAGCCTAATGTCTGGTGTAACTGATGTAAAATGGCTAGCTAGTTATCTGGGTGTGCACTAATAGCGTTTCAAACGTCACTCTCTCTGAGACTTGGAGTAGTTATTCCCCTTGCTCTGCAAGGGCTGCGGCTTTTGTGGAGCGATGGGTAACGCTGCTTCTTGTGTGGCTGTTGTCGATGTGTTCCTGGTTCGAGCCCAGGTAGGGGTGAGGAGAGAGACGGAAGCTATACTGTTACACTGGCAATACTATAGTGCCTATAAGAACATCCAATAGTCAAAGGTATATGAAATACAAATGGTATAGAGAGAAATAGTCCTATAAATACAATATTAACTACAACCTAAAACCTCTTACCTTGGAATATTGAAGTCTCATGTTAAAAGGAACCACCAACTTTCATATGTTCTCATGTTCCGACAAGGAACTCAAACGTTAACTTTTTTACATGGCACATATTGCACGTATACTTCTCCAACACTTAGTTTTTGCATTATTTAAACCAAATTGAACATGTTTCATTATTTATTTGAGGCTAAATAGATTTTATTGATGTATTATATTAAGTTAAAATAAGTGTTCATTCAGTATTGTTGTTATTGTCATTATTACAAATATATATATTTTTTAAATCGGACGATTAATCGGTATAGGCCTTTTTTTGGTCCTCCAATAATCGGTATCGGCGTTGAAAAATCATAATCGGTCGACCTCTAGTTGAGAGAATGCCAAGATTGTGCAAAGCTGTCATCAAGGCAAAGGTTGGCTACTTTGAAGAATCTCACATTTTAAATATATTTAGATTTAACACTTTTTTTTGTTATTTCATAGTTTTGATGTCTTCACTATTATTATACAATGTAGTAAATAGTACAAATAAAGAAAAACCCTTGAATGAGTACGTGTGCTGGTACTGTATATCTAGCTGATAATTATGAGGTAAAACATTTGCTTTGTGTACATTTTGTTATGTCTCTATTGTGGCATTGTCCTGGCTGGAAGAAGGTTCAGTGAATGTGGAGATACAGCGTGAGGTAATACATTTGAGAAGCACTCCCACTACTGTAATGTTTTATGTGTTCTTCACACTCTCGTCCTCACAAAAACGTACCAGAGAATGTCCTCGGAGTATGCACTTGGAGCATGAGTGTGGAGTACGATAGTATCATATTGAGAAACACCCATCGACACACGTTCACACTTCACATATGCTGCTGCTACTCTGTTTATTATATGTCCTGATTGCCTAGTGACTTGTACCCCTACCCACATGTACATACTGTACTACCTCTACTACCTCGTACCCCTGCACATTGACTTGGTACTCCTTTTCTCTTGCCTCGTTATTGTTTTATTGTCACAATTACATTTTTTCTTTAGAAATATTTGTCTTGTTTTTTTAACCTTGCATTGTTGAGAAAAGGCTCGTAAGTCAGCATTGCACTGTAATGTCTACACCTGTTGTATTCGGCACATGTGACCAATACAAATCTATTTTTATTTGATCTAGGCATAATAGCACAGCCATCGGATGTCCAAACTTTCTACTGGCTCTCTACTCTGTATTTCTTTCTGATTTCACCATCCCAAAAATACTACGACTTATTTTAACACTTCTCTTCAGTGCATGCTTGTTCATTCAAATGTGTGAGATTTAAGATGTGAAATTGAAGGTCGTATGGCTAGCTTCAAAATAAGAGGCTTAGACAGTAGGCCCTATGTGAATAGCTAGAAGACTAATGAGATTAATACCTATAGCCACTCTTTGCTCCAGAATGCCACTGTGTTTCTCTGGAGTTAGTCTATTTGACAGCTGCTCCATTGACAGACACTGGAACTCCTATTCCATTTTGTGAAACCCTCTCACTTCTCTTCTGTGGCCTGGATTCCTTTCTCATTTCGTCAGATGCACGAGGTCATAGGAGACGTGTTTGCTATTTGAATCTGCGACAGTCATTGGACGAAGCCTATCACACACACATCATTCATTTCTATCCGTTTCTAATTTCAATCAAATGAGAAGAATAATCAGGTGTTTTGGTCTCGACAACTTGTCCCCTTGCTGAAACTCATCTTATTTTCCTTCTGTTCTTAGCAGGAAGAATGTGAGATGTTCAGTTTGTGATGGTTAGAGCCAGAGGTAGGGATCAAAATTGACAGCATGGACAAGGACAAGGGTGAGTGGAGATGGATGAGGCCTTTATGCTCAGTGGGTAGGTGACCCAGAAGCAAAACCAGGTTGCACTCGATCTTACTTTAATAAGATTTAATGAGAATGTTTTGGTCCGAGGTGGATCTTTGTACGTTTTTTCCAAATAATTTTGCCTTGTTAAAGATAGTTTAGGTGCAATATTGTGCAGGCCTTTTATCTTGTCCAACACCCGAGTTCCGATGATGTGAGCAAGTGTCACCTCACTGATTTCTAGATAAGTTATTCTCTCATGGTAAAGAGCTGAGGCTATATGCTGCCTGAAGTAGATTAGGTTATACTGGACAAAAATATAAACGCAACAATTAAATTTATTTTACTGTGTTAGAGTTCATATGAGGAATTCAGTCAATTGAAATAAAGTCATTAGGCCACAATGTATGGATTTCACATGACTGAGAATACAGATATGCATCTGTTGGTCACAGATACCTTAAAAAACAATGGGTCTCAGGATCTCGTCACAGTATTTTTGTGGTTTGAAATTTCCATCAATAAAATGCAATTGTGTTCATTGTCCTTAGCTTATGCCTGCTCATACCATAACCCCACTGCCACCATGGGGCAGGTTGGCATCAGCAAACCCACACAACACACACATGTGGTCTGTGGTTGTGATGCCGTTTGGGCATACTGCCAAATTCTCTAAAACTATGTCGGAGGCGGCTTATCGTATTGAAATTAACATTCAATTCTCTGGCAACAGATCTGGTGGACGGTCCTGCTTGAGACATCTGTGGCATTGTGTTGTGTGACAAAGCTGCACATTTTAGAGTGGCTTTTTATTGTCCCCAGCACACGGTGCACCTGTGTAGTGATCATGCAGTTTAATAAGCTTCTTTATATGCCACACCTGTCAGATGGATTGATTATCTTGGAAAAGGATAAATGCTCACTAACAGGGATGTGTACAACATTTGAGAGAAATAAGCTTTTTGTGCGTATGGAACATTTCTGGGATCTTTTTTTTTCTGCTGATGAAACATGGGACCAACACTTTACACATTGTGTTTATATTTTTGTTCAGTGTACAGTACGTTGTATTTTAACAACAGACATTCATATGAACACACTGAAATAACTAGCCTAGTCAGAAAGGCTATAGAGTACATTTCAACAGGCTAAATATAGGCTAGAGTGTGAAGGATATATCAAGTTTAACCCAGCATTGTGACACATTTTTATTAAATCAAGGATGTGCAGTTTGTTTTATCCACTTCATTAATATGATCAAGTAAAAATGCCATCAAGTTTATTTTGTGACGAAGCAAATCCATTGTGTCCTTTTGGTTTTCATAAAAAGGGGAATGTTTCATTGCCATATCACAGATAATAGCAATAGTGTGGTTGGAGCCCTCAATGTAATTATGCAAAAGTTCTCGTCAAAGGCCTTGCAGTGTGCATCCACCATGCATGTTTCACACCTAGAGGGCAAATGAGCAATGCCAAGCCATCACAAGGCCTTTTGCCTCAGCCGGGGACAAATAACCACACAAACCGGCAAGCTAAAACACACACTCACTCACTCACTCACTCACTCACTCACTCACTCACTCACTCACTCACTCACTCACTCACTCACTCACTCACTCACTCACACACACACACACACACACACACACACACACACACACACACACACACACACACACACACACACACACACACACACACACACACACACACACACACACACACACACACACACACACACACACACACACACACACACACAGACACACACACACACACACACAGACACATTGATGCCACACACAGACACACTTTCAAATTCTTCATACACACAGTTACTATTCTGTTTATTTTCTACCCTAATTGCCTAGTCACTTTTACCCCTAACTACATGTACATATGACCTCAACTACCTCATACCCCTGCACATTGACTCGGTCGCGGTACTCCACATTTTTTAAATGTAATTGTTGCTAATTTTCTTAATTTTGAACTCTGCATTGTTGCTCATAAGTAAGTATTTCACAGTAAAGTTTACACCTGTTGTATTTGGCCCATATGACAAATATAATTAGATTTGATTTACTAGGCCTACATATTGAAAAGCAATTTCTTTTTTGGTTGGAACCAAAAATCTCAAATTTGGACTCATCAGACCAAAGGACAGATTTCCACTGGTCTAATGTCCATTGCTCGTGTTTCATGGCCTAAGCAAGTCTCATCTTCTTATTGGTTTCCTTTAGTAGTGGTTTCTTTGCAGAAAATTTACCATGAAGGCCTGATTCACACAGTCTCCTCTGAACAGTTGATGCTGAGATGTGTCTGTTACTTGAACTCTGTGAAGCATTTATTTGGGCTGCAATTTCTGAGGCTGGTAACTCTAATGAACTTATCCTCTACAACAGAGGTTACTCTGGGTCTTCCTTTCCTGTGACGGTCCTCATGAGAGCCAGTTTCATCAAAGCACTTGATGGTTTTTGTGACTGCACTTGAAGAAACGTTCAAAGTTCTTGAAATTTGCTGGATTGACTGTCCTTCATGTCTTAAAGTAATGATGGAATGTTGTTTCTTTTTGCTTATTTGAGCTGTTCTTTCCATAAAATGGACTTGTTTGGTAAAATATGACCATCTTCTGACTTGTACTGTATCTGCTTAATATCAGCTTTTACTGTTCAGTGTCAGTAGCTAGGCACATCTGCCTTCTCAGCCTTCTAAATCAGGCTTTGCTGCCCTTTCTGTTCTGCATTTTCACGTACCTTGACAATCTCACCTTCACCATAGTTCAACAGCTTTCTTTCTGTCATTTTATTGTCTTTAAAATGGGTGCTTTCCTCCTTTATACACATTACTGATGTATCATTTCAACAAAATGACATTGAACTGCTATGTAATAGACATTGAATTGTCGTCTGCCCGGTGGGTAGAGCCTCCTCAATTAAGTTATGACTTGGGTTCTAATTATAGCTTGGGGAAAAGATTTACTAGGTCCTGGCTGAGGTTCTATCAAAAGCTTTGTGGGCACTGACCTTGACAGGGAGTCCACTTACACTGACTTGGATGCCTGAGCCCTGAGGTGTATTGTGTTATGGGGAAGGTGAAGTAAGTGCACAGTTAAACAAAACTTGTCATGGTTTCACTTTGGCCTAACCTGCGTGTCTTTGTCAGCTCTGTAGAATTCTACTGGTAATATTTGTCTAGAAATGCAGACAAGGCTCATAGTAGGAGAGGTGTTTTTATAGACAAAGTGAAGAGACATCCATCATAAAGCTTTTGCCCAAAGATGTGCAAAATGAGATCTCCAACAGTGACACATCTGATTTCTCTTACAGAGAAGCATGCCATAGCCCCACCAGTGTTTGTGTTCCAGAAAGATAAAGCTCAGAAGGTGAGAAACACTCTTTTCATACCTCTTCTGAAAATGTAAACAGTGTGACGGCATGCTATGGAGCGGACTTGCCTTCACACTGACTCGATCATTTCCTCGGTTTCCTCTGTCTGAATGTCTGTTATGTTCTTCCTATCTTTCTTCCTCTATCTCCATCTTTCTCTGTCAAACCCTTAACAGAGATCAGTAGAAGGGTCCAGTGCGGAGGATGGAGAAGGTAAGGATGAGGAGGGTAACCAAGCAGGTTCTGGTACTTTGGAAATTGAAAATGTCTGTCTTATATTTTGCACTGAACAAAAATATAAACGCATCAATTTCAAACATTTTACTGCGTTACAGTTCATATAATGAAATCAGTCAATGAAATTAATTAATCTAATCTATGGATTTCACATGACTGGGAATCTAGATATGTATCTGTTGGTCACAGATACCTTTAAAAAAGGTAGGGGTGTGGATCAGAAAACCAGTCAGTATCTGGTGTGACCACCATCTGCCTTATGCAGCGTTACACATCTCCTTCGCATAGAGTTGATAAGACTGTTGATTGTGGCCTGTGGAATGTTGTCCCACTCCTCTTCAATGGCTGTGCGAAGTTGGTGGACATTGGTGGACATAGGAACGGTCAATATTGAACAGAGCATCTCTAACATGCTCAATGGGTGACTGTCTGGTGAATATGTAGGCAATGGAAGAAATGGGAAATATTCATCTTCCAGGAATTGCGTACAGATCCTTGCGACATGGGGCCGTGCCTTATCATGCGGTGATGGCGGCGGATGAATTGCGCCGAAATGGGCCTCAGGATCTCATCACGGTGCATTTAAATTGGCATCAATTAAATGCAATTGTGTTCGTTGTCTGTTGCTCTTGCCTGCCCATACCATAACCCCACCGCCACCACGGGGCACTCTGTTCACAACGTTGACATCAGCAAACAGCTCGCCTACACGCTGCCTGGCATCTGCCCGGTATGGTTGATACCGGGATTCATCTGTGTGAGGAGCGTACTTCTCCAGCGTGCCAGTAACCCACAGAAGTCTGTTACAATGCCGAAAGGCAGTCAGGTTTAGACCTTGCGAGGATGACAAGCACGCAGATGAGTTTCCCTGAGATGGTTTCTGACAGTTTGTGCAGAAATTCTTCAGTTGTGCAAAACAATAGTTTCATCAGCTGTTAGGGTAGCTGGTCTCAGATGATCCCTCAGTTGAAGAAGTCGGATGTGGAGGTCCTGGGCTGGTGGGGTTACACGTCGTCTCGGGTTCTGAGGACGGTTGGACATACTGCCAAATTTTCTAAAACAACATTATATATTCTGGTGGACATTCATGCAGTCAGCATGCCAATTGCACACTCCCTCAACTTCAGACATCTGTGGCAGTGTGGTGTGATGACTGCACATTTTGAGTGGCCTTTTATCCCCAGTACAAGGTGCATCTGTGTAATGATCATGCTGTTTAATCAGTTTATTGATATGCAACACCTGTCAGGTGGATGGATTATATTGGAAAAGTAGAAATGCTCACTAATAGCAATGTAAACAGTCGGTGACTAAAATGTATGTGTATATATATATATTTGTGCACAAAATTTGAGATCAATATTTGCGTGCGTATGGAACATTTCTGGGATCTTTTATTTCAGCTCATAAAACAAGGGACCAAGACTTTACAGTTTAAGTCGGAAGTTTACATACACTTAGGTGTATGGGCAGCAGCAGAGAAGCCTAGTGGTTAGAGCGTTGGTCTAGTAACCGGAAGGTTGCAAATTCAAACCCCCGAGCTGATAAGGTACAAATCTGTTGTTCTGCCCCTGAACAGGCAGTTAACCCACTGTTCCTAGGCTGTCATTGACAATAAGAATTTGTTCTTAACTGACATGCCTAGTTAAATAAAGGTTAAAAAAATAAGGAAAAAAAAGGTTGGAGCCATTAAAACTCGTTTTTCAACCACTCCACAAATTTCTTGTTAATTAACAAACTGTAGTTTTGGCAAGTCGGTTAGGACCTGTACTTTGTGCTTGACACAAGTAATTTGTCCAACAATTGTTTACAGACAGATTATTTCACTTATAATTCACTGTATCACAATTCCAGTTGGTCAGAAGTTTACATACACTTAAGTTGACTGTGCCACGAAACAGCATGGAGAATTCCATAAAATAATGTCTTGGCTTTAGAAGCTTCTGATAGGCTACTTGACATAATTTTTGTCAATTGGAGGTGTACCTGTGGATTAGAGGTCGACCGATTATGATTTTTCAACGCTGATACAGATCATTGGAGGACCAAAAAAGCCGATACCGATTAATCGTCCGATTTAAATAAAATTAAAATAAATAAAATACATTTTTAAAAGCACTTTTTTATTTTTTATTTGTATTAATAACAATTACAACAATACTGAATGAACACTTATTTTAACTTAATATAATACATCAATAAATTAAATTTATCCTCAAATAAATAATGAAACATGTTCAATTTGGTTTTAATAATGCATCAACAAAGTGTTGGAGAAGAAAGTAAAAGTGCAATATGTGCCATGTAAGAAAGCTAACGTTTAAATTCCTTGCTCAGAAAATGAGAACATATGAAAGCTGGTGGTTCCTTTGAACATGAGTCTTCAATATTCCCAGGTAAGGAGTTTTAGGTTGTAGTTATTATAGGAATTATAGGACTATTTCCCTCTCTACCATTTGTATTTCATTAACCTTTCACTATTGGATGTTCTTATAGGCACTTTAGTATTGCCAGTGTAACAGTATAGCTTCCGTCCCTCTCCTCGCTCCTACCTGGGCTCGAACCAGGAACACGTTGACAACAGCCACCCTCGAAAGCAGCGTTACCCATGCAGAGCAAGGGGAACAACTACTCCAAGTCTCAGAGCGAGTGACGTTTGAAACGCTATTAGCACCCCACTAACTAGCTAGCCATTTCACATCGGTTACACCAGCCTCATCTCGGGAGTTGATAGGCTTGAAGTCATAAACAGTGCAATGCTTGACACACAGCAAAGAGCTGCTGGCAAAACGCACGGAAGTGTTGTTTGAATGAATGCTTACGAACCTGCTGCTGCCTACCACCGCCCAGTCAGATTCTTGTATGCTTGTATGCTCAGTCAGATTATATGCAACGCAGGACACGCTAGATAAACTAGTAATATCATCAACCATGTGTAGTTAACTAGTGATTATGATCGATTGATTTATTGTTTTTTACAAGATAAGTTTAATGCTAGCTAGCAACTTACCTTGGCTTACTGCATTCGCGTAACAGGCAGTCTCCTTGTGGAGTGCAAGGAGAGGCAGGTGGTTATAGCGTTGGACTACTTAACTGTAAGGTTGCAAGATTGTATCCCCCGAGCTTACAAGGTGAACATCTGTCGTTCTGCCCCTGAACGAGGCAGTTAACCCACTGTTCCTAGGCCGTCATTGAAAATAAGAATGTGTTTTAACTGACTTGCCTAGTTAAATAAAGATTAAATAAAAAAAAAATGGCCAAATCCGTATCCAAAAATACCAATTTCCGATTGTTATGAAAACTTGAAATCGCCCCTAATTAATCGGCCATTCCGATTATTCGATCGACCTCTACTGTGGATGAATTTCAAGGCCTACCTTCAAACTCAGTGCCTCTTTGCTTGACATCATGGGAAAATCAAAAGACATCAGCCAAGACGTCAGAAACAAAAATTGTAGACCTCCACAAGTCAGGTTCATCCCTGGGAGCAATTTCCAAATGCCTGATGGTACCACGTTCATCTGTACAAACAATAGTACGCAAGTGCTTGGCCACACAGTGGTCCTTCTGTAGCTCAGTTGGTAGAGCATGGCGCTTGTAACGCCAGGGTAGTGGGTTCGATCCCCGGGACCACCCATACGTAGAATGTATGACTGTAAGTCGCTTTGGATAAAAGCGTCTGCTAAATGGCATATATTATTATAAGTATAAACACCATGGGAACCCACAGCCGTCATACCGCTCAGGAAGGAGACGCGTTCTGTCTCCTAGAGATGAACGTACTTTGGTGTGAAAAGTGCAAATCAATACCAGAACAACAGCAAAGGATCTTATGAAGATGCTGGAGGAAACCGGTATCTATATCCACAGTAAAACGAGTCCTATATCGACATAACCTGAAAGGCCGTTCAGCAAGGAAGAAGTCACTGCTCCAAAACCGCCATAAAAAAGCCAGACTATGGTTTGCAACTGCACATGGGGACAAAGATTGTACTTTTTGGAGAACTGTCCTCTGGTCTGTTGAAACAAAAATAGAACTGTTTGGCCATAATGACCATCGTTATGTTTGGAGGAAAAAGGGGGAAGCTTGCAAGCCAAAGACCACCATCCCAACTGTAAAGCACAGGGGTGGCAGCATCATGTTGTGGGGGTGCTTTGCTGCAGGAGGAACTGGTGCACTTCACAAAATAGATGGTTCATGAGGAGGGAAACTATGTGGATATATTGAAGCAACATCTCAAGACATCAGTCAAGTTAAAGCTTGGTCGTAAATGGGTCTTCGAAATGGACAACGACCCCAAGCATACTTCCAAAGTTGTGGGAAAATGGTTTAAAAGGACAACAACGTCAAGGTATTGGAGTGGCCATCACAAAGCCCTGACCTCAATCCCATAGAAAATTTGTGGGTCGAACTGAAAAAGCATGTGCGAGCAAGAAGGCTCCCCGTAACGTTTGACCCAAGATAAACAATTTAAAGGAAATGCTACCAAATACTAATTGAGTGTATGTAAACTTCTGACCCACTGGGACTGTAATGAAAGAAATAAAAGCTGAAAGAAATCATTCTCTCTTCTATGATTCTGACATTTCACATTCTTAAAATAAAGTAGTGATCCTAACTGACCAAAGACAGGGAATTTTTACTAGGATTAAATGTCAGGAATTGTGAAAAAGTGAGTTTAAATGTATTTGTCTGTCGTGTATGTAAACTTCCTACGTCGACTGTACATGTTGAGTATATTTTTGTTCAGTATAGTTACTTTGCTAATCTTTGCTCGTTCTGTCTCCTCCAGACTCTGATAAAGATGAGAGTAGTTACTGTCCCCCGGCCAAGAGGGAAAGGACATCGTCACTAACACAGTTCCCACCCGCACATTCAGGTAATGGTACATTTTGTTTAATTAAACGACTTTCCATAGTTTGTGGAGAAAGGGTGTGTACTCATGTTATTTATCTTTATCTTATGCAGTTTCTAAGAACAATGTGTTCATGCCATCCAGTTTCTGTCAGTCCCCGACAGGAAATAATCATTCAGATTCAGAACCTGGTGAGTTATCTTAAGATCTCCTTTTCAACCTAGTTGATATTTGCATGATAAGGAAAACTACCCTTGAAGAATCCATTTTTTTATAAACAAATTTCTGGCTTAGCTTCCAGCTATCTCACGTTCCCTCTCTCTTTCTCCCTCTTTCTCTGTTCTCATGTCAACAGAGGAGAAAACGGTTGGGTTTCGCCTGAAGCCTCCCACCCTGATCCATGGACAGGCTCCTAGTGCAGGTGGGTGCCCTCTCTCGAATCAGTCATGTTAGTTCCTAGGGCTGGGTTTTGGGGGTCTAGTATACAGGCTAAGTAACAGGCATAAACACAATGTACAAAACATCACAATAAGAGTGCAAAAAGATGTCCCTTCTTTGTCTGGCTTTGGTCTGTCCAGAGCCTTATATTTAGTCCAAGTATAATGTGTTGCAGGTGTCCCGAGCCAGAAACCCAAGGAGCAGCAGCGCAGTGTACTACGACCAGCAGTACTGCAGGCCCCTCTGGCCACCAAATCACTAGCCCAGACCGGTAAGCACACTTTCAAGACGGATTAACCTTAGTCTTCAGATCCTCTCAAACAAACAGCTGTACTACTTTGTTCTGTTCTGCGATGGCCATTCTCCTTCAGCTTCCTTTCATCTCAATGTGCTTCGACAAAACATTCGTTGAAGGTGAAAGAAATCCAACCAGTCTCTTCTTGTGGTCCTGATAGGGTTGAACAGTGGTACAAATGGAGTGGACAGGTCATCAGAGGGTCTACCAGTTACCCAGAACGACACAGAGAATTGTGATGACACGACCACGTCACAGGTAGGCCGAGAGGTGAAAGGGCGTCAAAAGTTTGGACACACCTACTCATTCAAGGGTTTTTCTTTATTTTTACTATTTTCTACATTGTAGAATAATAGTGAAGACATGAAAACTATGAAATAACACATATGGAATCAGGTAGTAACCAAAAAAGTGTTAAACAAATTTTAGATTCTTCAAAGTAGCCAGCCTTTGCCTCCATGACAGCTTTGCACAATCTTGGCATCTCTCTCACCTGGAATGCTTTTCCAACAGTCTTGAAGGGGTTCCCACATATGCTGAGCACTTGTTGGCTACTTTTCCTTCACTCTGCGGTCCAAATCATCCTAAACCATCTCATTTAGGTTGAGGTCGGATGATTGTGGAGGCCAGGTAATCTGATGCAGCACTCCATCACTCACCTTCTTGGTGAAATAGCCCTTACACAGCCATGAAAAATAAATGATAGTCCCACCAAGCACAAACCAGATGGCATGGCATATCACTGCAGTATGCTGTGGTAGCCATGTTGGTTAAGTGTGTCTTGAAAGCTAAATAAATCACTGATAGTATCACCATTGCTCGTGTTTCTTGGCCCAAGCAAGTCTCTTCTTAATATTGGTGTCCTTTAGTAGCAGCAAATCGACCACGAAGGCCTGATTCAAGCAGTCTCATCTGAACAGTTGATGTTAAGATGTGTCTGTTACTTGCGACTGCACTTGAATAAACTTTCAAAGTTCTTGAAATTTGCTGGATTGACTGACCTTCATGTCTTAGTAATGATGGACTGTCATTTCTATTTGCTTATTTGAGCTGTTCTTGCCATAACATGGAATTGGTCTTTTACCAAATAGGGCTATCTTCTGTATAACACCCCTACCTTGTCACAACACAACTGATTGGCTCAAATGCATTAAGAAGGAAATTAATCCCACAAATTCACAAGACACACCTGTTAATTGTAATGCATTCCAGGTGACTGCTTATAAAGCTGGTTGAGAGAATGCCAAGAGTGTGCAAAGCTTTCATCAAGGCAAAGAGTGGCTACTTTGAAGAATCTATAGCATATATTTTGATTTGTTTAATACTTTTTTTGGTTACTACATAATTCCATATGTGTTATTTATTAGTTTTGATGTCTTCACTATTACTCTACAATGTAGAAAATAGTAAAAATAAAGATAAATCTTTGAGTAGGTCTGTCCAAACTTTTGACAAGTACTGTATATAGTTATCAAGCGAGTTCATAACAACAAAAACACAACAGGACAAGACACAAAGGCAGGTTTTATGCTTGAACATTCATTTTGGAATTTTCATGACTGTCTCTCGCTGCTTTAATCTTCTTTCAAGGAGAAGAAAAGCGAGAGGGATGAGAGCAGGACAGGAGGAGGGAAAACGGATCCTCCTGTGGAATACACAGTTGTATTTGGCCAGAATGTCAGAGCCAAGCTGACATTGAATAGTTAACTAAAGTGCATGTCATATGGAATACTTTTCAAAGATGTTGTGAAGTGCTCTGGGCTTTGCCTCATACCTGACAAAAGCCCACTGGGTGTGTGGGTAAATCACAATATAGCAGCCTCTTGTGGCCTTGCAAGCTTTGTTACATTCTTTTGATCGGTTCCTTTATTGTTATGTGTCTGATCCTTACCCTTTTCTCCATTGGTCTAGGTTGAGCAAAGCAGTGAACAGAAAGGCTCTACATCAGCAGAATCAGGGGAAACCAATTATTTCCTACAATACAGAAGCACTCCCAGGTTAGCCGTTTATGGATTCTGTTGACAATGGATATGATCAGTCATCTGTTTTATTAGGCTACTCTTTCATCTCCCCTATCTAAAATCCTTTCTCCTGTATGTTTCCCACCCAGCTTACAGAAGGCTGAGAACAAGGCTGATGACGGGGATAAGTTTGTGTTTGGACAGAACATGTCGGATCGTGTCCTGGTAAGACTTGCTCTTTGTGAGGCTAATCTAGTCATCTTTTATCACTGTTTTTTTCTTCTACCATTTGTCCCTCTTCCAACTAATGATGGCATCCACAAAGTTGTGTTAAAGCATGTTGTATAACATTCTTGTTTTGCAGAGTCCGTTGAAATGTGAACAAGCAGCCGAGGGCAACAGAGATCCCCCCACCGCCCCGCCCTGTGAGCTCCTGTCAAAAGACAGCAGCCCTGATAAAGGTGAGTAAATAAAGACCATACTGGATATGAAATGAATGTTAAGAGGCTTATGTAATGGCAATGCAATGAAGGAAACACCTGGCTTTTTTCAGGCCCCTACTATGTGACAGTGTTTGAATGCGGTTTTGGTTCTCATGTTTATAGATAACAATGTGACAGAGTCTTTGGAGGAGTCGGCGGCGGCCTACACCAAAGCCACAGCCAAGAGGTGTTTGTTAGAGAAAGTAGAGGTCAGAACTGGAGAGGAGTCGGAGAGTAACGTTCTTCAGGTATGCAAGAGGTTTCCTACGTGTTAGGTGTTTAATTGCTTGATTTCAATGTCAGAGAATGTTTGTAGTTCACCATGAAATTGAGCAATTGTTGATTGATAGTTTTGTGTTTACATGTCTCCCCAGACAGTTGGAAATAGGCTGAAATGGTCCATGGTCATTCTCTGACACTGGCATGTTTTTTTGTCACCTTAGGTCCAGTGCAAGTTATTTGTGTTTGACAAAGCTTCCCAGTCTTGGGTTGAGAGAGGCAGAGGACTGCTAAGGCTCAATGATATGGCTTCCACAGAGGAGGGATCGTTACAGTCCAGGCTGGGTACAGTCATTAATCATGAATTAATCATTAGTCATGAATCAAATCATATCAACAATTTAGTTAATTTAAAAATCTCAATACACTTTACTGTCATGCCACACTGCCCTGGATTGTATCGTATGATTCTATGGAGTTGTTTTTGTACATCTGTCAAAATGCAACTCCCATTTGAAGGTATTACATTGGTTATTCTATACATTGTTTTCTGTGCTGTAGTGATGAGGACCCAGGGCAGTTTGCGTCTGATCCTCAACACCAAACTGTGGCCTCAAATGCAGACGGACAAGGCCAGCGAGAAGAGTGTCCGCATCACAGCCATGGACACTGAGGACCAGGGGGTCAAGGTCTTCCTCATATCGGTATGAGAAAGACCACATTAGTTATAACTAGAGATATATATTTAAGAGTGTTTGACCCACTTTTAGAATGTTTAATATTGTTATTATGCTTTCAGTTACAAAGAATAGTTTAAATATTCCCCATATAATGTTAATGGGGAACTAACATGGCTTGCCATAGAATGTTGAAGTGTCATGTAAATGCATCAAAACACAGAAACTGCATTGGCCCAACTCTCTAAAAACATGGCTCTGGTTATTACATAGTAATGACACTGACAGTGGTAATAGATGTTGAGTATATCTAACACTTCCAGAACATCCAGTTTAGTGCTGATGTGTCATTTCTGTTCCAGGCAAGCTCTAAGGACACAGGGCAGCTGTACGCAGCGCTGCACCATCGTATTCTGGCCCTGCGGAGCCGCTCAGACCAAGAGCCAGAGCCCAGGGTCCCCATCCCAGATGGCCACATCCCTCATCCCCAGTCTAACGGGGAGGATAGTGATGAGGACGAACCGCTCACACCCACTGCCAACACTACAGGTAAACTATATAACCCCTTAGCCTAGCTGTTACCCCAAATTTTCCAATCACCACAAACCGATCTGAAGACCTCTTACTGTGATTTTTCAAAAAAGTGATCTAATGATATCCTGGAAACAAACTAATGGTCCAAAACTGTTATCTGGAAGTGATCTGGGAAAAGTTGTCTGGTTGTCCAAGAATGTTATCTGGACATTACCCCTAACGGTCCAACAAATATTTGAAGGTCCAAGTAAGTGACCTTCGACACCCTCGCTGATGGTTCAAGGAAGTGATCTGGGTGTCTTTGAATAGGACCCTTGCACTGTTTCCTTGGATGTTGTGAAGCGTCTTGAATTTCCCTTATTTCATGCAAGCAAAACATATCTGTCCCATTCAAAAAGCCCAAGAATGTAATTTAAAACACTATTTGATTGGACTGCCCTAGTCTATCTATCACTCACCAGGCCTGTCTCTCCTCTCCCCAGAGGGTCCAGAGGCCCAGTCCTGCGGGAGTGGGAGTGGGTCTTCATAGCACCTGCCCCCCTTCATCGGCTCACACACTGCAGTCAGGACCACCTTACAGACCCCTCCATGGACACCTCAGGCTAGCATCTCCCCAGTGGTCTGAGGTCACAGTGGAGCGCCAGGAAGTATCCTATGCAGGTGTTACTAAGTTAACTCTGCAGTTCACACTCTGGATTCACAGTTTATCTGGGATGGATGGTCTTTTTTGTTTAGTATTTGTCTTCTTTTTTTTAACCTCTAGAACTGGATTTTGGGGGGAGTGGGGGGGTTGTTGTGAATTGGATGCTCATCATATTGATGAGTCTGAGGGAATGAGAAAGCAGTTTTCTTCTCTATCTGATATAAGTACATTCTAAATAGTTTGCTGTTAAAAATGGGACTTTAGCCACCTTGCAAAAGAACAGACCTCAGGCACTTCAGTGGGGCTTGTATTTTGTTCAGCGAGGTAAAGATTGAGTTGCCTAGCAAATATTTGTTTATAAAGTCTTTTTTTTTTCACTGAGTTTTGTCATTGAAGAGTGTCTGAACTCTTACTTCAAGTTGTATTTTTCTAAGGCAAAATGCTTGCACACACTCTAGCTAGGATTAGTCCGTCAATACCACCTCTGGCCACTGTTAGTTTTTAGTCTGTCATCCACATTGTCATTTATTTTTTTACCACAAATCGGTTGAATTTAATATCCCTTGTGCAAACACCTGCTTTGATGTTCGTAGCCATAAAATATTGAATTAAATAGTGGGATTTACCTGTGTTCATGATTATTATTATTACTGGTACATTACGTTTTTATTGATAGTTAATATTATGGACTTTGCTTTTGAAATTCATGCGAAAATGAACTAATTCTGTAAATAAGAAAGCTTGTTGGATTTGATCATTTTACAACAGGTTTGCACCATGACCCCAAAGTTTACCCTGAATATAGCCGTTAGATTTGTTTGTTTCAAATATATAAACATTTTTTAGATAGATCAGATAAATATATATGTTCTCAAAATATATATATATATATATATATATGGAAGAAACCCTTTCTATGTTTGAGTGGTTTACAATTATGTAATTAGTTTTAAATAAGTTCCAATCACAAGGCTTTGTGTATAACATCCACAATCTCAGAATCATATAAGACCATTGCAACAACAACAAAATCCCTATTTTTTTCATGCGATCAGAAAGGCCCATATGATCACTTTTAGGTTGGGGTGTTGGCATTTGGTCATTATTTGCATCTGTCCTAAACTTGTTTGACATCAAAACCCTACAAAATGCACATATACTCTCAGAACAGCGAATGCTGCCATTTTATTCAAATAGCTATAGACATTGGAACAGGTGGTACTACGCACACAGGGTACAGTATTTTTCACCAATAATCTGGTGCTGAGCCCTCTATTCCTTTGTTAAATAGATGGCTCTGGTCTGGTGTATTTAAAACAAACAGCCCTTAAAGAGACATAGATGCATAATGTAATATTTTCTTCAGTGAAGTGTAGTTCCTCTTGTTTTAAGCCTTTTTCTTCCTCATCGTTGGAATGAGTAATATTTCTAAGTTGTATTATAGCGTTCTACTTTTTCATTTACTACAAGCCTTTGATGTGAAAAAAAATATTTTAATTAACAAAAAGTATACTAAGAAAAGTTTGAAACAAAAAAAAACAGGCATGTAGACATATTATTGGTTAAAATGTATAAATCCTGTAATGTATATTATTGAATAAGCAGCCTTTAAAGGAATAATCCACTCAAACTTTATTTAGGTAATTGTCATTTTACTGTTGATAATGAAACAAATTCCAAAATATAGTTTGAGTAGATTACTCCTTTTAAGTGTAAAAAAAGGACAACTCCTTATTTAGTACTCTTCTTCACTGCAGTCTATAGAAACCTCACCGTGTAATGTGCTCCGTAAAATTGTGTTCTCTCCATTTTTCACATTCTGCTTGTGTAGCTACAAACAGGACTATTCCTAATGGCCCAGTTTTTAAAAAGTTATCTGGGTTTCGCCTATCAGATAAGACTAGAATGAATAGAACGGAAGTCCCCATTCAAGTCAATGTTTTGTCCATTCTATTCATTCTATTTCTATGCATTTAATCCTATCCGATAGGTAAAATCTAGATAACTTCAAAAGAAACTGGGCCCTGGACATGAATGTATGGCAACTTGTCTCTATATAAAGGGCCAGGGACTGACATTCTTCAGCACTTTTCCTTCTCTGTGATATTTCTCCCATCAATATGAATTGTTTTAATGTTCGTAAATGCACATGAACTGGGGCTGTCCATTGATTAATTGGCAAAGGTGGTTGATAATGAAGTGTTGAATGTTGTTTACATTGGGGTTGTTGATGGTTATTTGTTGGGGAGTGACTGTAAGACCGATATACACTTTTGTTCATGTTATATTTTTGTTGCTGAAATTTCTGTCATGTCTGCTATAGTTCCCTTAAAACATCTACCTGTTTTTTTGTTATTTTTTTGTTATGCCTGTTGTTGTTCCATAACCCGGTGCTATTTTGTTGCATTTCCTATCACTATACAAGTCAATGTTGATATTCTGTTAGATCGAGATCAAAACAGTCCATCTTTGAATGGACGTTGAGTGAAGAGGATGTTATGAAACCTAGTTGACATGGATGGGCCCTTGCTGCTATTGTACAAGAGCATCTGTCTCATACTGTATCTGTGACTGGAATATGTTTTCATAGGAACATGTCATCTGCATTGGCCTCTTAACATGCCATTAACTTCAATATATTAGGTGATAGTTTACAGTAGTGGCATTGCTGCTTGTTGTGATTGATCCAATACAACGCAGGTGTGTTCATAGAGTAGGTATGCCAGAGATACTCAAGGGATCGGGAGTGTTGCATTAACTGTCGTTGGAATTGTCCGAAAAAAAGCAGATTAATTTCAAACAGGCCCACTTACGAGGGAAAGGCTTGCTTACCACCTATCCCCTCTTTCCAATGGAGACATCTAGAGAGGAACCACACCTATCAGGATAAAGATGTTTGTCATTGAGGAGCACTAGAATAGCTACATGTCTCCTTTCAACAATGCCCTCCTTAACCAGTCATTTTGATATCAATTGCCAATATGTGTGAAATAAGGACAAAGAGGCTACAAAGTCATAGCAAATGTCCATTCAGACAACACACAGGAGGATATACTGTACCATTCACCCCTGTTGATGTGTGTATCAGAGAAAGACTACTTGTATGGCTGTCAGAGCATCTACTAGCTGTAGTATGTTATTTACCAATATCTAATGCGTTCACTCAATGGAACGCCTCCTCTTTCTAATAACCCTAGTAGAGTGCCGGCAAATGTCGTTGACAGATTTGAGTCTTTTGGTTCTAGGTTTTTCTTAGTTTTTTTCCCTTAAAAGGTTTTGAGGATATTAAAGAAGGCAGTAAATCTCCCCCTCCCCTCCACCACCCTATAGATGTATAAGAGATGAGGGACCATGATATGACTATGCTTATATTGCTGATGGATTGAGCTGTAAACATTGGGCTGGAGAACCACAGCATTGCAGTGAGTCATTCTAGCGGTCTGGGCCTACTCAAGGGAGGCAAGGGAGCGTGTGGCATGGATTTCTGTTTATAACGATGCTGTCTGTCAGCAAACCATAGAGGTCTGTCCATCCGTCCAAACAAACCACAGGGATACTTGGAGATCTGGGTCAGGACTCTCTTCCCCCAGTCCTAGGGATGGGCATCTTGGGACCTGGAGCGCTGCAGGGAGTGCAGGATTTAGTGCCGTTTAGTTAATTCACTTATAATGATTTACAATAAAATAGAAGAAAGATTTGAATAAGCCCTGAAGGCTGGTGAAACAAAGGCCTGCACAGCTCTCCATGAACAGAGTTGCCCACCCCTGTCTCAGTCCCTTCATCTGAAATTTATTGTTGAGTCTACTGTTTTGACAGGTGAAACAATCATGTTATTTTTTGCTTTAGTATAAAATGGCTAGAAAAAAAGGCAAAAACAAACAAAAAAACGAAATAAAATTTAAAAAAACTTGTGTTATAAAAAATGTTTATGTAAAATTGTCATATCAAATGTATTTCAAAATTACATTAAAACTTTTAACAGAAAGCAAAGCTTGTTTTGTTGTTTTCTGGGTTTAATCAAATAGCTTTGATCGTATGGTTTCACTTGCATTTTAGGTGAACTAGAGTAAGTCGTTTCGAAGTACAATAGCTAATCCTGCAAGCTCAAACTGTCTCAGCGTAGGGAGTGTTGCTCTCTCGCCACAGGAGGGTGCTCTTGGCCTGAAGATGGTTCACTATCAACAGGAGGGTGCTCTTGGCCTGAAGATGGGTCACAATCAACAGGAGGGTGCTCTTGGTCTGAAGATGGGTCACTATCAACAGGATGGTGCTCTTGGTCTGAAGATGGGTCACTATCATCAGGAGGGTGATCTTGGTCTGAAGATGGGTAACTATCAACAGGAGGGTGCTCTTCGTCTGAAGATGGGTCACTATCAACAGGAGGATGCTCTTGGCCTGAAGATGGGTCACTATTAACAGGAGGGTGATCTTGGTCTGAAGATGGGTAACTATCAACAGGAGGGTGCTCTTGGTCTGAAGATGGGACACTATCAACAGGAGGGTGCTCTTGGTCTGAAGATGGGTCACTATCAACAGGAGGGTGCTCTTGGTCTGAAGATGGGTAACTATCAACAGGAGGGTGATCTTGGTCTGAAGATGGGTAACTATCAACAGGAGGGTGCTCTTGGTCTGAAGATGGGACACTATCAACAGGAGGGTGCTCTTGGTCTGAAGATGGGTCACTATCAACAGGAGGGTGATCTTGGTCTGAAGATGGGTAACTATCAACAGGAGGGTGCTCTTGGTCTGGAGATGGGTAACTATCAACAGGAGGGTGCTCTTGGTCTGAAGATGGGACACTATCAACAGGAGGGTGCTCTTGGTCTGAAGATGGTACACTATCAACAGGAGGATGCTCTTGGCCTGAAGATGGCTAATCATATTTTTCTGACATTATTATCATTTTAAGATGAAACCTCTGAAACCACCAGCGGTGCCCTTTATTATTACAGTGGGCTCCAAAAGTATTGGCACCCCTGACTGGCAATGTACAAACAATATTTAAAAAATATAAACAGTATAATTTATTCTCAAAATACCAATGTGAGAAATACCGTACTTTATTAATGTTTCAATGGAACCCACCAAAATCATTTATTGATTTAATTAAAAATCAATGTCCTCTAAATCAAGGTTTCACTATTAATGGCACCCTTGAAGATTATTGTAAATAACATCTACCAAAATTAAACCAGGAATTAAATTGCATTTATTTAAGTTTATCTAAGTGTTAAGGAACTATATTGAGTCTTTAGATCACTTCCTTTTTCACTAGACTATAAAAAAGAGGTAACACTTATGCAATATCCCTTTGTCATCCAACACCATGAAGAAAACAAAAGATCTGGCAGTTTTAAAAGAGACATATATGGTCATAGACCTTTATAAATCTGGTAATGGCTACAAGAAGATCCACAAACGATTGAATATACCACTGAGCACTGTCAGGGCAATTGTAAAAAATAATCATTTTTAAATCAAAAGATATGGAAAGGTTGAAAACCTCATGGGTAGAGGACGCAAATGCATTTTGCCCCCCATGATAGGGAGGAGGATGGTGAGAGAAGCAACAAAATCCCAAGAATCCCCGTGAAATAATTGCAGGCCTTGGGGACATCTTGGGTTCACCAGGTTTCAAAAAGCAACACGAGATCCCACCTCCACAACCACAGGCTCTTTGGAAGGGTTGCCAGAAGAAAGTCCTTTCTGACCCCAAAGACACAGACGCAAACACATTGAGTTTGCAAATGTCATTTAAATTATGACTGGAAGAAGGTGCTCTGGTCAGATGAGACCAAAATTGAACGTTTTTGTCAGATACAGCATCGGCATATTTGGCGGCGAAACGGAGATACATACAAGGAGAGGCATCTCATACTCACGGTGAAATATGGTGGTGGGTCTGATGTTTTGGGGCTGTTTTAATTCCAGAGGTCCAGGGGCACTGGTTAAGATTGATGGCATAATGATCAGGCAATTTTGGCTGACAATCTGGTTGCCTCTGCCAGAAGGCTGGGGCTTAGCCGTAGGTGGACTTTCCAACAAGAAAATGACCCGAAACATACCTCAAGATCCATACAGAAATGGTTCTGTGACAGCAAAATCAATGTTCTGCCATGGCCATCTCAGTCGCCGGACCTCAATCCAATCGAAAACCTGTGGGCTGAGTTGAAAAGGGCTGTTGATAAGCGCAAACCCAAGAATGTGAAGGATCTTGAAAGGATCTGCATAGAGGAATGGTTCAATATCCCTCCAAATGTGTTCCTTAACCTTGTCAAACACCACAGGAAAAGACTCCATGCTGTTATCCTTGCCAATACATTTGCAACCTTGATTTTGGCTAAATGTATTTTGTATTGTATGATTTTGGTTGGTTCCATTGAAACATTAATAAAGTACAATATTTCTCACATGTTATTTTGAGTTTCTCTATAATTATGTTGTTTATATTTTTCTTAAAGTACTGTTTGTGCATTGTCAGTCAGGGGTGGCAGTAATATTGGAGCCCACTGTATATGTATTTATCTAATTAGACTATTTCTTCAGTTCCTGCTGAATAAATAGCTTGCAGTATACACTCAGTAGACAGTTTATCAGGTGCAACTGTGAAGTACTGGGTCGGACATCCCTTTGCCTCCAGAACAGCCTGAATTTTTTGTGGAATGGAAACGTAGCTAAATTGGTATCAATGTGCGCCAGGAAAACATTCCCCACACCAGTCTGTACTGTTGACACCAAGCAGGATGGGGCCATGGACTCATGCTGCTTACGCCAAATACTGACTCTGCCATCAGCATGAAGCAACAGGAACCGGGATTCGTCGGACGAGGCAACATTTTTCCACTTTTCAATTGTCCAGTATTGGTGATCGTGTGCCAACTGGAGCGGCTGCTTCTTGTTTTTAGCTGAGTGGAGTGGAACCTGGTGTGGTCGTCTGCTGCAATAGCCCATCTGTGACAAGGACCGACAAGTTGTGTGTTCTGAGATGCCATTCTGCACACCACTGTTGTACTGCGCCATTGTTTGCCTGTTTGTGGCCTTCCTTTTCGCTTGCACGATTCTTGCCATTCTTCTTTGACTGCTCATCAAGGAGCTATTTTCACCTACAGGACTTACGCTGACTGGATGTTTTTTGTTTGTCGCGCCATTCTCTGTAAACCCTAGACACGTGAAAAGCCAAGGAGGGTGTTTCTGAGATACTTGAACCTGCGTGCTTGGTACCAACGATCATACCTAGGGCTGTTGTGGTGACCATATTACTGCGATACCAGCGGTCATGAAGGCAGTCAAATTCAGGAAACAGCAAATTCACCTCCTCCCTGTAGGCCATCTCGTTGTTGTTGGTAATCAAGCCTACCACTGCAGTCTCGTCTGCAAACTTGATGATTGAGTTGGAGGCGTGCATGGCCACACAGTCGTGGGTGAACAGGGAGTACAGGAGAGGGCTCAGAACGCACTCTTGTGGGGCCCCAGTGTTGAGGCTCAGCGGGGTGGAGATGTTGTTACCTAACCTCACCACCTGGGGGCGGCCCGTCAGGAAGTCCAGTACCCAGTTGCACAGGGTGGGGTCGAGGCCCAGGGTCTCGAGCTTAGTTTGGAGGGTACTATGGTGTTGAATGCTGAGCTGTAGTCAATTAACAGCATTATCACATAGGTATTCCTCTTGTCCAGATGGGTTAGGGCAGTGTGGTTGCGATTGCGTTGTCTGTGGACCTATTGGGGCAGTAAGCAAATTGGAGTGGGTCTAGGGTGGAGGTGATATGGTCCTTGACTAGTCTCTCAAAGCACTTCATGATGACGGAAGTGAGTGCTACGGGGTGGTAGTCGTTTAGCTCAGTTACCTTGGCTTTCTTGGGAACAGGAACAATGGTGGCTCTCTTGGAGCATGTGGGAACATCAGACTGGGATAAGGCTTGATTGAATATGTCCGTAAACACCCCAGCCAGCTGGTCTGCACATGCTCTGAGGACGCGGCTGGGTATGCCGTCTGGGCCTGCAGCCTTGCGAGGGTTAGCACGTTTAAATGTTTTACTCACGTCGGCTGCAGTGAAGGAGAGTCCGCAGGTTTTGGTAGCGGGCCGTGTCAGTGGCACTGTATTGTCCTCAAAGCGAGCAAAGAAGTTGTTTAGTCTGTCTGGGAGCAAGACAACCTGGTCCGCGACGGGCCTGGTTTTCTTTTTGTAATCCGTGATTGACTGTAGACCCTGCCACATACCTCTTGTGTCTGAGCCGTTGAATTGCGACTCTACTTTTTCACGCTATACTGACACTTAGCTTGTTTGATTGCCTTGCGGAGGGAATAGCTATACTGTTTGTATTCGGTCATGTTTCCAGTCACCCTGCCCTGGTTAAAAGCAGTGGTTTGCGCTTTCAGTTTTGCGCGAATGCTGCCATCAATCCACAGTTTCTGGTTGGGGAATGTTTTAATAGTTGCTGTGGGTACGATGTCGCCAATGCACTTGCTAATGAACTCGCTCACCGAATCAGCGTATTCGTTAATGTTGTTGTTTGACGCAATGCGGAACATATCCCAATCCACGTGATCGAAGCAATCTTGAAGCGTGGAATCAGATTGGTCGGACCAGCGTTGAACAGACCTGAGAGCGGGAGCTTCCTGTTTTAGTTTCTGTCTATATGCTGCAAGCAACAAAATGGAGTTGTGGTCAGCTTTTCCAAAAGGAGGGTGGGGGAGGGCCTTATATGCGTCGCAGAAGTTGGAATAACAATGATCCAGGGTTTTACCAACTCTGGTAGCACAATTGATATGCTGATAGAATTTAGGGAGTCTTGTTTTCAGATTAGCCTTGTTAAAATCCCCAGCTACAATGAATGCAGCCTCAGGTTTCCAGTTTACATAGAGTCAAATAAAGTTCATTCAGGGCCATTGATGTGTCTGCTTGGGGGGGAATATATGCGGCTGTGATTATAATCGAAGAGAATTGTCTTGGTAGATAATGCGATCGACATTTGATTGTGAGGAATTCTAGGTCAGTTGAACAGAAGGACTTCCAGTATGTTGTTATGATCACACCACGTCTCGTTAATCATAAGGCATACCCCCGCCCCTCTTCTTACCAGAAAGATGTTTGCCCCACATAATTTCAAATCATATTTAGAGTCACATCATGCAGCTGTATTAACAATCGAAACATGGATTTATAAACTTTTTTAAATGTAGATATTCCAAAGGTCTGCATCAGTGGATCGAACCAGCTTTTTTGTTGCTTTAAGATAATTTATTGAATTGGGTCTTCTATGTAGAATGATGATAATATAGGCTTAAACTCTCTCTCCTAATAATAACAGTACCACTGAGTGCTGATATTTGGCCAGTGATCCGGGTGTATCTGTAATAAAGGCTTGTAATTGGTTACACCTGCAGAGTGTTGGATGGCAGTGAGGTTTCAGGGTTCATCAGAGACATCTTAATCCCTGTAATAAGTCAGAGGGATTCAGATACTTCTCTACCACAGCCATTGTTCACCGAACACTCCTCTGTAGCGCTGCCCAATTTATATACAGTATCCAGCTGCAGCACAGAATAGGCACGCTCAAGTCTCACAAATACAGACTACGTCTCAGACACTGGTGTCCTGTTTGGGTAGAGTTAGTGTTGATGTAGGAGTTAAGGCTAGTTATTAGGGATGGGGTTAGGGTTAAGGACTGGACCATGTTATGTTGGCATCCCAGTGCCTGGGAGTGAGAGTGACTGGGTTAGCTGAATCCTGTACCTTTGTCAACTAGCTGTTCCTGTTGGGGTTTTGTCAGAAGTTTAATATTTAGATGGATTGTTTTCTGAGCTTGAAATTATCACACATGAGTTACAGGCCTATCTTTCGTGTCAGCAAACACAGCTAAAGAAGTCACTGAAACCCTTAATAAGGAGTTTAGTTTTGGAATCGGTGGCTAGTAATAAACTTGTCCTGGACATCTCTAAAACTAAGAGCATTGTATTTTCTACAAATCATTCCCTAAGCTCTAGACCTCAGCCAAATCTGGTAATGAATGATGTGGCTGTTGAACAAGTTGAAGAGACTAAATTACTTGGTGTTACCTTAGATTGTAAACTGTCATGGTCAAAACATACAGATTCAATGGTTGTAAAGATGGGGAGAGGTCTGTCCGTAATAAAGAGATGCTCTGCTTTTTTGACACCACACTCCAAAAAGCAAGTCATGCAGGCTCTTGTTTTGTCTTATCTTGATTATTGTCCAGTCATGGTCAAGTGCTGCAAATAAGGACCTAGTTAAGCTGCAGCTGGCCCAAAAGAGTGGCACATGTTGCTTTTCATTGTAATCAGAGGGCTAATATAAATACAATGCATGCCAGTCTCTCTTAGATAAAAGTTGGAGAGACTGACTGCCTCATCTTATTTTTAAAAGAAAGATTGTGTGGGTAAGTCACATTTGTTTGCATTGTCAACTTACACAAAGCTCTGACACACACACACACACACTTACCCCACCAAACCTGGCACCAGGGTTCTTTTCAGTCCCCAAATCCAGAACAAATTCAAGAAAGCGTAGAGTATTACATAGAGTTGTACTGCGCCGTTGTTTGCATGTTTGTGGCCCACCTTTTAGCTTGAACGATTCTCGCCGTTCTCCTTCAACGATTCACGACATTCTCCTTCAACGATTCTCGACATTCTCCTTCAACGATTCTCGACATTCTCCTTCAACGATTCTCGACATTCTCCTTCAACGATTCTCGACATTCTCCTTCAACGATTCTCGACATTCTCCTTCAACCTCTCATCAAGGAGCTGTTTTCGCCCATAGGACTGTCGCTGACTGGATTTTCTTTTAATCGCACTACCCTTGCTGCACCATCCTCGGTAAACCCTAGACACTTTTGATTGTGAACTCTTCCATCTCATATAGCTCAAATGAACAGCAAATCTGGTTTTTAAAAAACAGATAAAGCAACACCTCACGGCACTACGTCTCTCTTTTTGATCTAAACATTGATTTGTAGGCTGTGTGCCGTTTTTAAATGTATGTAGTTCTGTCCTTGAGCTGTTCTTGTCTATTAATTTTTCATATATTAAAAAATATATATTTAATCTTTATTTAACCAGCTAGGCCAATTGAGAACAAGTTCTCATTTGCAACTGCGACCTGGCCAAGATTAAGCAAAGCAGTGCGACAAGAGTTACACATGGGATTAACAAACTACAGTCAATAACACAATAGAAAATCTGTATACAGTGTGTGCAAATGAAGTAAAGAGGTAAGACAAAAAAAATAGGCCATAGTGGCGAAGTAATTACAATTTAGCATTAACACTGGAGTGATAGATGTGCAGATGAGGATGTGCAAGTAGAAATACTGATGTGCAAAAGAGCAGAAAAAAAAACATCGGCATGTTGTAGGTAGTTGGTTGGATGGGCTATTTACAGATGGGCTGTGTACAGCAGCAGCAGCCGATGCCTGAAGTTAGTGGAGATATAAGTCTCAAACTTCAGTGATTTTTGCAATTCGTTCCAGTCATTGGCAGCAGAGAACTGGAAGATAAGGCGGCCAAAGTAGATGTTGGTTTTTGGGATGACCAGTGAGACGTGGTACGGGTGGGTGGGTGTTGCTATGACCAGTGACCAGTGAGCTGAGATAAGGCGGAGCTTTACCTAGCAAAGACTTGTAGATGACCTGGAGCCAGTGGGATGATTATGTAGCGAGGACCAGCCAACGAGAGCGTACAGGACGAAATGGTGGGTAGTACAGTATATGGGGCTTTGGTAATGGTAATGTTCTATATTTTGTCATGTTTCATGTGGACCCCAGGAAGAGTAGCTGTTGCTTTCGCAACAACTAATGGGGATCGTAATAAAATACCAAATAACAAACCATGTGATACATCAATTATGTTCACATATTGGTACTGTGCATCATGTCTGTTGACTATATTCAATGATCCACAAATACCCCCTAAGGATAAAGCATTTCTTTATGCACAATAAAATTGTATGTTAAGATAATCACTAACTTTCTAAAACATTTTCCGCTGTAACGTTGTGTAACAGCTGTCGTAAGGGTGTTGAAATATGAACGCAGTCTCCCTACAGTTTGTTTAGTAAACCACAACCACACTGATCAGAATCTGACATGCCTCTAACCACTTTAATTTCACTTGTGACTAAATCTAAACAAATATTGTGTGTGAATGGAGAGCAATTGTTCCTTGTTTGCCATATTAAATCAATCTCATGGTGATATGGTTACTGTTAACATGTTTACAAAACATTTTTATATATTTTATATAATGAAAATTGGCAAAGAATAGCAAAAAAGAAAGATGGTGTAATATATATTTTAACACAAACATGTCCAATTAGTCTGTGTGAAAAGCTTTAAGAAACACCATTCACATCTTATGCCAATGGGGAAATGAAATTCTAACTCCCAACTGTGTCAATGCAACTCACAATTATTAGGACCATATTTCTTTGGGGAAAATAAGTGTTACTAGATATTAATCAGAACACTTCTGAAAGTTGTCTTGATATACAGTGCCTTGAGAAAGTATTCGGCCCCCTTGAAGGCTGAATAATTTTGCACGCCCAATTTCAGTTTGATTTGTTAAAGTTTGAAATATCCAATAAATGTTGTTCTACTTCATGATTGTGTCCCACTTGTTGATTCTTCACAAAAAAAACAGTGTCTTTTGTTTGAAGCCTGAAATGTGGCAAAAGGTCACAAAGTTCAAGGGGGCCGAATACTTTGCAAGGTACTGTACATTTTCACAGCTTAGCTTATTGTGTCTCTGCATCATAAAAGCAAGTATTAGCTTCCATATTTTTCTGCAAGATTTATTTTTATTTCTTGGGCAAATTCTTAAATGCTTCACTTATTATCAGAAGCATTAGACTATTTATACCCTACTGTCTTACCCTGCCAGCCAGGTAGTCATTTCATCAGTACTTCCCTGGGAGAGGTTTGTCAGTCAATTTATTGTAATTCTTTGTACTGTGTATTTAATCCTGACATTAAGGTCAGACAAATCATTCATTAAAACAAGGATCATGATTGTTACGAATCCCTTTTGGCCCGACAGTCTAGGGGGGGATGGTAATGAGACCCGTAACATAACTCATGCAAATTATAATTGTGACAAAGTGAGAACGAAATAACCAGGACAACTGAAATCTACCGTCAAACTCAGGGTTTATTGTAAAACACACGGTAATGGGGGGGGGGGGGGGGAGGAAGAGAGCAGGAAAAGGGACTGAGCTGGACCCAAGGAAACAATAAGTATTCAAAAACACCCCTAAGCTAGACTAGCCTACTTTAACAACAGCTAACTAACTAACCAAAAATACAGTGGGTGGTCCGCCCAGTTCTAACTAGTGTATTTAAACAAAGTCTACCTACGGGTAGTGTATGCCCATGGGCGACTTGTCTTGGTTTCCCCTTTTCCCACCAGCAAACAAACACCATAACCAAAAACAATACTCACAGGTGATGACAAAGTGCTATGGAGGTGCTCAAACAAAAGAGAGGTTAATACACAGAGAGCGAGTGAAACACAGAGAGCGAGTGAAACACAGAGAGCGAGTGAAACACAGAGAGCGAGTGAAACGAGTGAAACACAGAGAGCGAGTGAAACACAGAGAGCGAGTGAAACACAGAGAGCTACAGACATGTCATTTACAGAGAGATTGCGCTCCAGAGCAAACAATTGACAGGGTTTTTAAACCAAGGGAAAGGAACTGTGATAGGGTAGAAAACAGGAGGAGGTGTGTCTTCTGATTGATGTTTGATTGTTGACTGATTGGGGAGTGATGATTTTCACCTGTGAGGAGAGAAGGAGAGAAAAGAACACACACACACACACACACACACACACACACACACACACACACACACACACACACACACACACACACACACACACACACACACACACACACACACACACACACACACACACACACACAGGATACTTGTATCCGTAACAATGATGTTTTAAGGTCCAATGCAGCCATTTTTATCTCGATATCAAATAATATCTGGGTAACAATTAAGTACCTTACTGTGAATGTTTTCAATTAATGTGATTAAAAAGAAATAAAAATAGCTTATTTGCAAAGATCAATTTCTCAAGCAAAAATATTGCTAGGAATGTCTGGGAGTGGCCTGAGTGGGGAAGGGAAAACTGTTATTGGGAGAGAGGTTTGGAACTCTGTTATTGGTCTATTAACTCATTCACGGCCTGGTGATGGCACCAGAAAGGTCAAAACTTCATCCCACCAAAACAGGCTGAAATTTGAGGCGGTCTTGTCAAACAACTCTTACACTAAAAGGGCACTTTCATAATTTTCACAATTTCACAGTATTATTCCAATCTCATAGTGTGAAAGTATATATAAAACACAGCAAAATCATGTTTTTGACTGTACTGGGTCTTTACAGAAAAGAGAGCAATGAAAGTTGGCTACAACATAGAAAATGTTAATGTTTCTCTACCATTTGTTTTTCTACCGTTACTCAGTTTCCACCTGCTTTCATTTGTTCTTTCTGTCTACTCTTTTTTACTGACTCTTTGTGACAGCATAAACATTTTACATGGTACAACCTTGTTTGTTTAAACAAGAAATCCAAGTAATGTGCCTTTCAGTTGCCAGGCTTAGAGACAATGAACTCAGGCAGGCCATGTGCTCAGTCTGGCATTTTGACTGGTATTAATGCTTACTGGAGTGTGTGTTTGTGGCAGGGCCAGATGTGTTATTTTCAAGAAGAGATCAGGGAGGAGTTTGAAGGTTTAAACCTCCCTTGATCTTGAAGGCTGCATGATCCCTGTGAAGTCTAGATTCCCAGCTTGATGAGGAGGTGGTGTACCTCCAGGAACTCCACAGAGCTTCTCTCCCAGACTCTGTTTACACCAAGGGGGTGTCTATAGTACCAGATTTTACATGAGATGGGACGCCTCAATACCAAAACATTCTCCGCCACACCATGTATTCCATTTCCCTACCTACGGGGTGTGTAGGCTTTTCTAAATGGAGTGTCATTTGTGACATGTTATTTGCATACTTGTTTGTTTGTGGCACTCTATTTGTTGTTTTGTATTGGTGACATTGACACAGTAAGAGATTCCCCCACATTCTGGTAAGACCATTTAAATCTGTGTTATTAACCATTTCTCAGTTGCTCCCATATTCATGTCCAAAATTGTAACATTTATTGGGACATTTGTTTTTAGAAAATCAACATATGGGTTTGTGTAAGAGTTGTCCAATTAGCTGTTTGAGAGTAATTCTGATAAATGTAATTGAACTGCATAATATAGTACAAATTATTGTTGTCATGGCATGGGTCCTAAAATCCTCAAAAGGTTCTACAGCTGCACCATCGAGAGAATCCTGACTGGATGCATTACTGCCTGGTATGGCAACTGCTCGGCCTCCGACCGCAAGGCAGTACAGAGGGTAGTGGGTACGGCACAGTACATCACTGGGACCAAGCTTCCTGCCATCCAGGACCTCTATATCAGGGGGTGTCAGAGGAAGTCCCTAAAAATTGTCAAAATCTCCAGCTACCCTAGTCATTTTTATTTTATTTTTATTTCACCTTTATTTAACCAGGTAGGCAAGTTGAGAACAAGTTCTCATTTACAATTGCGACCTGGCCAAGATAAAGCAAAGCAGTTCGACAGATACAACGACACAGAGTTACACATGGAGTAAAACAAACATACAGTCAATAATACAGTATAAACAAGTCTATATACAATGTGAGCAAATGAGGTGAAAAGGGAGGTAAAAGGCAAAAAAGGCCATGGTGGCAAAGTAAATACAATATAGCAAGTACAACACTGGAATGGTAGTTTTGCAATGGAAGAATGTGCAAAGTAGAAATAAAAAATAATGGGGTGCAAAGGAGCAAAATAAATAAATAAATAAAATACAGTTGGGAAAGAGGTAGTTGTTTGGGCTAAATTATAGGTGGGCTATGTACAGGTGCAGTAATCTGTGAGCTGCTCTGACAGTTGGTGCTTAAAGCTAGTGAGGGAGATAAGTGTTTCCAGTTTCAGAGATTTTTGTAGTTCGTTCCAGTCATTGGCAGCAGAGAACTGGAAGGAGAGGCGGCCAAAGAAAGAATTGGTTTTGGGGGTGACCTGCTGGAGCGTGTGCTACAGATGGGAGATGCTATGGTGACCAGCGAGCTGAGATAAGGGGGGACTGGACTATGAACAGCCATAGACTGTTCTCTCTGCTATCACACAGCAAGCGGTACTGGAGTGCCATTTCTAGGTCCAAAAGGCTTCTAAAGACTCCTGAACATTTAATCAGACTATTTGCATTGCCCCCCTTTTATGCCGCTGCTACTCTGTTTGTTATCTATGCATAGTCACTTTAATAACTCTACCTACATGTACACATTACCTCAATGACCTCGACTAACTGGTGCCCCCACACATTGACTCTGTACTGGTACCCCTGTATATAGTCTCCACATTGACTCTGTACTGGTACCCCCTGTATATAGTTTCCACATTGACTCTGTACTGGTACCCCCTGTATATAGTCTCGCTATTGTTATTTTACTGCTGCTCTTTAATGACTTGTTCCTTTTATTTATAATTCTTGTTAGTATTTTTTCAACTGCATTGTTGGTTAGGGGCTTGTAAGTAAAATTTCACTGTAAGGTCTACTGTTTTATTCTGTGCATGTGACGAATAACATTTGATTTGATATCAAACATTTTTCTCCCATTGTGACCTGCCGTGCCCTACGATCAATGGAGACCAGGTGTAGAAGAGCCTGGCTTGGGTTAGAACAGGATAGAGGGATCATCATAAGCACCCACTATAATCCCTATTACTTCAATCATACCTAACCCAATGGGTCTGTGAGAGGAACAACCATGGGGGCTGCAGAGCATTCCTAATCCACTTTTGAAAGATAGTATGCACCCTCAGTTAAAAAAAGATGTAGGTTGATTCACTAGAACTATATACAGACCTTGATTTTTACTACGAGTCATAATTGTGGGGGGAATGTTCCAGGACACCAAAGCAGCGCTTTCATAAACGGAAAGTCCATCATGTGTTGAAACCCAACTTGTCCAATCAATTGATGTCATTTCTCAGAACAGTGCTAATAACATGTCTAAAAATGAATTCTTTGGCCAAGAGAGGTACAAAATCCCAAATCCTGTAAAGATCTTTTCCATGCGTCTCCATTCCTCCAGCTCTCTGATTGGCCTAAGTCGTAAACACAGGGGTGTTATAGGAGTGTGCATGGAAAGCTCTGAACTCTTATGGGCACCTTCGCCCGAAAAGGCAGGAATCTAGAAAGTTCCACTTAGTTGTTGATCATCATCCCACATAAGTCCACACTCATGGGCGAGTGAATAGCAAGAAGCAAAGCCGAAATCTCTTTTTAGTAAAGGAATTGTTTTTCTTTGTCTAGGCCTCAAAAATCGGCCATTATAACTGTAGCTCAAGCAGGTTCAAGTGGCCATGGCTGTGTTTAGAAAACACATCTTTTCCCAGAGAAACTGACATAGTGCAGAGTTGATCTCAGTGTAAATACTCTCCATTTTTTTCCCGTTGCAGATGTAAATATAGAGCATATTTTGGGAACGGTGTTCAGTGCGCAGGTCACATTTTCCCCCTTTAGTAAACCCAGCATTGTGTAGCGTTACGAGTGTGAAATCCTATTACAGGGAGTCTCACCCCAGGGCTCTCTAATTGAACCCATGTCTGAATACCAGTGGCTAATTTGAACACTCCACCAGGACAGTGGCAATACTAGGTCCTCAATCAGTGGAACTGATTCTGACAGGAAGGTACCAAACCCACGCTTAAAGCAGCCTCAATTTCAGCTAATGAGGTTGAGCACATTAAATTAGTCTGGGTTATTCTAATCAAATGTTATTTGTCTTTTGCTTCGTAAAACAAAATGTGTAGACTAACAGTGAAATTCTTACGGGCCCTTCCCAACAATGCAACAAAAAAACAACACAAGAACAAAATAGTTTGAGTAACGATAACTTGGCTATACATGGGTACCAATACGGGGTACCAGTACAAGGTATTTGAGGTAGATATGTAAATATAAAGTGTAGGGATAAAGTAACTAAATCAAATTTAATTTGGCTGAGCAGTTGCCATACCAGGCAGTAATGCAACCAGTCAGGATGCTCTCGACGGTGCAGCTATAGAACCTTTTGAGGATTTTAGGACCCATGCCAGGACAACAATAATTTGTACTATATTATGCAGTTAAATTACATTTATCAGAATTACTCTCAAACAGCTAATTGGACAACTCTCACACAAGCCCATATGTTGATTTTCTAAAAACAAATGTTACAATAAATGTTACAATTTTGTACATGAATATTGGAGTTAACTGAGAAATGGGTTAATAACACCAATTTAAATGGTCTTTCCAGAATGTGTGTAACAGCATTCGTCTGTTGAAAGAGAGTCGGACCAAAATTCAGCGTGGTGGTTACTCATGTTCTTTAATGAAAATAGAATGATACATGAAATAACTAAATAAGCAAAACAACAAACGGAACGTGAAAACCTATACAGCCTATCTTGTGACAACAAACACAGAGACAGGAGCAATCACCCACAAAACACACAGTGAAACCCAGGCTACAACGAGAATCACCTGACTCTGATTGAGAACCGCCTCAGGCAGCCAAGCCTATGCTAGACACCCCTACTCAGCCGCAATCCCAATGCCTACTAAAACCCTAATACGAAACACAACTAAATACACCCATGTCACACCCTGGCCTGACCAACTAAATAACGAAAACACAAAAATACTAAGACCAAGGCGTGACAATGTGGGGGAATCTCTTACTGTGTCAATGTCACCAATACAAAACAACAAATAGAGTGCCACAAACAACCAAGTATGCAATTGACATGAAAATATTTACTAAATAAACTAAAGTAAAAATGTAGTAAAAAGTAACACAATAATATAACAATATTGAGGCTATATAAAAGGGGTACCGGTACCGAGTCAATGTGCGGGGGTACAGGTTAGTCAAGGTCATTTGTACATGTAGGTAGCGGTAAAGTGACTATGAATAGATAATAGACAGCGAGTTGCAGCAGTGTAAAAACAAAGGGGGGATGGGTGTCAATGCAAATAGTCCCAGTGGCCATTTGATTAACTGTTCAGCATTATTTTGGCGTGGGGGTAAAAGCTGTTAAGAAGCCGTTTGGACCTAGACCTGGCACTTTGGTACCGCTTGCCATGCGGTAGCAGAGAGAACTGTCTATGACTTGGGTGACTGGAGTCTTTTTAGAATTTTTTAAGCCTTCCTCTGACACTGCCTAGTATATATGTCCTGGGTGGCAGGAAGCTTGGCCCCAGTTATGTACTGAGCCATACACACTACCCTCTGTAGCTCCTTACGGTCGGATGCCAAGCAGTTGCCATACCAGGGTGGTGATGCAACCGGTCAGGATGCACTCAATGGTGCAGCTGTAGAACTTTTTGTGGATCTGGGGACACGTGACACATCTTTTCAATCTCCTGAGGGGGAAAAGCGTTGTTGTGCTCTCTTCACGAATTTCTTGGTGTGTTTGGACCATGGTTGTATTTTGGTGATGTGGACACCAAGGAACTTAAAACTCTCGTCCGCTCCACTACAGCCTCGTCGATGTGAATGGGGGCATGTTCGGCCCTCCTTTTCCTGTAGTCCACGTTCATCTCCTTTATCTTGCTCACGTTGAGGGAGAAGTTGTTGTCCTGGCACCTGTCAGTGATCAGGCCTACCACCATTGTGTCATCAGCAAACTTAATGATGGTGTTGGAGTCGTGCTTGGCCACACAGTCGTGGGTGAACAGAGAGTACAGGAGGGGACTAAGCACGCACCCCTGAGGGGCCCCTGTTTTGAAGATCAGTGTGGCAGATGTGTTGTTGCCTACCCTTACCACCTGTCAGGAAGTCCAGAATTCAGTTGCAGAGGGAGGTGTTTAGTCCCAGGGTCCTTAGCTTAGTGATGAGCTTTGTGGGAACTATGGTGTTGAACGCTGAGCTGTAAACAATGAACAGCATTCTCACATAGGTGTTCCTTTTGTCCAGGTGGGAAAGGGCAGTGTGGAGTGCGATTGAGATTGCATCATCTGTGGATCTGTTTGGGCGGTATGCAAATTGGAATCTGTCTAGGGTTTCCCGGGATGATAATTTTGATGTGAGCCATGACCAGCCTTTCAAAGTCCTTCCTGGCTACCGACGTGAGTGCTACTTGGCAGTAGTCATTTAGGCAAGTTACCTTCGCTTTCTTGGACACAGGCACTAGGATGGTCTGCTTGAAACATGTAGGTATTAGGGACTCGGTCAGGGAGAGGTTGAAAATGTCAGCGAAGACACTTGCCATTTGGTCCACTCATGCTCTGAGTACACATCCTGGTACTCCATCTTGCCCCTTCAGCCTTGTGAATGTTGACCTTTTTAAAGGTCTGGCTCACATCGTATATAGAGAGTGTAGCAACAGCATAGATAATAAACAGTATCAGCAGCGTATGTGATGTCGTGACTTTAACATTAATCTGAAGACTGTTACTTATCTAATACCTAATTATGTTTAATTGTTACCCGGTTAAATTAATCAGGTAACAATTAACTCATTCGGATTTGGCGCACCACGAGAGCGGTTCTTTAAAGAGTTACCATCTCTCCTATCACAACCTTAAACAGTCAACTTATTAATCATAACCTTGTATCATATAATCATTCTGAACAGTCGAAACCTTACATCTGCAAAAACATGAGCCTTTCTTATGATTCAGTACTACACAAATTGGTCCAATTATTTATTTACTAGCTAATTAAATGGGAACACAAGATAAACATACACACTTTGCATTGGTTATTGACTGGAGACTTAATACGCTAAAACAGGTCCCTAGCGGAATGACAACAACATGGCTGCTTGTTAAAGAAAAGATGGAGAGAGAGAGGGACAGAGCCACTTAACATTGGTAAATTCAGAAACTATTCTCACTTACAGTAACCATATACTTTGCACATGACCCCCGCACTCTTTGAATAAGAAATAATTCATGTATTTACTTCTCATTCTCTTCATCAACCTTTGGGTCACTGATATGAAGCACCTGTGAGAGAACCAGAAACCTTTTGCAGGACATAACAGTCATGGGGAAAGACAGTTGGTAGAGAGATGACGTTTTCCAGTAGTCCTTCAAGTTTTTCAGCCTCACCAGCCGCATGTACTGTAGATGACCAGTGAAAGGTAGCAGAAAAAGTCTGACATGGATATGGGCTTCCATGCTACCTTTTTGCCTGCTTGCTTCCTCTCCCCATACTTATTAGTGTTAGACACGAGCGAATCTACAACAGATTGTGTGAAAAACAGCTGAAAAAGCTGAAGGGGGGTGTAAGTTGTGGTCAGGTTCACCAGAGCTTCTGGCTTCCTTTTCGGCCTAAAAGTTGGTTGGGGTGGCTCCACATCATCTTGTAGGATGGTGTGCCAACGCCCTTCTGTCCCTCTGTTAGCGGGTGGCACACTTCCCCTCCTCCGCTTCTTTGTCAGTGCCTTCACACCCCTATATGGCCCGGGAGGTGTGGAGCCAGAGACAGCAGGGGTACAGCTGGGCGAACCAGCTTCAGAGGGGGATGGACCAGTTGGCAATGGGGGCTCCCAGTCGGAGTCAGTGCCACTGTGAAATAAAGAGTGTTCAGTTAGAATAGTTTCACATATGAGCCCTGTATCAACAGGTATAATAAACATATATATATAGAGAGTACAGTGAACATAAAGTGCTGTTTCATTTCACTTTGGCCATTGTTGTGGGCCTGCCTCAAATAGCAGCAGCTGGTAGACCATGCTCCCTCTATTGTAGACTGATTGGAGGAAGCATGCTGGCTGTGTTGAGATATATGGGTTTTCTTACATTCTACACCATAATATATACACACACACACACACACACACACACACACACACACACACACACACACACACACACACACACACACACACACACACACACACACACACACACACACACACACACACACACACACACACACACACACACACACACACACACACACACACACACACACACAGGGCCGCGGCTTTTGTGGAGCGATGGGTAACGATGCTTCGAGGGTGACTGTTGTCGATGTGTGCAGAGGGTCCCTGGTTCGCGCCCGGGTATGGGCGAGGGGACGGACGTAAAATTATTCTGTTACACACACACACACATAGGCTATGGGTCATTCACATATATACACACAAACATAAGCTATGGGTCGTTCACATACAAACAAACATACCCTCACTTTACCTTTACCTTACCTCTTTATACATTGCAAATAAAATGTAAAAACAATCACAAATAATATTTTATATTAATTTCAAACAACGGCATTAGCATGAGAGCAACTTACCAGTCCAAACAATGTCCTCTCCTTTCAAAAAATATGCCTCAGTTTCAGAATCATAGCTATGGGAGCTAATGGAGTCCTCAAAAATCAGATCTGTCTCACTTTCACGTTCAATTTCCTCTCAAATTGTTTCTACATTCGTATATCTAGTATTAGAATTCACTTTCCTTGACTTATTCGCCATGATGTTGGATAAATAAACAGCTGAAGATGCAAGTCACCGAAATACTGCTGTGCGTAATAAGCGTCGCACCTTCACGGTAGAATTGGCAATGGCGAAAGAAAGCTCCTTACGCTAGCGTTCAATATATAGGTTTGTCTTACAACAAAGAACCATGGGATATTGCCGTTTACCTCTGCTCATTGGCTATCTACCCAGCCAGATTTCAAGATGATCAGTGGTCATTGGGTTAAAATACAGTCAATCAACGAGACAGTGGTCATATAATTGGTACACAATGGGCTCGTCACTTGTTTTTTTTTCCGGGTCAATACGTCCCGCAAAATGACCCATCAAGTTTGGTTGTGTTACAAACAAACAGTTGATTGCAAGGAAACCAAACATGACGGGATAAAGTCAAGCAAAGTCTGTGTATTTACGTTGGATGTTGCGTCGAAAATTGAATGACACGAAAGTCAACGAGATAAGCTTTCACAAAATGTTTCGTGTTAGGCTATAAAAAAAATATTTAACCGAACAAAAGACCATTCATTGTGTAACAATGAGCCTTGGGTTTGCAACCAGAGCAAGATCTTCAAAGGAAATTTCAATGCAATCTGTGATTTTGTTACGCAAGTGCTGGTTAAATCAAATCAAATCAAACCAAATCAAATTTATTTATATAGCCCTTCGTACATCAGCTGATATCTCAAAGTGCTGTACAGAAACCCAGCCTAAAACCCCTAACAGCAAACAATGCAGGTGTAAAAGCACAATAAGTAGTTTGATATGGGGGTCTGAACTCAGATAATCACAGCGTATTCTTTCGCAATAAATAATTTTTTAAATATGACAACGCAGTTGGATTAGCAAGATTCCAGGTTTTTGAAGCATGTGAGACACTTGTATTTTCAGGAATCTTTAATATGAATTTGTGGCGAACACCGTATGTTGTCGATTTCAAACCCGTATCCGGAATGGGTAGATGTGTCATGTTTTGTCTTAGATTGTCTTGTCATTATGCTTTCCCTTCTGTTCGTTTCCCCCTGCTGGTCTTATTAGGTTCGTTCCCTTTTTCTATCCCTCTCTCTCCCCCTCCCTCTCTCTCCTCTCTCTATCGTTCCGTTCCTGCTCCCAGCTGTTCCTATTCCCCTAATCATCATTTAGTCTTCCCACACCTGTTCCTTATCTTTTCCCCTGATTAGAGTCCCTATTTCTTCCCTTGTTTTCCGTTCCTGCCCTGTCGGATCCTTATCTATTGTTCACCGTGCTGTGTCTATGTATTGCCCTGTCGTGTCGTGTTTCCCTCAGATGCTGCGTGGTGAGCAGGTGTCTGAGTCTGCTACGTTCAAGTGCCTTCCCGAGGCAACCTGCAGTTCTTGATCAAGTCTCCTGTCTGTTCTCGTCATTACGAGTAGTATTATGCCTTTTGTTTGTAAAGTAACTTTACTGGATTAAATACTCTGTTTTCGCCAAGTCGCTTTTGGGTCCTCATTCACCTGCATAACAGAAGGATCCGACCAAGGAATGGACCCAGCGACTACAGATGCTCGTAACACTGCCGTCGAGATCCAAGGAGCCATGCTCGGCAGACACGAGCAGGAATTGTCTGCTGCTCGCCATGCCGTGGAGAACCTGGCCGCTCAGGTTTCCGACCTCTCTGGACAGTTCCAGAGTCTTCGTCTCGTGCCACCTGTTACTTCCTGGCCTGCCGAGCCTCCGGAACCTAGGGTTAATAACCCACCTTGCTACTCCGGGCAGCCCACGGAGTGCCGCTCCTTTCTCACCCAGTGTGATATTGTGTTCTCTCTCCAACCCAACACATACTCTAGCGAGAGAGCTCGGGTTGCTTACGTCATTTCACTCCTTACTGGCCGGGCTCGAGAGTGGGGCACAGCTATCTGGGAGGCAAGGGCTGATTGTTCTAACAATTACCAGAATTTTAAAGAGGAGATGATTCGGGTTTTTGACCGTTCAGTTTTTGGTAGGGAGGCTTCTAGGGCCCTGGCTTCCCTATGCCAAGGTGATCGATTCATAACGGATTACTCTATAGAGTTTCGCACTCTTGCTGCCTCTAGTGACTGGAACGAGCCGGCGCTGCTCGCTCGTTTTCTGGAGGGACTCCACGCAGTGGTCAAAGATGAGATTCTCTCTCGGGAGGTTCCTTCCAGTGTGGACTCTTTGATTGCTCTCGCCATCCGCATAGAACGACGGGTAGATCTTCGTCACCAAGCTCGTGGAAGAGAGCTCGCGTCAACGGTGTTTCCCTGCTCCGCATCGCAACCATCTCCCTCCTCTGGCTCAGAGACTGAGCCCATGCAGCTGGGAGGTATTCGCATCTCGACCAAGGAGAGGGAACGGAGGATCACCAGCCGCCTGTGCCTCTATTGCGGATTTGATGGACATTTTGTCAATTCATGTCCAGTAAAGGCCAGAGCTCATCAGTAAGCGGAGGGCTACTGGTGAGCGCTACTACTCAGGTCTCTTCATCTAGATCCTGTACTACTATGTCGGTCCATCTACGCTGGACCGGTTCGGGTGCTACATGCAGTGCCTTGATTGACTCTGGGGCTGAGGGTTGTTTCATGGACGAAGCATGGGCTCGGAAACATGACATTCCTTTCAGACAGTTAGACAAGCCTACGCCCATGTTTGCCTTAGATGGTAGTCATCTTCCCAGTATCAGATTTGAGACACTACCTTTAACTCTCACAGTATCTGGTAACCACAGTGAGACTATTTCTTTTTTGATTTTTCGTTCACCTTTTACACCTGTTGTTTTGGGTCATCCCTGGCTAGTATGTCATAATCCTTCTATTAATTGGTCTAGTAATTCTATCCTATCCTGGAACGTTTCTTGTCATGTGAAGTGTTTAATGTCTGCCATCCCTCCCATTTCTTCTGTCCCCACTTCTCAGGAGGAACCTGGCGATTTGACAGGAGTGCCGGAGGAATATCATGATCTGCGCACGGTCTTCAGTCGGTCCCGAGCCAACTCCCTTCCTCCTCACCGGTCGTATGATTGTAGTATTGATCTCCTTCCGGGGACCACTCCTCCTCGAGGTAGACTATACTCTCTGTCGGCTCCCGAACGTAAGGCTCTCGAGGATTATTTATCTGTGTCTCTTGACGCCGGTACCATAGTGCCTTCTTCCTCTCCGGCCGGGGCGGGGTTCTTTTTGTTAAGAAGAAGGACGGTACTCTGCGCCCCTGCGTGGATTATCGAGGGCTGAATGACATAACGGTTAAGAATCGTTATCCGCTTCCCCTTATGTCATCAGCCTTCGAGATTCTGCAGGGAGCCAGGTGCTTTACTAAGTTGGACCTTCGTAACGCTTACCATCTCGTGCGCATCAGAGAGGGGGACGAGTGGAAAACGGCGTTTAACACTCCGTTAGGGCATTTTGAGTACCGGGTTCTGCCGTTTGGTCTCGCCAATGCGCCAGCTGTTTTTCAGGCATTAGTTAATGATGTTCTGAGAGACATGCTGAACATCTTTGTTTTTGTCTATCTTGACGATATCCTGATTTTTTCACTGTCACTCGAGATTCATGTTCAGCACGTTCGACGTGTTCTACAGCGCCTTTTAGAGAATTGTCTCTACGTAAAGGCTGAGAAGTGCTCTTTTCATGTCTCCTCCGTGACTTTTCTCGGTTCCGTTATTTCCGCTGAAGGCATTCAGATGGATTCCGCTAAGGTCCAAGCTGTCAGTGATTGGCCCGTGCCAAGGTCACGTGTCGAGTTGCAGCGCTTTTAGGTTTCGCTAATTTCTATCGGCGTTTCATTCGTAATTTCGGTCAAGTTGCTGCCCCTCTCACAGCTCTTACTTCTGTCAAGACGTGTTTTAAGTGGTCCGGTTCCGCCCAGGGAGCTTTTGATCTTCTAAAAGAACGTTTTACGTCCGCTCCTATCCTCGTTACTCCTGACGTCACTAGACAATTCATTGTCGAGGTTGACGCTTCAGAGGTAGGCGTGGGAGCCATTCTATCCCAGCGCTTCCAGTCTGACGATAAGGTTCATCCTTGCGCTTATTTTTCTCACCGCCTGTCGCCATCTGAGCGCAACTATGATGTGGGTAACCGTGAACTGCTCGCCATCCGCTTAGCCCTAGGCGAATGGCGACAGTGGTTGGAGGGGCGACCGTTCCTTTTGTCGTTTGGACAGACCATAAGAACCTTGAGTACATCCGTTCTGCCAAACGACTTAATGCCCGTCAAGCTCGTTGGGCGTTGTTTTTCGCTCGTTTCGAGTTTGTGATTTCTTACCGTCCGGGTAGCAAAAACACCAAGCCTGATGCCTTATCCCGTCTGTTTAGTTCTTCTGTGGCTTCTATTGATCCCGAGGGGATTCTTCCTTATGGGCGTGTTGTCGGGTTGACAGTCTGGGGAATTGAAAGACAGGTTAAGCAAGCACTCACGCACACTGCGTCGCCGCGCGCTTGTCCTAGTAACCTCCTTTTCGTTCCTGTTTCCACTCGTCTGGCTGTTCTTCAGTGGGCTCACTCTGCCAAGTTAGCTGGTCATCCCGGTGTTCGAGGCACTCTTGCGTCTATTCGCCAGCGCTTTTGGTGGCCGACTCAGGAGCGTGACACGCGCCGTTTCGTGGCTGCTTGTTCGGACTGCGCGCAGACTAAGTCGGGTAACTCTCCTCCTGCCGGTCGTCTCAGACCGCTCCCCATTCCTTCTCGACCATGGTCTCACATCGCCCTAGACTTCATTACCGGTCTGCCTTTGTCTGCGGGGAAGACTGTGATTCTTACGGTTGTCGATAGGTTCTCTAAGGCGGCACATTTCATTCCCCTCGCTAAACTTCCTTCCGCTAAGGAGACGGCACAAATCATTATCGAGAATGTGTTCAGAATTCATGGCCTCCCGTTAGACGCCGTTTCAGACAGAGGCCCGCAATTCACGTCACAGTTTTGGAGGGAGTTCTGTCGTTTGATTGGTGCGTCCGTCAGTCTCTCTTCCGGGTTTCATCCCCAGTCTAACGGTCAAGCAGAGAGGGCCAATCAGACGATTGGTCGCATACTACGCAGCCTTTCTTTCAGAAACCCTGCGTCTTGGGCAGAACAGCTCCCCTGGGCAGAATACGCTCACAACTCGCTTCCTTCGTCTGCTACCGGGTTATCTCCGTTTCAGAGTAGTCTGGGTTACCAGCCTCCTCTGTTCTCATCCCAGCTTGCCGAGTCCAGCGTTCCCTCCGCTCAAGCGTTTGTCCAACGTTGTGAGCGCACCTGGAGGAGGGTGAGGTCTGCACTTTGCCGTTACAGGGCACAGACTGTGAGAGCCGCCAATAAACGCAGGATTAAGAGTCCAAGGTATTGTTGCGGCCAGAGAGTGTGGCTTTCCACTCGCAACCTTCCTCTTACGACAGCTTCTCGTAAGTTGACTCCGCGGTTCATTGGTCCGTTCCGTGTCTCCCAGGTCGTCAATCCTGTCGCTGTGCGACTGCTTCTTCCGCGACATCTTCGTCGCGTCCATCCTGTCTTCCATGTCTCCTGTGTCAAGCCCTTTCTTCGCACCCCCGTTCGTCTTCCCTCCCCCTCCCGTCCTTGTCGAGAGCGCACCTATTTACAAGGTACGTAAGATCATGGACATGCGTTCTCGGGGACGGGGTCACCAATACTTAGTGGATTGGGAGGGTTACGGTCCTGAGGAGAGGAGTTGGGTTCCGTCTCGGGACGTGCTGGACTGTTCACTTATTGATGATTTCCTCCGTTGCCGCCAGGATTCCTCCTCGAGTGCGCCAGGAGGCGCTCGGTGAGTGGGGGGGTACTGTCATGTTTTGTCTTAGATTGTCTTGTCATTATGCTTTCCCTTCTGTTCGTTTCCCCCTGCTGGTCTTATTAGGTTCGTTCCCTTTTTCTATCCCTCTCTCTCCCCCTCCCTCTCTCTCCTCTCTCTATCGTTCCGTTCCTGCTCCCAGCTGTTCCTATTCCCCTAATCATCATTTAGTCTTCCCACACCTGTTCCTTATCTTTTCCCCTGATTAGAGTCCCTATTTCTTCCCTTGTTTTCCGTTCCTGCCCTGTCGGATCCTTATCTATTGTTCACCGTGCTGTGTCTATGTATTGCCCTGTCGTGTCGTGTTTCCCTCAGATGCTGCGTGGTGAGCAGGTGTCTGAGTCTGCTACGTTCAAGTGCCTTCCCGAGGCAACCTGCAGTTCTTGATCAAGTCTCCTGTCTGTTCTCGTCATTACGAGTAGTATTATGCCTTTTGTTTGTAAAGTAACTTTACTGGATTAAATACTCTGTTTTCGCCAAGTCGCTTTTGGGTCCTCATTCACCTGCATAACAAGATGTTGCTACATAAGACCGAATCAAGGCAGTCAGTCACATATTTAGTATAGTTTTATCTAAAAAGGATAACTTTTCAAATATTTCACTATTTCTATTTTTCTGAAATTCACTGAGAAAGACGGTCCACCCCTTCCTCCTCTGAGGAGGCTCCACTGCTATACATCCACATAGGGAATGCAAGCAGACATGTTTACCGGTTAACGTAGATATGCTTTTACAAATATCTCAACAAAATGATACAAAAATGAAAGTGTAATAGGTTTCACATTCTCCACGCATTCAACCTGTCCAGCTTTGCATCAACATTGATCTCTATTTGAGTTGTTTTGTCTTTTCTGTCCTGCCCCTTATCAATGTGTGTGTGGTTTTCACTGGAAGAGGCTGATAGAGAGATGGTATCTACAACCAATGCCAGAGCCTTTACTTGGCAGTCAATTCTCTTGAAACCGCAGCAGTAGTGTGGATCGAATCACTTGGGAAGCCAAGCCAGAAAAACAAGCCATATTACAACCTATGTGTTGTGATAATTGAGTTGTTTGCTCTATAACTTGTTAGTTCATATGCCTTGCAACCGTGATATATAGGCCTAAGGACAAGACAAAAAAAGGCGCAGTGGCAGAATCATTTCAACCGCACCTTTGTTTTATCACAAAACCAGAGAGCAACCTCTGTCCGGTGAAGTCCACAAAGCATATTGCATGTAACACACAGTTATAGTTGAAGTCGGAAGTTTACATACAGTAAGGTTGGAGTCATTAAAACTAGTTTTTCAACCACTCCAAACTATAGTTTTGGCAAGTCGGTTAGGACATCTACTTTGTGCATAGCACAAGTACATTTTCCAACAATTGTTTACAGACAGATTATTTCACTTATAATTCACTGTATCACAATTCCAGTGGGTCAGAAGTTTACATACACTATGCTGACTGTGCGTTGAAACAGCTTGGAAAATTCCAGAAAATTATGTCATGAAAATGAGTCATGGCTTTAGAAGCTTATGATAAGTTAATTGACATCATTTGAGACAATTGGAGGTGTACCTGTGGATGTATTTCAAGGCCATACCTTCAAACTCAGTGCCTCTTTGCTTGACATCATGGAAAAATCAAAATAAATCAGCCAAGACCTCAGAAACAAAAATGGTAGACTTCCAGAAGTCTGGTTCATCCTTGGGAGCAATTTAAAAATGCCTGAATGTACCACGTTCATCTGCACAATCAATAGTACGCAAACATAAAGGACCTTGTGAAGATGTCGGGGGAAATAGGTACAAAAGTATCTATATCCACAGTGAAACGAGTCCTATATCAACGTAACCTGAAAGGCCGGTCAGCAAGGAAGAAGGCACTGCTCCAAAACCGCCATAAAAAAGCCAGACTACGGTTTGCAACTGCACATGGGGACAAAGATTGTGCTTTTTGGAGGAATGTCCTCTGGTCTGATTAAACACAAATAGAACGTTTGGGCCATAATGACAATCGTTATGTTTGGAGGGAAAAGGGGGAAGCTTGCAAGTCGAAGAACACCATCCCAACCGTGAATCACGGGGTGGCAGCATCATGTTATGGGGGCGCTTTGCTGCAGGAGGGACTGGTTCACTTCACAAAATAGATGGCATCACGAGGCAGGAAAATTGTGTGGATATATTGAAGCAACATCTCAAGACATCAGTCAGGAAGTTAAAGCTTGGTCGCAAATGGGACTTCGAAATGGACAATGACCACAAGCATACTTACAAAGTTGTGGCAAAATGGCTTAAGCAGAACAAAGTCAAGGTATTGGAGTGGCCATCACAAAGCCCTGACCTCAATCCTATGGAACATTTGTGGGCAGAACTGACATAAATGTGTGCGAGCAAGGAGGCCTACAAACTGACTCAGTTACACCAGCTCTGTCAGGAGGAATGGGACAAAATTCACACAACTTATAGTGGGAAGCTTGTGGAAGGCTACCTGAAAAGTTTAATACAAGTTAAACAATTTAAAGGCAATGCTACCAAATACTAATTGAGTGTATGTAAACTTCTGACCCACTGGGAATGTGATGAAAGAAATAAAAGCTGAAATAAATCACTCTTTACTATTATTCTGACATTTCACATTCTTCAAATAAAGTGGTGATCCTAAATGACCTAAGGCAGGGATTTTTTTACTAGGATTAAATGTCAAGAATTGTGAAAAACTAAGTTAAAATGTAATTGGCTAAGGTGTATGTAAGCTTCCAACTTCGACTGTACATGACTTACAGCATGTTCAAGCAAGTGTGTGTGTGTGTTTGTGTGTGCGCGCTCGTGCAAGTAGCAGAAACATGTTGACTCACCCTACTTGTAGAGAAACACCAATGCCATCATCATGTCTTTCATGTTGACGAAACAGTTTATGACTCTGTTGTAAAGTACCCAACTTATATAATTTTGTTCCTAGCTAAAATGCTTGCTCATGGGCAATGAGATGGAACCACACAACGAGATGCAACAATTCAAGTTGTTTCTGTCAATGCCGTATTGCTCTCTATGTGATGTGATTGGAGTGAAGCCAAATCCAAACTGTCTTCCCTTGCCACTTTTTTGGGGGTGAGCCAGGACCATTCACAGTTGAGCTCACTAAGATTAGCACAATGCTGATTGGCTAATATTTTATTTAAAAAATGATAGAGGGAGGCAAAATGCTCACTGGCTATCCCTTGCATTCAATGCTACGGTGGCAACAATAGCATACTCTTTTTTTACCAGACAGATGGGCTATTTTTATTTATTTAATTAGGCAAGTCAGTTAAGAAGAAGAAACGTGCGGTTTCGCTCTCTCGGATGCTTTTTCCATTGAGAAACATTCAGCCTCTTGCGAATTGAAGGAAAATTAGGAAGCACAGAGATATAAAAGATACATTATTTTGTATGTTTTTCTTTTCTTATTTCTTGGTCAATTTCTTGGGGAAGCCCGGGTTTTCTTGGCATCCATGAATACATGCCACTGAACTGCATATGAATCTCTGATAATACTTTCAGGGCAGGATGTTATTATTACTCATGTACCATTAAAATCTGTAAGAAATACAGTGCACTCAAAACTATTCTGATATTCTATTCAGACATTCAAAAAATGGATTAAATCGTTTTTCCCCCTCATCAATCTACACACAATACCCCATAATAACAAAGCAAAAACTGTATTTTAGAAATGATTGCAAAATATCACATCCTTGAGTCGTCTTGGGTATGATGCTACAAGCTTGACACACCTGTATTTGCAAAAAAATCTCTAAACCTTTTTTCACTTTGTCGTTATGGGTATTGCGTGTAGATTAATGAGGATTTGTATTTATTTAATCAATTTTGGAATAAGGCTGTAACGTAACAAAATGTGGAAAAAGTGAAGGGTCTGAATACGTTTCGAATGCACTGTAGCTCTGCATCTCTTATTTGGATAAGATATCTGAACGTGATGACAGACTATCATTGACAAGCTGTCATCTGCTAACATGCTGTTATTTCAAGGGTGTTCTACAGTAACCTGTTTCACAAAGTATTGTGAGGAGTGATGTTTTTTTTGTTGCCCAAAGACATTTGTGAAAGGTTGAAGGTGAATGACATAGGCTTTGTTGTACCCTTATTCTATGCACTTGTTCTAGGCCAACTGATAAGGCTTGAACTTTCAACCTACAGGTGTTGCATTAAACATTTTGAGTAGTGCGTACATGTGAATTTTATGTTTCTGTATTTCTGTATTTCTGTTCCTACATATACAGTACCAGTTACCTACTCTGGGGCGGCAAGGTAGCCTAGTGGTTAAAAAAAAAAAGTGGAATTTTTGCCCTTTTTTCTCCCCAATTTTCGTGGTATCCAATTGTTGTAGTAGCTACTATCTTGTCTCATCGCTACAACTCATATATCAAGGGTCTGGAGGGTGTTCATGGAATGTCTGGGGGTCTCGGTTAGCCTTACCTCGGGTTTTCACCCCGAGAGTAACGGGCAGGTGGAGAGAGTGAACCAGAATGTGGGGAGAATGTGGGGAGGTTTCTATGGTCGTATTGCCAGGACAGGCCGGGGGAGTGGGCGGCGTACATGCCCTGGGCAGAGATGACAAAGAACTCGCTCCACGACTCTTCAACTATCCTCTCCCCCTTCCAGTGCGTACTGGGGTACCAGCCGGTCCTGGCGCCTTGGCATCAGAGCCAGTCCGTGGCTCCTGCAGTGGATGACTGATTTAGTCACTGAGGAAACATGGAACGCCGTTCATGTGCACCTTCAGCCGGCCGAGTCGCCAGAAAACCTGCGCGGATCGCCACTGCAGTGAGGCCCCGGTGTTTGCACCTGGTGACCGGGTTTGGCTCTCGACCTGAAACCTGCCCCTCCGCCTGCCCTGCTGGAAGCTGTGCCCGCGATTTGTGGGGCCATTCAAAGTCCTGAGGAGACTGAACGAGGTATGTTACAGGTTACAGCTTCCCCCCGATTATCGAATTAACCCCTCATTCCATGTGCCGGTGGTGGCTGGTCCACTCCAGGACTCTGAGGTGCGAGAGGTTCCTCCGCCCCCTCTGGACATCGAGGGAGCCCCGGCGTATGCAGTTCGATCCATACTGGATTCGAGGTGTTGGGCAGGGGCCTTCAGTACCTCGTGGAGTGGAATTGCGTGGTACGGTCCAGAGGATAGATACTGGGTGCCGGTGGAGGGTGTGTTAGACCCATCGATACTGCGGGAGTTCCACCGTCTCCATCCGGATCGCCCTGCGCTTCGCCCTCCAGGGCGCCCCCGAGGCCGTGTCGGCACGCTGCTGGAGCCGCGCGTCAAGGGCGTCAAGGGGAGTTACAGTCACGACTTCCGCTGAGGTCGGTTTCCTTGTACGGGCGGCGTTCGGCGGTCGAAGTCACCAGTCTTCTAGCCATCGCTGATCGATCTTTCATTTTCCATTGGTTTTGTCTTTATTTTCTATACACCTGGTTTTTATTATCCAATTACATGTTAATGTATTTAACTCTCTGTTTCCCCCATGTTTGTTGTGCGTGATTATTTCATTGGTCAGTTCGGTTCATTATGGCTGGTTTTTCGACGGGTGCTGTGTTAACCCGTGCATAATATTTACCATTGTTTTTTTGGTCAAGTGTATCTGTTTACCTTGAGCCTTTATTTTTTGAAGTACGTTGCTCACTCATTTTGCTCTCCTGCGCCTAACTTCATGCACCAGCTACACTCACCTTCTGACAATATTTGAGATTCTTCAAAGTAGCAACCTTTTGCCTTGATGACAGGTTTGCACACTCTTGACATTCTCTCAACCAGCTTCATGAGGTAGTCACCTGGAATGCATTTCAATTAATAGGTGTGCCTTGTTAAAAGTTAATTTGTGGAATTTCTTTCCTTCTTAACATGTTTGAGCCAATCAGCTGTGTTGTGACCGCTGAACACAGCTGTGTTTTGCTCCCGGTGTTTTGCGGGTACTATTTAATGAAGCTGCCAGTTGAGGACTTGTGAGGCGTCTGTTAACTCTAATGTACTTGTCCTCTTGCTCAGTTGTGCACCGGAGCCTTCCCCTCCTCGAACTATTCTGTTTAGAGCAGGTTTGCGCTGTTCTGTGAAGGGAGTAGTACACAGTGTTGTACCAGATCTTCAGTTTCTTGGCAATTTCTCGCATGGAATAGCCTTCATTTCTCAGAACAAGAATAGACTGCCGAGTTTCAGAAGAAAGTTATTTGTTTCTGGCCATTGTGAGCTTGTAATCGAACCCACAAATGCTGATGCTCCAGATACTCAACTAGTCTAAAGAAGGACAGTTTTATTGCTTCTTTAATCAGGACAACAGTTTTCAGCTGTGCTAATATAATTCTAAAATGGTTTTCTAATGATCAATCAGCCTTTTAAAATTATAAACTTGGATTAGCTAACACAACGTGCCATTGGAACACAGGAGTGGGGGTTGCTGATAATGTGCCTCTGTACTCCTATGTAGATATTCCGTAATAAATCTGATATTTCCAGCTACAATAGTAATTTACAAAATTAACCATGTCTACACTGTAATTCTGATCAATTTGATGTTATTTTAATGGACAAAAAATGTGCTTTTCTTTCAAAAACAAGAACATTTCTAAGTGACCCCAAACTTTTGAACGGTAGTGGATATATATTTGTTTAACACTTTTTTGGTTACTACATGATTCCATAGGTGTTTTTTCATAGTTTTGATGTCTTCAATATTATTCTACAATGTAGAAAATAATTGTAAAAAATCTAAAAACTAACTTTTTGACTATGCTGGCCAGTATAAATAGCTAGCTAACTTTTTGTTTGTGAGACACTAATAGGCCTAGTCTCTTTTGTTCACTACAATAACAATATGAACAAAAGCATTTCATCAGGCAAAATAAAAAACCCAGTTCAGGTAAGCAAACATAACTCAACAACATTAGCTTGCAAGCTCTGGCACATGATAGCAATAGCAACCAACTTACCAAGTTATGGACTTTGCTGGTAGAATCTCTATCTTCTGCATATTTGACTAGGAAAGGGTATCTCCATACAACCACTAGATTGTAGACCTACACCAGAAAAGTAATGTTAAGTAATGCTATGGACACATAGCTTTACTGTGGGCTATTAGGCTACCACAGGCCATTGCCTTTGCCTCTGTCATTGGAGCAGCACATAATCACAGAGGGGCAACACTCTGTTTCCCCTGTTTTCCCCTAATCACCTAGCGCACACTTGGCCAAGTGTGAACTGAACACAGCACCCAGAGACCCAACTGCCCATTTCACCCCAATTTGAGGAAAAAACAACATGCAGTTCACCTCCCACTCCATTCAAGAGCATTGTGTGAAGTGTGTCCCTCACTTCATTGTGAGAGTAGGCATATTTTTCCCCATTCATACTGCTTGGTGTTGAAAAGGATGTATTGATGAATATGACCTATGTACTGTACTACTTAAATTCAGATAGCTGTTTGTTCATGTGTGCATCATGGATTACAATGTAATTTACAAGTTAAATAGACGCATTCGGTAAAACCTTTCAGGATATCATACAGCCTTAATAATAGACCATGCATAGGGTCCTGTATTTTGGACAATCATGTCACACATAGCCATGGGAAGTAGGGATGCTGCAGAACCCCCTGAAAACTCAGAATTAACAATATATATATATATATATATATATATATATATATATATATATATATATATATATATATATATATATATATATATATATATATATATATATATATATTTATTTATTTATTTATTTATTTATTTTTTCTTCACAAAAGTAGTGCACTGGGCCTTTACTAGTCCTGTATTAGCGGACCGATATAGACATGTGTAGCGTGGGCAAAACATTTTTTTCAGCATCTCCGTTTTGGCAAAAAAGGTAGTTGTATATTTAAGAACAGTATCTTGCAGGTGAGAAAATCACAGCAACTCCACCCCCACTTCCCGAGCTATGATATAACATGACCTGGATTTTAACCGTTACCTTAAGCTTTTTCATCAAACGGTCTAATTTTCTTTTCATGTCAGATGGTCCAGCACCATCCTCAGGTAATTGCTTGAATCTTTTGCGCAATTCTCATTTCTGGAAAATACTTAAAAATATAGCTGCGAGCAGCAATAAATGGGGTTCACAGGATGACATACCTCCATTTTAGAAATGAGGAGGAAATCCAACATCGCAGACTTCCGTTTGTACTGAGACCTGACGCCTTGCCCTTACACCGAACCTCCTGGTAAACAGGCCCTTTGTCCTCATGACAGTCAAACAACTCTCTATGGAGTATGGATCCAAGGGGATTGATGGCAAATCACTTTGATGTGCATCTGTATTATGTTTTCTTTAGTCAGAAGCATCATCAATCATGGTACCCCAGCCATGTTTGTTTTTCCTGTGTACTCAATATGTGGATGAGGTAGGAATATCATTGGGCTCAGAGAGGTGTGTGTGTGTGTATGTGTGTGTGTGTGTGTCACAGCATCCGAATCAATCATAGACACACACACAGACAAAATACTCCTGGGGAAATCATTCTAAAGAAGATGCCTGTCTGCATAGATATCATATACTACTCTGTTGAAAGGCTGGACTTGAGTAATGTACAAAATATGTCACTATCTTAACCCTGATCAAACTACAGTAAAGAGTTCCACGGAAAGTTCACCGGGAATATAAAAAACTAGCAAATGTTGCCTCGCCTCTCCTCTCTTCTCCTTAGTGTAAAACATGCTGTCTCTATTCCTGAGAAGAATAATGATAGTTATGTAACAGGTGCAGAGCAGGAAGAATAGAGCATTTCTCAGAAAACAGTTTACGGTCACCAATAGGGAAGTGTCTTTCCACATAACTTCAAGCACAGTAATAACCCCACATATTTTCCTGTACTGTCTTTAACAAAGGTACACCATCCAAGGGGCTTTAATTCCAGGAGGAACAACAGTTTTTCATATTCTCTTAGGTCAAAAAATAGTACAACATACATAGGCTCCTGGTTTTCCCAAAATCCCGGTTGGAGGATTCCCAGAATCAGGAGGGAATTAACAGGAAATCCGAAATACTCCAACCAGGACTGTTGGACTGACAGGGAATTTATTGAAATTCCCAGAATTTTGCAACTCTAGCGGTTGCCCATGTTTATTAAAGCATGAGTGTGTTCTGAGCCGGGGCCAACCAATCAACACGCTATGTACAAGTACAGTACTGTATACTATACATGTTTAGACAAGAACTCTCAGCCCCTCAGACTGTATGAGGGATTCATTCATAACATTGTGGTGTCAACAAACAACAGTTATAGAATGGACATGATAGAGACATACACTACCAGTCAAAAGTTTTAGAACACCTACTCATTCAAGGGTTTTTCTTTATTTGTACTATTTTCTACATTGTAGAACAACAGTACAGACATCAAAACTATGAAATAACACATATGGAATCATGTAGTAACCAAAAAGGTGTTAAAAAATAAATAAAATATTATATAATATAATATACAAAATATTTGAGATTTTAGATTCTTCAAATAACCATCCTTTGCTTTGATGACAGCTTTGCACACTCTTGGCATTCTCTCAACCAGCTTCATGAGTTAGTCACCTGGAATGCGTTTAAATTAACAGGTGTGCCTTGTTAAATGTTAATTTGTGGAATTTCTTTCCTTCTTAATGGGTTTGAGCCAATCAGTTGTGTTGTGACAAGGTAGAGGGTATACAGAAGATAGCCCTATTTGGTAAAATACCAAGTCCATATTATGGCAAGAACAGCTCAAATAAGCAAAGAGAAATGACAGTCCATCATTACTTTAAGACATGAAAATAAGTCAAGGAAAATTTCAAGAACTTTGAAAGTTTCTTCAAGTGCAGTCGCAAAAACCATCAAGCGCTATGATGAAACTGGCTCTCATGAGGACTCCTACGGGAATGGAAGACCCAGAGTTACTTCTACTGCAGAGGATAAGTTCATTAGAGTTACCAGCCTCAGAAATTGCAGCCCAAATAAGTGCTTCACAGAGTTCAAGTAACAGACACATCGCAACATCAGAGGAGACTGTGTGAGAAACCACTACTAAAGGACACCAATACTTAGAGGAGACTTGTTTGGGCCAAGAAACACGGGCAATGGGCATTAGACCGGTAGAAATGTGTCCTTTGGGCTGGAGTCCAAATGAGATATTTTTGGTTTCAACCGTCATGTCTTTATGAGATGTGGTGTGGATGAACAGATGATCTCTGCATGTGTATTTCCCACCGTAAAGCATGGAGGAGGATGTGTGATGGTGTGGGGGTGCTTTGCTGGTTACACTGTGTGTGATTTATATAGAATTCAAAGAACACTTAACCACAGCATTCCGCAGCGATAAGCCATCCCATCTGGTTTGGGCTTAGTGGGACTATAATTTGTTTTTCAACAGGACAATGACCCAACACACCTCCAGGCTGTGTGCGGGCTATTTTACCAAGAGGGAGAGTGATGGAGTGCTGCATCAGATGACCTGGCCTCCACAATTACCCGACCTCAACCAAATTCAGATGGTTTAAATATAAAATATATATTTATTTTCTAACACTTTTTTGGTTACTACATGATTCCATATGTGTTTTTTCATAGTATTTATGTCTTCACTATTATTCTACAATGTAGAAAACAGTAAAAATAAAGAAAAACCCTTGAAGGAGGATGTATATTTTACTCTGTTTGAGCAGATTGACACATCTCTCAAATGGCTGTGAGACCAATCATTGCTGCTCCTACCAAAGTGTTCTTGTGGGAAAAGCTCAGAAACTGTACACCACTTTATTTGTTAACCAGAGTTCAGATTATGACGATGTTAAAGCTGCTATCCTTCGGGTTTACAAGTTGGTCCCAGAGGCTTACAGAACACAGTTCTGTATATTCCGAAAGACAGAATCACAAAGTCATGTTGAGTTCACAAAGGAACAAGCATGTCCTTTTGATCAGTGGTGTGGTTTTCAAGAGGTCAAGGATCTTGAGGATTTAAAGACACTCATACTTCTCGAGCAGTTCAAGAATTGCCTGCACGAAAGGGTTGCTACCTAGATTTATGAGCACGAGCACAAGGATCTCACTCTTGAGAAAGCTGCAGTTCTGGCAGATGAGTTTGTGTTGACACATAAAACTACTGTGAGGTTTCAGTCCATTTTTACAGAGTCCAAAGACAAAGATCGGCAGAAAACTAGTTCTTCGTATCCGCCAGTTTGTCATTACATTGTCTCTCAGAAAAATGAGAGAGAGAAAAAGCTGTTTTTTCTTGTGGGAGAATTCGAGCCCATTAAGTCTCTGGTTGGGACTAGTGTATCTCCTAAACAAAATGTTGGATCAGATGTGTATGAACCCTTTAGATGGGTTCGTGTCTCTGCAGAGTGGCGATGTTGTTAAGCAGCCAGTGAAGATACTGCGAGACACTGGGGCAGCCCTTCATTTTGGAGGGTGTTTTACCTGTATCTGACACTTCAGAAATGTTTTACATTGTGTTAGTACAAGGCATGGAGATGGGTTGCATGGAAGGTCCTTTGCATAATGTGGAACTCAAGTCTGATCTTATTTCTGGCTCTGTTGTCATTGGAGTGAGGACTAGACTATCGGTGATGGGGGTCTCATTCATTTTGGGAAACGATTTAGCTGGAGGGAAGGTTGTCCCAAATACTGTCGTTTGTAAGGAACCCAGAGTAGAGGAACCTGAAGGGTTATCAGAAAAGTACCCTAGCGTGTTCCCAGCGTGTGCCGTTACACGTGCTATGTCTAAGAAAGTCGCCGGAGGCAAGTCTCGTGTTGAGGAGAACATCAGAGATCCCACCATGGTTCGTCTATCCGAGACATTTATGGGTGATCCTGATTTCGCTAAACCTTCTGAAAACCACAAAGGTGAGCGAGTTTGTAGGATCGCTGAAGGAAGAGGGTCCCTACTTTTGACACTTTGATGTCTAGGAAGTATCTGATTGCGGAACAGAGTAAAGGTGTTTCCCTCTCCCCTCTTTTTGCTGTGATAACATCCAGAGGAGGAATTTGATGAGGTTTGTGTGGGTTACTTTGACAGACATGTTCTAATGAGGAAATGGCATTCCAGTGTATCTCAAAGTGTCATTCCAGTTACACTTTGACATTATATACTGAGGTTGGCTCACGATGATAGTATGGCAGGCCATATTGGGGTCAACAAGACATATGACCATATCTTGCGTAAATTCTTCTTGCCTAGTCTGAAACAGGATGTTTTGTCTTACTGTAAATCCTATCGCTTTTTGCTAGGGGACACCGAACCAAGCTGTACCGGTTGCACCTTTGCAGCCTATTCCTGCTTTTGACTAACCTTTCAGCAGGGCTCTGGTGGGCTGTGTTGGTCGTTTGCCCAAAGCCAAGAGTTGTAACTAGTATCTCTTGACCATTATGTGTGCTGCCACTAGTTTCCCTGATGCCATTCCACTGAGGAAAATCATGGCTTCCAGTATTGTTAAGGCCCTGGTGAAATTATTTTAAACATTTGGACTTCTGAAGGTAGTGCAGTTGGACCAAGGTTTGAATTTCATGTCAAAGGTCTTCCTGCAAGTGCTACAATAGTTGGGTGTAACCTATTGCCCCTCTAGTGCCTAGCACCCAGTCTTAAAGAGCAAACAACTCAATTATCACAACACATAGGTTGTAATATGGCTTGTTTTTCTGGCTTGGCTTCCCAAGTGATTCTATCCACACTACTGCTGCGGTTTCCAGAGAATTGACTGCCAAGTAAAGGCTCTGGCATTGGTTGTAGATACCATCTCTCTATCAGCTTCTTCCAGTGAAAACCACACACACATTGAGAAGGGGCAGGACAGAAAAAACAAAACAACTCAAATAGAGATCAATGTTGATGCAAAGCTGGACAGGTTGCATGCGTGGAGAATGTGAAACCTATTACACTTTCATTTTATTTGAATTTTCTTGAGATATTTGTAAAAGCAAACCGGTAAACATGTCTGCTTGCATTCCCTATGTGGATGTATAGCAGTGGAGCCTCCTCAGAGGAGGAAGGGGTGGACCGTCTTTCTCAGTGAATTTCAGAAAAATAGAAATAGTGAAATATTTGAAAAGTTATCCTTTCTAGATAAAACTATACTAAATATGTGACTGACTGCCTTGATTCGGTCTTATGTAGCAACATTTGAAGTGGTGTTTTTACGTTGGATAAAAGCAGAGACACAAAGCTACAAAATGGTATATTATACACTGCATTTGAGGAACATGGTCCTGTAGCTCAGTTGGTAGAGCATGGCGCTTGTAACGCCAGGGTAGTGGGTTCGATTCCCGGGACCACCCATACGTAGAATGTGACTACACATGACTGTAAGTCGCTTTGGATAAAAGCGTCTGCTAAATGGCATATTATTATTATTATTATAACAATTGGAAAGTAATTCTGCTTCAAAAGTTTATAAATTGTAACCTCACTTTTGAGAAAATGGCCATTGAATGTTTTGGTATCTACTGGAGAGCTCTGCTTTGTCTACACCCATTCAACATCGCTCACACCCCCTTAAGCTTTAGCTCCACCAACATCTTAAAGGGTTGATCGGAGCATTCTGTGCTAACAACAGCAGTCAAGCACCCAAGCTAACTGGTTAACATTTGTCGCAGTGACATTCTATTAAAATGGACACTTGCATCGTGGAGTCATTTGTTAAGACATGTAGCTAGCTACTTACTAAACAATTAACCATAATCACGACTCATGATGTTACTACCCTGCATGAATCTACAGGTAGCTAACCAGGTTCTATGTTAACTAGCTAACATTAGCCTATAACAAGCAAAGCAAATGGCTCTGAGATATTAATAATAAGATCATACACGTAACGTTAGCTAGCGAGCCAGCCAGCTAACGTTAGCTAGCTAGCGAATAGTATACTTTAACTTTAAATGAAAATACTTTGTCAAAATTAGAAATGTGTAATATCTGAACATGTAGCTTGCTCGACTATCTTACCCATATACATCATGGTTAGACACTTCTCCCTGTCACAGATGCCATGGTTTCCCTTAGTTTGAAGATGTACTGTATTCCAGAGACAGGTGTTTTCTCCATCTCCTTAGCTATCAAATCAAATCAAATCAAATCAAATTTTATTTGTCACATACACATGGTTAGCAGATGTTAATGCGAGTGTAGCGAAATGCTTGTGCTTCTAGTTCCGACAATGCAGTGATAACCAACAAGTAATCTAACTAACAATTCCAAAAACTACTGTCTTATACACAGTGTAAGGGGATAAGGAACATGTACATAAGGATATATGAATGAGTGATGGTACAGAGCAGCATACAGTAGATGGTATCGAGTACAGTATATACATATGAGATGAGTGTGTAGACAAAGTAAACAAAGTGGCATAGTTAAAGTGGCTAGTGATACATGTGTTACATAAGGATGCAGTCGATGATGTAGAGTACAGTATATACATATGCATATGAGATGAATAATGTAGGGTAAGTAACATTATATAAGGTAGCATTGTTTAAAGTGGCTAGTGATATATTTACATCATTTCCCATCAATTCCCATTATTAAAATGGCTGGAGTTGGGTCAGTGTCAATGACAGTGTGTTGGCAGCAGCCACTCAATGTTAGTGGTGGCTGTTTAACAGTCTGATGGCCTTGAGATAGAAGCTGTTTTTCAGTCTCTCGGTCCCAGCTTTGATGCACCTGTACTGACCTCGCCTTCTGGATGATAGCGGGGTGAACAGGCAGTGGTTCGGGTGGTTGATGTCCTTGATGATCTTTATGGCCTTCCTGTAACAACGGGTGGTGTAGGTGTCCTGGAGGGCAGGTAGTTTGCCCCGGTGATGCGTTGTGCAGTCCTCACTACCCTCTGGAGAGCCTTACGGTTGAGGGCGGAGCAGTTGCCGTACCAGGCGGTGATACAGCCCGCCAGGATGCTCTCGATTGTGCATCTGTAGAAGTTTGTGAGTGCTTTTGGTGACAAGCCGAATTTCTTCAGCCTCCTGAGGTTGAATAGGCGCTGCTGCGCCTTCTTCACGACGCTGTCAGTGTGAGTGGACCAATTCAGTTTGTCTGTGATGTGTATGCCGAGGAACTTAAAACTAGCTACCCTCTCCACTACTGTTCCATCGATGTGGATAGGGGGGTGTTCCCTCTGCTGTTTCCTGAAGTCCACAATCATCTCCTTAGTTTTGTTGACGTTGAGTGTGAGGTTATTTTCCTGACACCACACTCCGAGGGCCCTCACCTCCTCCCTGTAGGCCGTCTCGTCGTTGTTGGTAATCAAGCCTACCACTGTTGTGTCGTCCGCAAACTTGATGATTGAGTTGGAGGTGTGCGTGGCCACGCAGTCGTGGGTGAACAGGGAGTACAGCAGAGGGCTCAGAACGCACCCTTGTGGGGCCCCCGTGTTGAGGATCAGCGGGGAGGAGATGTTGTTGCCTACCCTCACCACCTGGGGGCGGCCCGTCAGGAAGTCCAGTACCCAGTTGCACAGGGCGGGGTCGAGACCCAGGGTCTCGAGCTTGATAACGAGCTTGGAGGGTACTATGGTGTTGAATGCCGAGCTGTAGTCGATGAACAGCATTCTCACATAGGTATTCCTCTTGTCCAGGTGGGTTAGGGCAGTGTGCAGTGTGGTTGAGATTGCATCGTCTGTGGACCTATTTGGGCGGTAAGCAAATTGGAGTGGGTCTAGGGTGTCAGGTAGGGTGGAGGTGATATGGTCCTTGACTAGTCTCTCAAAGCACTTCATGATGACGGAAGTGAGTGCTACGGGGCGGTAGTCATTTAGCTCAGTTACCTTAGCTTTCTTGGGAACAGGAACAATGGTGGCCCTCTTGAAGCATGTGGGAACAGCAGACTGGTATAGGGATTGATTGAATATGTCCGTAAACACACCGGCCAGCTGGTCTGCACATGCTCTGAGGGCGCGGCTGGGGATGCCATCTGGGCCTGCAGCCTTGCGAGGGTTAACACGTTTAAATGTCTTACTCACCTCGGCTGCAGTGAAGGAGAGACTGCATGTTTCCGTTGCAGGCCGTGTCAGTGGCACTGTATTGTCCTCAAAGCGGGCAAAAAAGTTATTTAGTCTGCCTGGGAGCAAGACATCCTGGTCCGTGACTGGGCTGGATTTCATCTTGTAGTCCGTGATTGACTGTAGACCCTGCCACATGCCTCTTGTGTCTGAGCCATTGAATTGAGATTCCACTTTGTCTCTGTACTGACGCTTAGCTTGTTTGATAGCCTTACGGAGGGAATAGCTGCACTGTTTGTATTCAGTCATGTTGCCAGACACCTTGCCCTGATTAAAAGCAGTGCTTCGCGCTTTCAGTTTCACGCGAATGCTGCCATCAATCCACGGTTTCTGGTTAGGGAATGTTTTTATCGTTGCTATGGGAACGACATCTTCGACGCACGTTCTAATGAACCCGCACACCGAATCAGCGTATTCGTCAATATTCCCATCTGACGCAATACGAAACATGTCCCAGTCCACGTGATGGAAGCAGTCTTGGAGTGTAGAGTCAGCTTGGTCTGACCAGCGTTGGACAGACCTCAGCGTGGGAGCCTCTTGTTTTAATTTCTGTCTGTAGGCAGGGATCAGCAAAATGGAGTCGTGGTCAGCTTTTCCGAAAGGGGGGGCGGGGCAGGGCCTTATATGCGTCGCGGAAGTTAGAGTAACAATGATCCAAGGTTTTACCACCCCTGGTTGCGCAATTGATATGCTGATAAAATTTAGGGAGTCTTGTTTTCAGATTGGCTTTGTTAAAATCCCCAGCTACAATGAATGCAGCCTCCGGATAAATGTTTTCCAGTTTGCAAAGAGTTAAATAAAGTTCGTTCAGAGCCATCGATGTGTCTGCTTGGGGGGGGGATATATACGGCTTTGATTATAATCGAAGAGAATTCTCTTGGAAGATAATGCGGTCTACATTTGATTGTGAGGAATTCTAAATCAGGTGAACAGAAGTGAACAGAAGGATTTGAGTTCCTGTATGTTTCCTTCATCACACCATGTCCCGTTAGTCATGAGGCATACGCCCCCGCCACTCTTCTTACCAGATAGATGTTTGTTTCTGTCGGCGCGATGCTATCCTACTCTAATTACACTGATTTCAAAACACGGTCATCCAGAAGTAGAGAGCAACACTTATGCAGTTCTACTAAGCAAAATATTTTTTTTAATGTAGCGTTAGACAGGATTACCTACACATACTAACCAACTCAAATAGACAGAAGCATGATATATGGTGGACCAATCCATACGTATTTCTCGGGCATGTCTAGCCCACTCATTATCTCAGCCAATCATGGTTAGCGGGAAGGTTGCTGGCATTTTCTGTGGCTAAACCAACTAGGCTCGTAATTTAACAATTTGATTCGTATTTACAGATCGCATACAAGTACGTTAGGTGCCTTTTCACACGTACCAACACACGGGTGTGATCATTCTACAGTGGTCTGTGTAGCGAAGATCATCTGCGTGAACGTGCCTTAGGCATGTTGCAAGGAGGCATGAGTACTGCAGATGTGACCAGGGCAATGAATTGCAATGTCTGTACTGTGAGACGCCTAAGACAGCACTAAAGGGAGACAGGATGGATAGCTGATCGTCCTCTCAGTGGGAGACCACGTGCAACAACACCTGCACAGGATCAGTACATCCAAACATCACACCTGTGGGACAGGTACAGGATGGCAACAACAACTTCCCGAGTTAGACAAGGAACGCACAATCCCTCCATCAGTGCTCAGATTGTCCGCAATAGGCTGAGAGAGGCTGGACTGAGGGCTTGTAGGCCTGTTGTAAGACAGGTCCTCACCAGACATCACGGGCAACAACATCGCCTATGGGCACAAACCCACTGTCTCTGGACCAGACAGGACTGGCAAAAAGTGCTCTTCACTGACAAGTCACGGTTTTGTCTCACCAGGGGTGATGGTCGGATTCGCGTTTATCGTCAGAGGCTTATACTCTGGAGTGAGACTGATTTGGAAGTGGAGGGTCCGTCATGTCTGGGGCGGTGTGTCACAGTATCATCGGACTGAGCTTGTTGTCATCGCAGGCAATCTCAACTCTGTGCATTATAGGGAAGACATCCTCCTCCCTCATTGTGGTACCCTACCTGCAGGCTCATCCTGACATGACAATGCCACCAGCCATACTGCTCGTTCTGTGCGTGATATCCTGCAAGACAGGAATGTCAGTGTTCTGCCATGGTCAGCGAAGAGCCTGATTCTCAATCCCATTGAGCACATCTGGGACCTGTTGGATCGGAGGGTGAGGGCTAGGGCCATTCCCCCCCATAAATGTCCAGGAACTTGCAGGTGCCTTGGTGTAAGAGTGGGGTAACATCTCACAGCAAGAACTGGCAAATCTGGTGCAGTCCATCAGGAGATGTACTGCAGTACTTAATGCAGCAGGTGGCCACACCAGATACTGACTGTTACTATTGATTTTGACCCCCCCCTCCCTTAGTTCAGGGAGACATTATTCAATTTCTGTTCGTCACATGTCTGTGGAACTTGTTCAGTTTATGTCTCAGTTGTTGAATCTTGTTATCTTCATAAAAATATTTACACATGTTAAGTTTGCTGACAATTAACGCAGTTGACAGTGAGAGGAAGTTTATTTTTTGTTGAGTTTATGTAGGCTACATTTGTCCTAGCACTACCTGAGAAAAGATTGAGGTAACACAAGGTCATATTTTTATAACTCTCGGCTGACATAAACTACAATATGAATTAGCTAATAGCAATTACTATTATAATTAATCACATCACGGGTGAGCTCACCATTTAACGAAATAATTGAGTAAAAAACTTTCTAGAAATTTAAAGTGATTAGACGATGGGTAGGTTCTGCGCACCGCCATGCTTTTTTCTCTCTCACAGAAACCAAAGATAATAAGAGAAGACAAGATGAGTTTGGTCTGTTTGTAGTATGCATGTTGAAGGGGGGGTGTCGTCTACCATCGTTCACATCCCACCATTCACTTCCGGAAGTTGAGTGAACCCTTACTCACCTCATAGCATCTTTGGTCCGACAGACGATTACGTGACACCCAGAATGCATTGTATGTCAACAAACATGGCTCCACACATAGCTGGAATTAACTTAGCTCATCATAATCAGTACAACCTTCAAATAAATATTTTACATACATAATTTGTGCCCATTACAATCTACGCAAGAATTGGAATGCATGATTTGTCAATAGTACTTGAACATGTGAATAAAACAGTAAGTATATAAATTATTACCACACAAAACATTTTCTGATAGTGATTTATTGATACAAGTGGCTCGTGCCAGCAGTCAATCACGTAACCTCTCACTCCCACTCTGAGCCATTTGGTGTTGTTGTTTATGTATGTGTATGTATGTAGCTAGTGAGATAAGCTGTAGCATTAGCAATGTCTTCCAAAAGGAGACAGCTCACAAATTTGGAAATTCTGGAGATTTTGTAAATTCTGACAATGAGTCTGAGTACGAAAGTCAGGAATCGGATTCTGATAGTGAGGAGCTGCCCCCAACCTTGCAGCCATTGAATTTGAGGACTCCTTGTCCACTAACGAAGTCCCAGGTCCCTTTGAAGATGCTGGTGGTGATGGAGGCAGACTGACTGGATGAAGTACAGGAGTTCTGTGGTAGCTGGAAGGCTGCCAGCCATTTCACCCCTCCTGGCCCTGCTGTTTGCTTTGAGTCCCAGTCTGGAGTGCAACGCCCTTACCATTTCCATCTGAGGCAGAGTGCTTCAAGTTGTTTCTGACAGAGGAGCTGGTGGGAAACATGGTAGAGGAGACCAATCGCTATGCCTTGGAGCTACAGCAGAAGAGAGAGCCAAGAGTTAGGGGGAAACTCTCTAAATGGGTGACAACCATAATTAGTGAAATGTATACCGTCCTGGGGACAGTCCTTCTCATGGGATAGTAAAGAAGAACTCCCTAAGAGAATGCAGGAGCACAGATCCTATGTTTGCAACTCCCTTCTTTTCCACCCTCTTTCCCAAGATCGCATCCTAGTTCTGCTGCAAGGCCTGCATTTTGTCAACAATGCTACTGCCATCCTAAATGACCTGTTATACAAAATAAGAAATATTCTTACCTGCCTGACATCAGCATTTGGTCGGGTCTTTGTGCCATACAAGGACCTATGCATTGATGAGTCCCTGATGTTATGGAAAGGTAGGCTGGCGTTCCGTCAATATATTCCCTCTAAATGACACAGGTTTGGGGTCAAGTTCTTTGTCATGTGCGACGTGAAGACAGGATTTGTCCAGAACATTATAGTTTACACAGAGTCCATCACTGACATCCAACATTATGAGGGGCTTGGGGTGTCTGGGTCCGTGGTGATGACCATGCTGGCTCCTCATCTCAGCAAGAGACACACTTTGTATGTGGACAATTGTTACAGCAGTTCCACACTCTTCCAGCATCTGCTCTCCAACACCACAGTGGCCTGTGGCACAGTCTGGTCGAACAGGAAGGGGATGCCAGCATTCGGATGCAGGAAGATGCAGAGAGGGGAGGTGGAGTTCCAGGAGAACGGTCAACAGCTGGCAGTAAAGTGGCATGACAAGCGAGACGTCCATGTCCTCTCCACTGTCCATACAGCAACCATGTCCACCACAGGGAAGGTGGACCACCTGACGGGAGAGAGAGAAATCAAACCAGATTGTGTGCTTGACTATAACGTCATAATGGGGGCAGTGGATAAGGCGGACATGATAAACATCTTTGTGGAATGCACTCAGAAAACGACCAAGTGGTATAAGAATATATTTTTGCATCTGATCAACAATGCTGCCTTAAATGGCCACATAGTTCACCACCAACTAATTACTGAACAAAGTATTTTTTGTAACTGGACGTACAGTTCACATACAGAAACTATTATAACGTACTTACTTTGATAGAAATGCAGCCTGGATTTGAACCAGGGGCTCTGTAGGGACACCACTAGCACTGAGATGCAGTGTCTTAGACCTCTGCGCCATTTGGGAGTCATAAGGCCACGGTAGCTTCAAAATACAACACAATACTTCTCTGACGCAAGTAGCATTGTTGTACAGAGCTAATAGAGGAATGTAGCTAGCTACCTAAGCATTGAATATAACACCATAAAGCAGGGGTGTCAAACATACGGCCCGCGGGCCGGAACCGGCCCCCAAGGAGGTTCGATCAGGCCCGCAGGATAATTTGAAAGTGGAAAAAATGCATAAAAGACATGGAATTAATATTTTTAATTCGCTGCAATTCATGGATTATCCGCTAAGGGCGCACTCTTTCCATCAGAGTAGAAGACAAGCCGCATCACTGAGACAGACTGAAAACAGCAGACGGTATCAATGCGCCATCTGCTGCTTGTTACGACGTTGTTAATACCTTGGTCTCTACCTCTCCGCTACACCCTCATTAGCCAAAATGTCGTTATCCAAACGGAGAAAAGTAGATAAGGAGTGTAGAATTTTCAAAGAAAAATGGACCACGTCCTATTTATTTACAGAGATGCACGGAAAACCTTTGTGCTTGGTGTGTTTGCAACAAGTTTCGGTATTGAAGAAATATAATATTCGACGCCACTATGAGACTCATCACAGCGAAAAATATGACGGCTTGCAAGGACAACTGAGAAGAGATAAGATTAACGAATTGCTGGCGGGTCTGAGGAAACAGCAGTCAACTTTCATCCAGAGCCAAGAAGTCAGTGAAGCAGCGGTAAAAGCCAGCTACCTAATTGCTAGCGAAATAGCATTAGCATCGAAGCCATATTCCGACGGTGACTTTGTTAAACGATGCATGATGAAGGCGGCTGAACTTGTATGTCCCGAGAAGCGACAAGCTTTTGCCAATATTAGCCTGACGAGGAATACTATAGCAGAGAGGATTTCGGAACTATCGGCAGATTTAGACAGTCAATTGAAACAGAGAGTCAAGTCATTTATTGTATTTTCCGTGGCAATTGACGAGAGCACTGACATCACAGACGTGGCCCAACTGGCCATATTTATTCGAGGAGTTGATGAGACATTGACTGTTACTGAAGAGTTTCTTGAGTTGGTGCCAATGATGGACACCACAACAGCCGAGGACATTTTCGGCTCTGTCGTTGCTGCATTGGACAGAGTTGGAGTGGACTGGTCCCGCGCTGTCAGCCTGGCTACAGACGGTGCGCCATCCATGGTCGGAAAGAAAGCAGGTGTCGCGACAAAGTTCAAAGACAAAGTACAAGCCCTTAATGGAGGAGATCGTTTCTGGGCATTTCACTGTATTTTGCACCAGGAGGCATTGTGTTGCAAGTCGCTGAAAATGGACCACGTCATGGAGGTGGTTGTTCGCACTGTAAATTTCATCCGGTCCAGAGGTCTGAACCATCGTCAGTTTGACAAACTTCTCAGCGACAGCAACATTACCCACAGCCTGCCATACCACACTGAAGTGAGATGGTTAAGCCGAGGCGCTGTGCTGAGGCATTTCTTTGATCTACGAGAGGAAATCGGACAGTTCATGGAGAAAAAGGAAAACCGGTGTTGGAATTACAATCTCAGGAATGGCTACGGGACCTTGCATTCTTGGTTGATATTACTGAACACTTGAACAATCTGAACAAAATGTTGCAAGGCCGCAAAAAAGTTGTCACACAGTTTTCTGACAACATACATGCATTTAAGTTGAAGCTGACTTTGTGGGAGATGCAACTGGCAAATGGCAACCCTGCTCATTTCCCCTGTCTGAGAGATGTGTGTGTGACCAGACCTGATGCGGACATGAAACGGTACAAAGACAAAATTGCAGGACTACTGCGGGAGTTTGAGAAACGTTTTCAGGTATTTGGTGAACTTGAGACAGAATTTTCAGTTTTTCGCTCACCTTTCACAGTTAAAGCTTCTGATCTGCCGGTCGAAATTCAGCTAGAGATAATTGATTTGCAGTGTGATGCAGATTTGAAGGGCAAATTTGCCTCTGTAGGTCTGGACAGATTTTATCAGTATCTACTACCAGGGTACCCCAAATTAACAGCCCTGGCTGCTAAAATTTTGTGCATGTTTGGGACAACCTACCTTTGTGAACAAATTTTCTCAGTGATGAATATCAATAAAACAAAAATGCGTTCAAGGCTCACAAACAAGCACTTAAATGACATTCTGAAAGTGACAGCTAGTCAGGACATGACACCTGGTGTTGATGCACTTGTACAGGCCAAAAGATGCCAAGTTTCAGGTACAAATACAAGTCCAGACTAGACTAACACCTTTAAAATGCTGCCTTAGATACTGTTTGCATTGAAAGAATACAGCTCTGTGAAGATGAATCCTTACTGTGGTGATTTAAAAAATGTGCACTTTAATGTTAGTCAGCAGCTTCAAAACAAAAGTTGTGTGATGGAATTCTACTGTTCATACAACTCCATAAATTTTCAGTATGTATTGTATGTGTATGTATGTTTCATGTATGAAGTTTACAGATTTACAGGACAGGCGAACACTTTCTTCATTACACATTTAAAATCACTCTCCTTAGTTTGTAAGGTGTACGCAGGGATTACATTTAGATTTTATATGCGTATGCGTAAGTGGTTTAAAAATTCCTTTCTTTAAAAGTCTCATTTAATCTTAAAGTGCATTACTATATTTTTCAGTACCAATTCAAGTTTTGTGCCTTTGTACAATCAGTGGGATCAGTTGCAATGCATATTTGTGAATGATAAAAGTAAATTGCACATTTGTCTAAGGAAATATGAGGTGTTTCATGAAATGTTTTGTAAAAGGATAGTTCATTAAATTTCAATATTTTCCTAATGTTCTTGTGCTTCTTTACACCAAAACAAAGGAAAGACATGATATTTTGGTTATTTATAGCAGAGTATGGTATAATTTTAATGGTCCGGCCCACTTGACATCTCCCTAGGCCGTATGTGGCCCACGATGCGAAATGAGTTTGACACCCCTGCCATAAAGGTTTAGAAAATGAGTAACATTACCTCGCGTGTCCGCGGTTATAAGGAATATAGACAAATATATTATTTAAATATATTATTAGCACTTACTTTGATAGAAACGCATACATTTCCAAAGTTATTATTGGTAATGAAAACCACAACGACTGCGATGGGGGTAACAGATAGAAAATGTGAACATGTGTGTGCAGATCCTGTTCTGATGGGAGATGCAAAAATGTCTGCAGACTTGAACTGCACAAACAATTGGGAAGTGCTTGGGGAATTTTGTCCAGGTCAGAAATGTTTTCTACACAAAAGTAAAATTGGACTACTTTTATGTGAATGAATGAGGAGGCGGAACACACCTCAATTCAAACTGTTCTTAGAAAATAAAAACTTGTTAGAAAATCATTTGAAATGGACAAGTTGAAAACAGCCTATAAATAAAAACAGGCTGCGTGCCTTGGTTCGAGGGCAGCACAGATTAAATGTGCTGTTGCGTAACAATCACATTCTGGAACTGAGAGAACATTCTAACATCACGTGCATAAAAAAACTCATGCTGGGGACAACCGGTAGAGAAAATTGGAACTCACATATGAAAAGGTTAAGGAACATGAAAGTTCACATGTTCCCGAAGGGATTTCTGCCCAAAAAACGCATTTTGATAAATAAAAAAACATTGTTCAAATGACTCTCATGTGAAGTAGCGACCCGCGACATAAACCTAGTTTCCTGAAACGGGTCACCAAATAATTTATTCAAACACACTGTTTTGGCCTCCCGGGTGGCGCATTGGTATAGGGCACTGCATCGCAGCGACCAGGAGGTCCGTGGGGCGATGCACAATTGGCCTAGCGTCGTCCGGGTGCTGTGTTTCCTCCGACACATTGGTGTGGCTGGCTTCCGGGTTGGATGCGTGCCTTGTTAAGAAGCAGTGCGGCTTGGTTGAGTTGTATTTCGGAGGACGCATGGATTTCGACCTTCGTCTCTCCTGAGCCCGTATGGAAGTTGTAGCGATGAGACAAGATTGTAATTACTAACAATTGGATACCACAAAAAAGGGGGTAAATTTAAAAAAAAAAATTAAATAAAAACAATAACAAAAATATTTTGAAATGTCTACAGTAGCTTCAACAGCACTCTGCAGGGTAGCATCATGGTGTAGCCGGAGGACAGCTAGTTTCCATCCTCCTCTGGGTACATTGACTTCAATAGAAAACCTAGGAGGCTCGTGGTACTCACCACCTTCCATAGACTTACACAGTAATTATGACAACTTCCAGAGGCCTCCTCCAACCTAACTGAGCTCTTGCAGCATGGACTGACATGTTACTCAATCAAAGGATCAGAGAATTAATCTAATACTGAACTCATAAGCTACAGCTAGCTAGCACTGCAGTGCATGAAATGTGGTGAGTAGTTGACTCAAAGAGAGAGAAAGACAATAGTTGAACATGTTTTAACTAAATTAATTTCTTCAAAAATGAAGGGGAAGCAAGTGAGAGAGAGACCTATCTATATTTAGTTGTATTTGTGTTTCACTTACTTAGCTAGCCAATGCAGCTCGCTAGTTTAACCTACTCAATGACCTGGCTCAAACAGAGAGGGATGCTATGTTAGCTTGGTGGCTATGACTATCCAACACTGGAACTTTTCCTAGTCAAGGTAAACTTTTGGTTTTATAATTTTTTGCGACTGGGGCCCGCTGGTGTAACTGATAAACTGCTTGTTGACTGTACTCTGTACTGCATTATTATAGCGGGTTTACTAACGCGTTATTTAAAGTAGCTATGTTAATTATGAAGATGTAGTGGTTAGCAGTTATATGAAATTTTGGCTTCAAAGGTTTTTTCGCCTTGTCACAGACAGCTGAAGTCCCCAAGTAAAGATAAAAGGTGAGAGGAGGAGAGCGGGTAGAGGCGATAAGGAATTATACAACGATCAAAGGGACCATGCTGTTTGTATGTGGCTGCTATGAAAGTGAACTGTGTTTACGTATGATTCATTGCGCCAATTCTGTTGAAAACAAAAGGGGTATAAACATACCTGAATGTGTCTAATAGAAACTCTCATTTGCAAAGCGGTATTAAATGTGTCATTGTTATTTCATTACAAATAAAGTGTATTTATAATGTGTTTCAAGTATACTTTTACAAATAAACTTGATTGGCAAAGCAGTTGTTATCAAGGCACAAGGCAAGACCCAAATGCAGACACAGGATGCAGATGGTTGGAGTCTTAAAATGTTTATTAATCCAAAGGGGTAGGCAAGAGAATGGTCGTTGACAGGCAGAAAGGTCAAAACCAGATCAGAGTCCAGGAGGTACAAAGTGGCAGACAGGCTTGGGGTCAAGGCAAGCAGAATGGTTAGGCGGATACAGTCCAGAAACAGGCAAGGGTCAAATAATATGTCATATTTAATAAGTACATTATTCGCATTAAAAATGAACACCAAAACATTTGAACAAGCTAAATACGAGGAACAATATATTAGAAATTAAACTTCAGCTGCAGAAAATAATGCTGGGTAATATGACATTTTTGGCACACGTTTTTGAAAGTATACTTTAAATATATTTTGTGGACATTTAAGTTGCATACAAGATGCATGTTTTGGAATATTTTTATTTTGAATATTTGTATTTTTCTTTTCACTCTGTAATTTAAGTCACTACAATGTTGTTGATCCATCCTCAGTTTTCTTCCATCACAGCCACTGTCACCAATGGCCTCATGGTAACATCCTTGAGCAGTTTCATTCCTTTTCTGCAGCTCAGTTCAGAAGGTAGTGTATACATAATCAACAGCATAAATATTAACTTGACCATACTTAAAGAGATATTCAATTTTTATTTATTTTACCTTTATTTAACTAGGCAAGTCAGTTAAGAACACATTCTTATTTTCAATGACGGCCTAGGAACAGTGGGTTAACTGCCTGTTCAGGGGCAGAACGACAGCTCGGGGGTTTGAACTCGCAACCTTCCAGTCCAACGCACTAACCACTAGGCTACGCTGCCGCCCCATGTCTGATTTGATATTGTTACCCAACCAACAATCAATGCCCTTCTTTTTTAGGCTTTTTGAAACACTCCCTGGTCTTTGTAGTTGAATCAGTGTTTGAAATTCTATATTTGACTGAGGGACCTTACATATGTTGTATGCATGTGGAACAGAGGAAGGGTTAGCCATTTAAAATCATGCCAACCCCTACTATTTCACACAGTGAGCATTTAACATATTATGTGATTTGTTAAGCCAAATTGTACTTCTAATTTAGGGCTGCCTAACCAAATGGGCTGAAAACTTATGCAATTACTATATTTTAGTTATGTAATTGCACTAATACAAAAAAGTTGTATACTAGAGACATTATAGTATTTTGAGTAAATTGTAGAAAAAAATTACAATTAAATCAAATTTATCCCCACTTTGTAACACAATAAAATTTGAAGAAGTATCCAAGGCACTGGATACTTATAGTGTACTTGGACACTCACAGAGGTTCATAAAAAAATCTAATTTATTCAACTTTAAAATCACTCCAAGTGTAGCTTTTGAAATTGATGGACAGTTTTCATGAGTGTGTTTAAAACCTGTTAGAGACACCAGTTCCTATTTGGGAACGCGCCCCCACCCCCCCAGCTGGAATGTGGCGCAGGGAACGCAAGAAATATTCCTAAAAATATTTAACCTCCACACATTAACAAGTAAAATAGCTCAAATGAAAGATAAACAAGTTGTTTATCTAGCCAGCAAGTCAGATTTCTAAAATGTTTTACGGCGAAAACATAGCACATATTTATGTCAAACCACCACCGCAGACATAGCTCATTAGCATAGCCAAGTAGGAAAAAATATGCAATCAACAAACGCAGGATTAAAAGAAAAATCATTTCACTAACCTTTTGAAATCTTCATCAGATGACAGTAATATAACATGTTACACAGTACATTCATTTTTTTTCAATAATATGCTATATATATCCATAAATCTCTGTTTACAATGATGCATCGTTCAAAAAATGCTACCCAAATGTCCTGAGAAATGACGATAGCCCCGGCAGATAACGTCAGCTAACAAGGAATACACATCATAAACTTTGACTACATATGCATGTTTTACATATGTATAGCAAGATACACTTCTTCTAAATGCAATTGCATTGTTACATTTCATTTTAACGTTACATTTTGCGTTCACTAGACTATAATATGGAGTCGGCGCTCCCACAGTAGCATAATGACTCCTCTATCTTGGAGTCGACAGAAACCCAAAATTAATACATTAAATATTCCCGTACCTTTGTTGTTCTTCCATCAAACGACCTGGAAGGGATTATACTTACCAAACCAGCGTTTAGTTTTCAAGTCTACGTCTTTCGGTTCTCAAACTACCCACATTTCGGTCGAAATTTACGCAAAATTGAAGTGGTTGCGCACCAAAACGTTGAAATTCTATATTATATGTCTAGTTAACTTGTCAAACTAACTTCATAATCAAGCTTTAACATGTTATAAAGGTGTACAGCAATTTTGAGAACAAACAGAAACACAGGCACCGTTCAATCGATCTTGGAAGAAAGAGAGGACTTGACCACTGCGCACAGAAAAGTGACAGCTGTTTTTGATTGACTGGGAGCATACCATGTGCTCAAACTCTCGCGAGCGGGCGATTCTCACAATGACAAGCCCTATTGAAAGCTGAGATCACGCTGAACACGTGGAGACTGTTCCTGGAGCTGTAACTGTTTGGGGAGGGTGTTTGCGATGACGTCAAAGGTGGCCCAAGTTTTCAGATGAGAAGAGATAGTTTGGGAGAATGCATATTTTGAGAGTTCTGCTTTACACAGAGACACAATTTAAACGGTTTTAAAAGCTTTAGAGTGTTTTCTATTCAATAATATTTTTTATTTGCATATATTAGCAACTTTTGACAAAAAATAATTATGTTTACCATGGGCACGCAATTACTCCAGCGGGGGCAGTAGACAGCCCTATCCCTAAAAGGTTAAGTTTAATGATAGTGGACATATGGTAAACTTAGACTGAACTATTAATTTAAAGTATCCCTTTAATAAGTGTTTTGAAGTGTAATGATAGTATATTTATAGTACACGTTAAGATATACTAGAAAGTACATCTCATATTTTAAGTATATTATTTGCATTTTTTTTGTATATTTAAGTATACTTTAGTATACTTTAATGTATTAAAATATACTTTTTTTCCCTTGGGAATGCCTTGACATAATGATGCAAGGAAATACAGCAATTAGTAAAACCATACAATTGTGGTGGAGCTTAATATCAAATAATATCAAATATCCTCCCTAGACTCTAGTTGTGGTTGTTATTTCATTTTTGATAATGAGGATTTTTTTTTCATGACCATGGATTTCCTTTGTTTATTTTATCTCGGGTAGTATTAACATATTGCAAGGGCCAGAATAGTTATTCCAAAGCTGCAAGAATACAAGTCTTTCATGCCAAATGAGACAATGTTTTCATTGCATTGTGCCATGGCATGCATGATTCTGGACTGAGGTTAAGGCTCTCATCGTGACCTCTTAATTTGATAGTCTGAGGCAAGGTCTGTAGCTTACCTCTACTACAAATAACATTTAGTATAATTTAACTTGAAATGCAGACAATTAGATCTGTTCATGCTACCTGATGAAATTGCTGTACAATATGATCTTGTTGCCATCTGATGCACATTCACATGTCATAAATCAGCACTGCCGAGCTCTCCCTGTACTATGCCGTGCCTTGATTGTATTATTGTCGATGATATCTGGAAATGGGCATGTACACCCTGGCCCATCTACCGTTGCTATCCCCAATTCTGACTTAATGCTATGATTTCTGCTTCACTGTTTTCTGCTCCCGTAAAAGCCTGGGTTTTCTGCACGTTAACACTAGAAGCTTATTACCTAAATGGATCAATTGGAAGTGTGGGTTCAGAGCTCCAATCCAAATGTGTTGGTCATTACTGAGACATGGTTAAGGAAGAATGTTTGGAATACTGATGTTAACCTTTCTGGTTATAAACTTTTTTGGCAAGACAGATCCTCCAAAGGTGGGGTAGTGGCAATCTTTACCAAGTATCACCTTCAGTGCTCGGTTGTCTCCATCAAGTCTGTCCCCAAACCATTTGATTTGCTGGTTTTAAGGATTAAACTTTCAAATAGCTCTTTGTTGACTGTTGCTGGGTGCTATCGTCCTCCATCAGCGCCGGCCTGTACCCTATCTGCCCTAAGCTCTTTCCTGGCCCCTTACACCAAGTCTGAATTTTTCCTGCTTTGTGACCTAAACTGGGACATACTTAAACCACCTGACCAAGTCCTAAAGCAATGGGACTCCCTACATCTTTCTCAGATTATTCCCAATCCCCAATGACTCCAAACACCCAGAAAATGCTACTCTTCTTGATGTTATCCTCACAAATAATCCTGATAGGTATCAGTCTGGTGTTTTCTGTAATGACCTTAGTGATCACTGCTTTACAGCCTGTGTTCGTAATGGCTGCTCAGTGAAACAACCTGTCCTGATTTGTCATAGACGCTTGGTAAAAAAAAAATAATGAGCAAGCCTTCCTTCATGAACTGGCCTCTGTAAAATGGTATAGAATCAGCTTCATCCCCTCTGTCGAAGACGCTTGGACATTATTTTTGTATATTTTCAGTGGTATTGTTATTAACAAACACCCCATAAAGAAAATGAGAATTAAAAACAGGTTCAACCCCTGGTTCAAACGTGATCTTGCAGAGTTACTCCACCTCAAGAATGGCATTTGGCGAAAGGCTCGGCACACGCATACTAAGGCTGTCTGGCTATCGTTCAGGAAAATGAGATATAAGTGCACTCAGGCTATCCGGAAGGCCAAAGTTACTTTAAGGAGCAGTTCTCTCTCTCTCTCTGTGGGTCTAACCTCAAGAAGTTCTGGAAAATGGTTAAAGACCTGGAGAAGAAACCCTCCTCACAGCTGCCCATGTCCCTTAAAGTTGATGATGTCGTTGTTACTGAAAGGAAGCACATGGCTGAGCTCTTTAATCACCACTTCATTAAGTCAGGATTCCTATTGGTCTCAGCCATGACTCCTTGCCCGTCCAACATTTCCTCATCTCCCACCCCTTTTAAGGCGACTGTCTCCAATGCTTCTCCCTCTTTTTTCCCGGCCCCGCTACAGAGTTTCTCCCTGCAGACAGTCACTGACTCCAATGTGCTAGAGGAGCTCCTGAAACTTGACCTCAAAAAAACATCTGGGTCAGATGTTAGACCCTTTCTTCTTTAAGGTTGCTGCCCCTATCATTGCCAAGCCTATCTCTGACCTTTTTAACCTGTCTCTCCTTTCTGGGGAGGTTCCCAGACATGGTGTGTCCTTTATTTAAAGGGAGAGATCAAGCTAAACCTAACTGTTACAGGCCTATTTCTATTTTGCCCTGTTTGTCAAAAGTGTTGGAAAAACTTGTCAATAATCAACTGACTGGCTTTCTTGATGTCTATAGTATTCTCTCTGCTATGCAATCTGGTTTGCGCTCAGGTTATGGATGTGTCACTGCAACCTTAAAGGTCCTCAATAATGTCACCATTGCCCTTGATTCTAAGCAATGTTGTGCTGCTATTTTTATTGACTTGGCCAAAGCTTTTGATATGGTAGACCATTCCATTCTTGTGGTCCAGGAATATTGGTGTCGCTGAGGGGTCATTGGCCTGGTTCGCTAACTACCTCTCCCAAAGAGTGCAGTGTATAAAGTCAGAAAACCTGCTGTCTCAGCCACTGCCTGTCACCAAGGGAGTACCCCAAGGCGCAATCCTAGGCCCCACGCTCTTCTCAATTTACATCAACAACATAGCTCAGGCAGTAGGAGGCTCTCTCATCCATTTATATGCAGATGATACAGTCTTATACTCAGCTGGCCCCTCCCCGGAGTTTGTGTTAAATGCTCTACAACAAAGCTTTCTTTGTGTCCAACAAGCCTTCTCTACCCTTAACCTTGTCCTCAACACCTCCAAAACAAAGGTCATGTGGTTTGGTAAGAAGAATTCCCCTCTCCCCACAGGTGTGATTACTACCTCTGAGGGTTTAGAGCTTAAGGTAGTCACCTCATACAAGTACTTTGGAGTATGGCTAGACAGTACACTGTCCTTCTCTCAGCACATATCAAAGTTGCAGGCTAAAGTTAAATCTAAACTTGGTTTCCTCTATCGTAATCGCTCCTCTTTCACCCCAGCTGCCAAACTAACCCTGATTCAGATGACCATCCTACCCGTGCTAGATTACAGAGAGATCATTTATAGATCAGCAGATAAGGGTGCTCTCCAGCAGCTAAATGTTCTTTACCATTTTTTGCCATCAGATTTGCAACAATACCCCATATAGGACACATCACTGCACTCTATACTCCTCTGTAAACTGGTCATCTCTGTGTACCCGTCGCAAGACGGGTTGATGCTTGTTTATAAAACCCTCTTAGGCCTCACTCCACCCTATCTGAGATATCTACTGCAGCCCTCATCCTCCACATACAACATCCATTCTGCCAGTCACATTCTGTTAAAGGTCCCCAAAGCAGACACATCTCTGGGTCGCTCGTCTTTTCAGTTCGCTGCAGCTAGCGACTGGAACGAGCTGCAACAAACACTCAAACTGGACAGTTTTGTCTCAATCTCTTCATTCAAAGACTCAATCATGGACACTCTTACTGACAGTCGTGGCTGCTTTGCATGATGTATTGTTGTCTCTACCTTCTTGCCCTTTGTGCTGTTGCCTGTGCCCAATAATGTTTGTGCCATATTCTGTGCTGCTTCCATGTTGTGTTGCTAACTTGTTGTTGTCATGTTGTGTTGCTCCCATGCTGTGTTGTCATATGTTGCTGCCTTGCTATGTTGTTGTCTTAGGTCTCTCTTTATGTAGTGTTGGCTCTCGTGTCGTGATGTGTGCTATGTCCTATATTTATATGTAATTTATTTATGTTTTTTAAATTTTAAATCCCAGCCCCGTCCCCGCAGGAGGTCTTTTGCCTTTTGGTAGGTCGTCATTGTAAATATGAATTTGTTCTTAGCTGACTTGCCTAGTTAAAGGAAGGTTAAATTAAAATTAAAATAAATCAATTATACAGAAGTATTAGAAGATTCATGATGGTCATTGGCAATTGTTATGAAATTTCCTTCACCTCAATCACATTGAAGAGAGGTCTGAAAATCGACTCCTTAAAGAGATTGAACAGGATCTTACGCACTTACACGTTTGTAGGATATTGTATGACTGCTTTTATCTTTTCTTTAAATGTAAAAAAACAACAATTGTAGGATGTAACATATCATACAAAGTAGTTTACTTTTTACAGAATTGTGCACAATATTCAGGGAACCGTTTTGGCTCATGAGCGCTACTTTCAAAACTACTGGATGAAATTATACAAAATGTCTGTAACATCACTTTAAGGGATGTGTGTGCCATTGTACATGGGAGTTTTTCAAAGAGAAGAACATACAATGTTATATTTTTAAGCAGATTAAGTTTATTCAACAGTTAGAATATTTAGAGTATTGGCACCAATAGTTCAATAAATAAACATGTTCCTCTTTTTTTATGATTCTATCTAAATAAATACACCATAACTTAAGCTCCAATAAATATACATGATCTATAATACAGATGCATTGCATCAACTTTACTGTAGTTGGTCAACGTAGTCCAACAATGCCAGAGCTGTAGGTTGTCGTTTGTCATTTCGCAAACATTCTCTTCTTATCTTGAGAGAGCATTCTAGGTAGGCCAAGAGAGGAAACAAATGAATCCTTAGGGAATTTCAACCCATAGATATATTTTAACGCTGCGTAGTCTTGGTAAATTGTGATGGCAAATATAGGGGTTATGAAATATATATATAATGACAAATACATATCATCAACATTAAGACAACAATTTGTTTTCTAGTTGCTCTTTTCTCTTAAATTGTCAACCATTTGAACAGGCAAAACTAAATTGCATATCTTATTAGTCCTTAAAAAATGCATTATTTGATTGAGATGTCCTCAACAATGTAGAGCATTTGTAACATGCCAGAGATATGCTCATTTCTATACATGCAAGGTGGCATTAAAAGCCTGCTCATTTTAGTGCACAAACCTAGTAATGGTTCTCACTATATAGCATCATGTCACCTCAAGCTTGAAGAGCTCTAGGCATAATTATCCTCTCACTAGCAGCAGCTACAGCTCACCTGCATAGTGACTGTCTGTGTACTGATTGTTCAGAGAGTGTGGAATCCTTTGGTTTTTAAGCACATTTAGTCTTGAGGCTATTTTGGTCCCTGGCTGGGGAGGCCTGTTTTCTTGGCTTAACGCCAGCATGGGCCTTTAATTACCTGTCTGCTCTAATTATTTGATTGGTCTTAACTTAAAGAGCGACTGCCTTTCAAAAGCAATAAATCCCTTTTAAAATGGCCTATGTTGCATCGATATGAGTCAGCAACAGTTATTCTACTGCCAAAATTGACTACAAAGTGTAAATAGGGTCATTTTGGTCATGAAGTCAGTCTCGTCTAAAACAGGTAAATGAAGGTTGAATTTTGATTTGACGATGTCCATTTGCCCACTAACATGGGGTGAACAGCTGTGGTGATTGCTCTCTATCCAATATAATAGAGAGTGAGACAGACCTGCCCAGCAGCTCCGACTGTGTTTACATAAGACAACACGTCACACATCTTTTTAACTTGAGAAATACTGCACCAAACACACTTAGTTAAATTGCACAACTAAAATATCCTCGACAAAAACGTCAAAATTAATTACAGATTCCTTGAGTTATCTTAGATACATTCTGGGGATTTGAAGAAGTAAAATAGGCATTCCTATCTACAGTCTCTCATAGGGGACAAACATCATTAAACAAATGCAGAATCGGTCAGAAAACACCGATTCACCACTGAGCACCGAGAAAACAGACTGAAATCTCATTGAGCAACAGAAAAACACACTTGCCAATCAGCATGTTCAGTGGCTCTTGAAGAGATACTCCCACTGGCTTCAGACTATTCCATTTAAACCTATCTGTACCTCACACTACACTGTAGATGCTCAGGTAAAATCTATAATTTCGACACAGCACTCAGTCTATAATTATTTGTTAACAGTTTTCAAGATTGAGAGATATTTTCTGAACTCATGTCATTCGAGTACATTTTTTGGAATTGCTCTTGAACTTTTCGAAGGTGTGTTATTTTAATCTTATTATAAATATATTTGGCCACAATTAATCTAATGAATGATTTCCATTTGGTTTTCAGAAAATAACTCTGTTTGATGCAACACATATTAACACGTATTGCTGCTCAAACCTGTTCTGGTAACATTTATATTACATGTGTGGTTAAAACCAATGGCTACTCCTTTACATCTCCAGTGTTCTAGTGACAAAAAAATAGTAATGCTGCATGGTGGCTTGTATATCTCTCTCTTTCTCAGTGCTTTTGGCCAAGTCAGTTATAAAGGAGGTAAGTGGATTAAGGTAGTCTATTGCGGGTTTTGCGCAAATGGTATGGATTTGCAGAGGCTAATTCATGGTAAAAACTAAAGCACAATCCCTCGCAGTCACATTTACAATGCAGCAGTCACCCATTTAATGCACCACTCTGTCTTGATGATCAAACCAGACTGCATTGCTGTATTACCAATGAAGTTGTATTTCATGAGCTCATAGTGATCTTGCTGTAGAAGGATAGGGATTTGTGATAGCACATTGTTTTTCTGCTGGATTGTTATTTCTGTGAACTGGCTTATTTATACAGCTATAGCCATTCCATTTGATGAACAAGCTGTTGTCATTAAGCCTAAATCACCCATACCGTCTCTATTTAGCATAGAACATGCTGTGGGCTAGCTCTTTTTTTGTTGTTTTACCCTACAGCTTCATATGCCAATATAGGCCATTATTCATTACTAAAATATCTCCTTTTGGTCTGGTCCTAGTGATGAATACAGAGGAAGCTGTTGAAGAACATGTTCGTGTGTTTTTACATCGGATGTTGTCCATTATTGTTCAACATAAATGAGGTAGATTTTCAAAGTTCCTGATGAAGGCTAGAAATGTCATGATTCAGTTCATTACCTGTGATATGAAGGAGTGCCTATACACATAATATGAAGTGAAGCCTGCGATACATGTTTCTTCAAGCCTCTAGTCTTTCCTAGTACTGCTGTTGCTGCTCCATTGGACTTGCCTTCGTGATACCTCATGCGTTATCAATGGTGCAGATCAAGAAGTTGTGGAGAAGCACACTGTGGTAGCTTCATGTTGGTTTCATCCTTTTGTATACTGTACATGTCGTCCTCGTCATTCCCTATATTATTCTACTATTTTCCATGTACACACTTCTACACACTAATTCCTGAAAAAATAAACTAGGCCTCTTACAAGTGTAGTATAAGAACAGACTTGCAGTGTACAATGTGCTAGTTATACCTTAGCTGGTCTTCTGTATTGGTAATGGAGGCATTGCTACATAGTCCACAATCAAGCAACAAATCGTTACTTTAACTGTGATTGCCCCATGATGACAAATGTATAATCCTAGGACATACAATGTATAAACCAACAGAGAAATATCCTATGAAAGGCAAAGAAAGCTAAACAAACAAAATGAATGAACAGATGGTAGAATAGATGGTAGTTTCAAATGTCCTTATTCCCTGGCGTCATACTGTAGGGATCTATTCTTGTGTACTCCTGTTTTTTTTTTGTAGCAGTAGTTTCCCATGTTCGATACAGTATCTGGAAAGCCAAAATGGTCACCATCTAGGTGTTATACACAACCGCACGCTAGAGCAGAAAACTCGTGGAGCGTCTGGTATCTGTTACTGTTGTCCAAGAAGGAAATGTCATCGTACTCCTTGGGCCGGCAACAGGGGCTCCTCTCCCTCTTTGAGATGCCTTTCCTCGTCCATTTTTCCAGTATGAGGTCGTAGTTGCGGCGGCTAGCATTACAGTTCCCGCTGCAGTACCTGAAGAGCAGCGTTTCGTCGCTGTAGTAGCCCAGACCCAGCTCACTGACAGTCACTTCCACCTCCCGCAGGGAACATGGCTTCGATGCTTTCTTAGCTCGTTTAGTCCTTTTGCTCTGCCGAGCCTCCTGCCTGGCCTCCTGCTGTGCCTTCTTCTCCACCAGAGTCCCGATCACCTTCTTCAGCTCCCCCTCTGTAAAGCTCTGGAACATGTGCATGACTGCAGAGAAGAGATGAAGAGATGGTGATATGCCAAAATAATATTCAACCATAAGAACCATACAATACATCTGTTGTAGCTATAGCATGGCTTGTGGTACAATGAAGACCTTTGAATGTCTGTGAAACCACAGTCTCAAACATTATGTCAGTTTGGAAAATAAAAATATAAAAGATATTCGGTTGTTGGTACAGGTTTTCAAATGATAGGAATGTGACAAGCTAACAGCTACATCACCAAAACCTGTGAAATTTACTGGAACATACAGTGTAATGCTAGCTTTAGACTTTCCTTGACCCATTTTGTAGAGATTCATTGCAAACAATTGAAACATTTGAATCCTTGATTAGACCTGCATGGATCTTTGGCTTGGTGAAGAATAAGTTCTTGTTGGCTTGGTGAACAATAATCATCATTGAGCTTGGGTTTATCACCAGTCCAGCTGCTAGCTATGTACTTGGCAGAGAAAATAGACAATATTTTCTGCTGAGTCTATAGAAATAGAATGTCTCCTTTCAGATCATGTCAATTTGTCTGGTACACCTGTGGCTGAGTCTTTGTGTAAACGAGGTAGAGCAACTTTGTAAATATTGTTCCACATGTTAAACATCAGCACATTTACACATTAAATAAAAGGTTATTAGTCACATGCGCCGAATACAACAGGTGTAGACCTTACAATGAAATGCTTACTTATAAGCCCCAAACCAACAATGCGGTTTAAAAAAATATGAATAAGAAATAAAAGTAACCAGTAGTTAAAGAGCAGCAATAGCAAGACTATATACAGGGGAACCGGTACAGAGTCAATGTGCGGGGACACCACCAGTTAGTCGAGGTAATTGAGGTAATATGTACATGTGGGTAGAGTTACTAAAGTGACTATGCATAGATAATAACATAGAGTGGCAGTGGTGTAAAAGAGAGAGGGGGGGGGCAATGCATGTAGTATAGGTAGCCTTTTGATTAGATGTTCAGGTGTCTTGTGGCTTGGGGGTAGAAGCTGTTTAGAAGCCTTTTGGACCTAGACTTGGTGCTCCGGTACCGCTTGCCATGCGCTAGCAGAGAGAACAGTCTCTGATGGGTGGCTGGAGTCTTTGACAATTTTTAGGGCCTTCCTCTGACACCCCCTGGTATAGAGGTCCTGGACGGCAGGAAGCTTAGCTCCAGTGATGTACTGAGCTGTAAGCACTACCGTCTATAGTGCCTTGCGGTCGGAGGCTGAGCAGTTGCCATACCAGCCGGTGATGTAACCAGTCAGGATGCTCTCGATGGTGCAGCTGTAGAACCTTTTGAGGATCTGGGGACCCATGCCAAATCTTTTTAGTCTCCTGAGGGGGAATAGGTTTTATTGTGCCCTCTTCACAACTGTTTTGGTCTGTTTGGACCATGTTAGTTTGTTGGTGATGAGGACACCAAAGAACTTGAAGCTCTCAACCTGCTCCATTAGGAGTCAATGAACTTCTTTCCCATGCCCAATGCATTTGAACATCTGATCCAGAACCTCATGCCATAGGGATTACCAAATACCAAATCAATTCTGTCAAAATATGAGGTAAAACTTTATAGGACACTGAGAATTTACTTTTGTGGTCAATGGGCCTGTAGAGATCACATCATGTTTATGCGTTGACAGCATCAACAGTATAGACAAATAACACCTTTTTATTAATTGAAATGGATTTCATACACATTGTCATACTCAAGGTTTATGCAAACAAAGGAATATGCATATCAATTAAAGGAGCATCTACAGTTTAAACAAAAAACGGTCACCTCTCCTCTATTTTGGTTAAGAGCTGAGGGAAGGGGCAGGAGAAATGTAACCATTCTCAAATTCATAGACATAACTATGGATGGAAGGACTGACCAGCCATGAGATCAAGATTAGATTTAACCATGTTTTGAGGCTATACAGTGTTTTTTTGTTTTTTTTACAAACGATGGAGTAAAATATTTGTATATTTGGGGTTGATGCGATACGACAGTTGAACTAAGTTGATGAGGCATTTATAAGTTATATTCTTCAAGAATCAATGGGTATATATAATTAATTTAAAAGTCTAAAAATTGATGAAGCAATCGCAGGTTACCCCTTTAATTACGTTTTCAGGTATTTACTTCACAAGATAATCAAAAATGATGCTCATCTGTCCGACAATTCTGTTCTACTATGCCCCTTAGGGTCTGTTCTAAAGATAGATAGAGCTGTAATTAACAGTTCATTCTATCCCCTCCAGGACACAACCTTTACTTAAAAGGCTTTTGAAACACCAGGGAGCTTGTTAAACACTAAACCCTACCAACTCAGACACTGTAATAGCCCTGCGTTCGCTTGCTGCACTGACTGATACTGTAATCAATGGTGGTCTTGAAGCAACAACCCTTCGTTGTTCTTTGCATTCACAAATTAAACTGAAAAAGGCCTTCCCAAAGTGATTTTTTCCAAAATGGTTTGCGATTCAGTTGTTTGTTTTGTGTGAAGATCTCCCCATGGCCTGGCAGTAGCATGAAAGATTATGTGATTAGGCTAGGTGATTAGGCTAGCAGATCTTACTCTTGACCTCGCCTAGAAAATCTCTATTGGATGATCTGAATAATGGTCTGAGAGTCATACTCTGAGTCCGGGCCAGAAAAAGGACACCAGATAGACATTTCGGGCTAGTAAAAATGACTTTGGAGAAATTCCCCTCAGTCACGCTCTGTTTTACAACCTACTTTGTGGTAGTTTGAAAATAGAATGCCCATCAGCGGATGAGAGATAACAAGAACCCTCAGTAATGCCCAGTCCAAAGCCAAAGGGACAGTGTGTAAAGACAGTGTCTTAACACAAGGCCAGGTGGCTCTTATTTATTTTTATTTATTTAACTACGCATGTCGGTTAAGAACAAATTCTTATTTACAATGACGGCCTACCAAAAGGTAAAAAGCCTTCAGGAACGGGGGATGGGATTAAAAATAAAATTAATAAAAATATAGGACAAAACACATATCATGACAAGAGAGACCTAAGACAACAACATAGCATGGCAGCAACTGGGGTTGCACATTTTGGGGAATATTCAGAGGTGGAAACTTTCCGTGGGAATTAACGGGAACATATGTGAATTAACGGGAATATATGGGAATGAACTGAAATATATGCAAATTAATATAAATACCATTTAAATATAGATTTTTTTTGCATTGGATATATAGTTGAAGTGGGAAGTTTGCATACACCTTATCCAAATACACCTTATCCAAATACATTTAAACTCAGTTTTTTCTCTTACGTCAGTTAGGATCAACACTTTATGTTAAGAATGTGAAATGTCAGAACAATACTAGAGAGAATTATTTACTTCAGCTTTTATTTCATCACATTCCCAGTGGGTCAGAAGTTTACAAACACTCAATTAGTATTTGGTAGCATTGCCTTTCAATTGTTTAACTTGGGTGAAAAGTCTCAGGTAGCCTTCCACAAGCTTCCCACAATAAGTTGGGAGAATTCTGGCCCATTCCTCCTGACATAGCTGGTGTAACTGAGTCAGGTTTGTAGGCCTCCGTGCTCGCACATGCTTTTCAGTTCTGCCCACAAATTGAGGTCACGGCTTTGTGATGGCCACTCCAATACCTTGACTTTTTTGTCCTTAAGCCATTTTTTGCCACAACTTTGGAAGTATGCTTGGGGTCATTATCCATTTGGAATTCAGATGTTGCTTCAATATATTCACAATTTTCCTTCCTCATGAAGCCATTTATTTTGTGAAGTGCACCAGTCCCTCCTGCGGCAAAGCACCCCCACAACATGATGCTGCTACCCCCGTGCTTCACGGTTGGGATGGTGTTCTTCGGCTTGCAAGCATCCCCCTTTTTCCTCCAAACATGACGATTGTCATTAGAGCAGTTCAATTTTTGTTGCATCAGACCAGAGGAAATTTCTCCAAAAAGTACAATCTTTGTCCCCATGTGCAGTTGCAAACTGTAGTCTGGCTTTTTTATGGCGTTTTTGGAGCAGTGCCTTCTTCCTTGCTGAACGGCCTTTCAGGTTATGTCGATATAGGACTAGTTTTACTGTGGATATAGATATTTTTGTACCTGTTTCCTCCAGCATCTTCACAAGGTCCTTTGCTGTTGTTCTGGGATTGATTTGTACATTTCGCACCAAATACGTTAATCTCTAGGAGACAGAATGCCTCTCCTTCCTGAGTGATATGACGGCTGCGTGGTCCCATGGTGTCTATACTTGTGTACTATTGTTTGTACAGATGAACATGGTACCTTCAGGTGTTTGGAAATTGCTCCTAAGGATGAACCAGACTTGTGGAGGGCTACAGTTTTTTTCTGATGTTTTTGATGATTTCTTTTGATTTTCCAATTATGTCAAGCAGAGGCACTGAGTTTGAAGGTAGGCCTTGAAATACATCCACAGGTACACCTCCAATTGACTCAAATTATGTCAATTAGCCTGTCAGAAGCTTCTAAAGCCATGACATCATTTTCTGGAATGTTCAAAGCTGTTTAAAGGCACAGTCAACGTAGTGTATGTTAACTTCTGACCCACTGGAATTGTGATACAGTGAATTATAAGTGAAATAATCTGTCTGTAAACAACTGTTGGAAAAATGACTTGTGTCGTGCACAAAGAAGATGTCCTAACCGACTTGCCAAAACTAAAGTTGGTTAGCAAGAAATTTGTGGAGTAGTCGAAAAATGATTATTAATTACTCCAACCTAAGTGTATGTAAACTTCCAACTTCAACTGTATTTACCATATCGTAGAGAAAATAAACCTTTAACCTTATCATACGTAGATACGTAGATACATAGATCATACGTAGATATAATTGCAAATGATTAAATCATTCCAATAGAAATTTTTAAAATTATTTAGTTACAAATTGAACTTGGTGTGTGACATGGTGTCACAATCACTGTATTCAAACCCCCTGTCATAGATGAGCCAAGGCGCAGCGTGCATGTAATTCCACATCTTTTAAGAAAGTTCAACTTTCACAAAAACACACTTAAACAGAAACCAAACATGAGCAACCGTGGCACACACAAACACACACAGAAAATAACTAATTACCTACAGCATTAGGTGGGAAAAAAGTATTCCTATGTATGATTCCCAATCAGAGACAAAGATAGACAGCTGCCTCTGATTGGGAACCACACTCGGCCAAAAACAAAGAAATAGAAAACATAGAATGCCCACCCAAATCAAACCCTGACCTAACCAAATAGAGAAATAAAATGTCTCTAAGGTCAGGGTGTGACACATGGGATGATTTCACTGAACAACAAAAGAAAGGGAATATTGAGTGATCCCAATGACCCATCGCATCTCCCAAAACCGTTTTCAACATGCGTCTGTAAAATGATATTCCAGAAACTAAAGCTTTGGTTGTCTTCTTCTCAGGCTTCCATGTCTTCTCCCTGGACCTTCTCATTGTCCACCTCTTGAACATCAGACTCCGAAGCCTCTTCTTCATTGTCACTTTCCAACCTTGTTGATGATGGCTCGTTGTCAGGTTCTAAAAGCCTCAAATTTGCCCTGACGGCCACTCATTTTTAAACCTTTGTATTGGTCAGCTTGTTGCGTGCTTTGGTGTGTGTGTTCCCTAACAAGGACCAGTTGCGCTCTGAGGCGGTTTATGTTGGTGTGATTTGGAGGATGGAGGCAACAGGGGAAAGTGCCTCAAATCCACAAAGTCCGTTCCACCAGGTGGCTGATGAGATATGTTGGCACGACATCTCCATCCCAAAGCCTTTGCTTGGAAGTGTACTTCACCAGACTGGAACGAACCTTGCCCTCATCCAGGCCCAAGGTGGTGAGACACGGTAGTGATGACACCATAGGCCTTGTTGATCTCTGCACCAGACAGGATGCTCTTGCCAGCATACTTGGGGTCCAACATGTACGCTGCGGCATGTATGGGCTTCAGGCAGAAGTATTCACGCTTTTTGATGTATTTCAGAACTGCAGTTTCCTCTGCTTGGAGCAACAGTGAAGTGGGCATGGCAGTACGGATTTCTACTCTTACATCTGCAAAGAGAGTCTGAACATCAGACAGGATGGCATTGACTCCCTCAATCGTGCAATGGCTACTGCTATAGGTTTCAGGAGTTTCAGGCTGCTTACCACTCTCTCCCAAAATACATAATCCAGGAGGATCCTCTTGATGGGGGCTGTCCATATTGGCAGACTGTGATATGGCCATTTCTTGGAGAGCCTCCTTCCCCTCCAGTAGACTGTCAATCCTGATGACAACACCACCCCAACGGGTGTTGCTGGGCAGCTTCAATGTGGTGCTCTTATTCTTCTCACTTTGCTTGGTGAGGTAGATTGCTGCTATAACTTGATGACCCTTCACATACCTTACCATTTCCATGGCTCTCTTGTAGAGTGTATCCATTGTTTTCAGTGCCATGATGTCCTTGCGGAGCCAATGGGTGTGATGTGAGAGTAGGACTCCTCCACTTTAGACCAAGCAGCCTTCATGTTCGGCAGCATTGTCTGTCACCAGTGCAAATACCTCTGTGGTCCATGGTCATGGAGATGATGTAGTTAATTAGCTTTATCTGTACAGGTAAACTAATAATGGCCCCCAAACAAAGACTGGTTGATAATTATCCAATTTACTGTTGACACATTTTAACACGTGAAAAAGTGCACATAAAAAGTGTACATTCCCTTGACTGCTCTCCACCATAACGTTTTCTTTAGTGACCATTGAAATATGCAATCACATCTGGAGTTTTAGCAAGGGTCAATCAGAACATCTAAACCAATCAGAACATCTGGACCAGAATGGTTGGTGACTGAAGATGATGGTTTTGCTTACATTCTGTCAAAATGTTGCTGATGCCATCTGTCGACCGTGCTTTGCGATGAGGTCCAATCAGGGAGGAAGAAGAGTTGGAGGAGGAGGTGGAGGCTGAGGCGGAGGCGGAGTCTGATGTCCGCGGCGAAGACCAGTCCCAGGAGAGGAAGTGATGCGGCGGCGTGGGAACCATGATTCTAGTGAGGAAGAAGGACAGTGCTGTACCACAAAGAGTCAAGGCGATGGTGGCACACTTCCATAACTTCATTTTAGAATGAGCATTGACACTCTGAAAGACAAGGAAACACAAGGGAAGAGGTTATGGGGGACTGTTTTTACTGGAACACCCACAATGATGAAAGCACAGGAGTGACGGGACAAATACTTCATGCAATAAATGGCAAATCCAGCTGCTTAGTTCCATAGTATCACACATGTACAGTGGGAATGGCCTCTTGTTGGCACAGGCGCCTCCATTTCAACAGATCTCATTCTCAAAATGTTATCACAAGTGTTATTACCATCAACAAAATACTTTGTCCCTCTGCTCAGGCCATTCTGCAATGACTGTTTCACAGGTGTGGATTGTCAGATGTGCTAAGGTTGGATTTGCCCAGATACTCTATGTCAACACACCTGTGTTACTCAATTCCGGCAACCCATGCATGAAGTCTCTGAACGCATTTATTTATTGTTTTTATGTTTCAGTATATCAAAAGTGAGCAGAGAATGGTCCTTCTGTAGCTCAGTTGGTAGAGCATGGTGCTTGTAATGCCAGGGTAGTGGGTTCGATCCCCGGGACCACCCATACGTAGAATGTATGCACACATGACTGTAAGTCGCTTTGGATAAAAGTGTCTGCTAAATGGCATATATTATTATATTATATATAGAATAGCAGTCAGCGTACAGCTTGTGTAAACTCCCTCACAGAGCTTGCCCTTATTGTGAGCATGGATGGGATTCTCCTCTGGCATAGTGTCAAGTCCCAGATGAAAAGTCTATTACTAGCATGGTAGCCATCAGAGGTCTCTCATTCCACCACAAAATTGATCTCGTTCCAGTTGTAGTCTCCCATTTGCAGTACAGAGACTTGTCAGGTATGTCTGCGTTTGAAGAGACAGCTTTGAATTTACAGTGGTTCTCACGTAAACCTGCCATGCTTTAGTTTACAGAAGATACTCATCGCGCAGCGTTGAGAGTCACAAGAAACACCTAAAATCTGTCATCTTGAAACTATCTTGAAATTGTTCCTTAAAAGATCTGAGCGATAATAATTTTCCACAATCTTCTAGTTTGCTTTGCTCGAGGGATTGACTACATAGTAATGGTTTAAACTGAACTATGCAGCAATAGACTCTGTTTTATTACTTATCTACTTATCTTAGTGTTTTATCGGCTTCACAGCTTGATTTAGGCTCCCATTGTTGTGGGATCTCTCAGTGATGCTTCTGTATGTAATCAATATTGTCTCACCCACAGGAGGTGGGGATAACAGGCTCGTAGTAATGACTGGAGCAGAATGTTGGAAAAACACATGGTTTCCAGTTATTTGATGCCATTCCATTTGCTCCATTGTTATGAGCAGTTCTCCCCTCAGCAGCCTACTGTGGACTCTCACCATATTACTTATTATGTTCTGCGATATTGTTTCTGAAGTCTCTTTTAAAGGCCCAGTGCAGTCAAAAACATGATTTCCCTGTGTTTTATAAACACTACCGTTCAAAAGTTTGGGGTCACTTAGAAAACGTTCTTGTTTCTGAAAGAAAATCAACATTTTTGTCTATTAAAATAACATCAAAATGATCCGAAATACAGTGTAGACATTCTAATGTTGTAAATGACTATTGTAGCTGGAAAAGACTGATTTCTTATGGAATATCTACATAGGCGTACAGAGGCCCATTATCAGCAACCTTCACTCCTGTCATCCAATGGCACGATGTGTTAGCTAATCCAAGTTGATAATTTTAAAAGACTGACTGATCATGAGAAAACCATTTTGCAATGATGTTAGCACAGCTGAAAATAGTTGTGCTGATTAATGAAGCAATAAAACTGGCCTTCTTTAGACTAGTTGAGGATCTAGAGCATCAGCATTTGTGGGTTCGATTACAGGCTCAAAATGACCAGGAACAAAGATCTTTCTTCTGAAACTCGTCAGTCTATTCCTGTTCTGAGAAATGAAGGCTATTCAATGCGAGACATTGCCAAGAAACGGAAAATCTCGTACAACACTGTACTACTCCATTCACAGAACAGCGCAAACTGTCTCTAACCAGAGTAGAAAGAGGAGTGGGAGGTTCCGGTGCACAACTGAGCAAGAGGACAAGTACATTAGAGTGTCTAGTTTGAAAAACAGATGCCTCACATGTCCTCAACTGACAGCTTCATTAAATAGTACCCGTAAAACACCAGTCTCAACGTTAACAGTGAAGAGGCGACAGTATATTTTCACACTGTGATGCTGGAATAATACTGAGAAATTGTACAAAATTATGATAACGCCCTTTCAGTGTATGATCGGTGTGAAAAGACCGCTAGAAATTTCTGCCTGTTTCGGGGGGGGACGACTTTTGGCCTGCCAGATGACATCACAGTTAATAGGCTAATAAGGAAGAGAATTACAAACCTAAAATTTGAATAGTTTTCCTTATTTCAGTTTATGTCACAAAACAAGCAATGTATGTGTACAGCAGTAGAGGATGCTGAAAGAAGGGTGGCTCATAGTAATGACTGGAATGGAGTGGATGGAATGGTGTCAAACATGTGGCTTTCATATGTTTGATACCATTCCATTCACTCCATTCCAGCCATTACAATCAATTCTAGACATTATTATGATCCATCCTCCCCTCAGCAGCCTCCATTGGTGTAGAGCACATGTCAAACTCATTCCACGGAGGGTTGAGCGTCTGCGGGTTTTCGCTCCTTGCTTGTTCTTGATTAATGAATTAAGGTCACTGATAAGTAAGGAACTCCCCTCACCTCGTTGCCTAAGTCTTAATTGAGAGGAAAAAACAAAAAACCCAAAGGCCCAAAGGCCCATGGAATGAGTTTGACACCCCTGGTGTACAGTCATTGTACCATCTAACCTCTATGAAATATCTTTTCAATAATCAAAACGATTGCATTTTCAGAAGTTTGTAGCTAGTGTACAGAACCAAAAGTAAAATACGCAAAAATGAAACTTAAAAACGGGACGCATAGAATTAAAGCACATAGAACAGATCTACCACTTCTGAGACTTACTTTCATTGAGAATTACATATCTATAACTCACATTTCTATGCAAATTTGGTCAGGTTGCCCAAAAAGTTACATATTGCAGCATTAATTGAAAACAATCACAGTAACATACTTAATTGCTACCAATTAATGATTTGATATTGAGATAAAAACGGTAAAAGCTGTAAAAGGATGGGTTCATTGTAATGACTGGAATAGAATAAATGGAATTGTGTCAAACATGCGTTTTCCATATTTTTTATGTGTTTGGTACTGTTCCATTTATTCCATTCCAGCCATTACAATGAGCCCGTCTTCCTATAGTTCTTCACACCAGCCTCCTCTTGTGGACAGTAGACGTGAAGCAAAGCAGAACAATCCTGTTCCAGACACCAAAGACCCTTGACCTTTTCACTACTTTATGTTTGTCTGCTCACGCACCGGTGTTTGTAATTGTTTTCCCATGCAAATACATGTATGTTATTGTACCACATTTGACTTTCCACGTTCATTCCCACACTTTACCATTAACAGTATCAATTGATTCAGATCCCTCCCATGTTTGAAATCTGTTTTTGTTTGTGCGGGGCGGGGAAGATGGTGGGGTGCAAAACATTTCTCCAGATCAGGAAATGGTAAACTGACAGTGGCTGAGGACATATCCAGATCAGCTCTGTCAAAGTGCTTTGCCAGACTGGGGGTGAATGTGTTTGCCTCTGTAGGGCCTTCATCAGATTCTGTGTTTCTGTCCCTCTCTGTAGAGTGGCCGACTAGGAGGGAAAACATGGTTGGAAGTGAAAAGATATGCTTTACAGTTTCTGGCAATACTCACCGGTTGTTTGCCTTTTACTCAGAGACACTATCGACTGGTATCGACAAACGTCTTTGAAAAGTCACTAATAGTCACTATTAAAACGTTCCCCAACCAGAAACTGTGGATTGATGGCAGCATTCGTGCAAAACTGAAAGCACGAACCACTGCTTTTAATCAGGGCAAGGTGAACGGAAACATGACCGAATACAAACAGTGTAGCTATTCCCTCCGCAAGGCAATCTGTCATGACTTCCTCCGAAATCGGGTCCTCTCCTTGTTTGGGCGGCACTCTGTGTCGCTGGTCTTCTAGCCATCGTCGAGCCACTTTTAATTTTCCATTTTTTTTATTTTATTTTTATTTCACCTTTATTTAACCAGGTAGGCTAGTTGAGAACAAGTTCTCATTTGCAACTGCGACCTGGCCAAGATAAAGCATAGCAGTGTGAACAGACAACATAGAGTTACACATGGAGTAAACAATTAACAAGTCAATAACACAGTAGAAAAAAAGGGAGTCTATATACATTGTGTGCAAAAGGCATAATTACAATTTTGCAGATTAACACTGGAGTGATAAATGATCAGATGGTCATGTACAGGTAGAGATATTGGTGTGCAAAAGAGCAGAAAAGTAAATAAATAAAAACATTATGGGGATGAGGTAGGTAAAAATGGGTGGGCAATTTACCGATAGACTATGTACAGCTGCAGCAATCGGTTAGCTGCTCAGATAGCAGATGTTTGAAGTTGGTGAGGGAGATAAAAGTCACCAACTTCAGCGAATTTTTGCAATTCGTTCCAGTCACTGGCAGCAGAGAACTGGAACGAAAGGCGGCCAAATGAGGTGTTCAGTGAGAGGATGATCAGTGAGATACACCTGCTGGAGCGCGTGCTACGGGTGGGTGTTGCCATCGTGACCAGTGAACTGAGATAAGGCGGAGCTTTACCTAGCATGGACTTGTAGATGACCTGGAGCCAGTGGGTCTGGCGACGAATATGTAGCGAGGGCCAGCCGACTAGAGCATACAGGTCACAGTGGTGGGTGGTATAAGGTGCTTTAGTGACAAAACGGATGGCACTGTGATAAACTGCATCCAGTTTGCTGAGTAGAGTGTTGGAAGCTATTTTGTAGATGACATCGCCGAAGTCGAGGATCGGTAGGATAGTCAGTCTTACTAGGGTAAGTTTGGCGGCGTGAGTGAAGGAGGCTTTGTTGCGGAATAGAAAGCCGACTCTAGATTTGATTTTCGATTGGAGATGTTTGATATGAGTCTGGAAGGAGAGTTTACAGTCTAGCCAGACACCTAGGTACTTATAGATGTCCACATATTCAAGGTCGGAACCATCCAGGGTGGTGATGCTAGTCAGGTGTGCAGGTGCAGGCAGCGAACGGTTGAAAAGCATGCATTTGGTTTTACTAGCGTTTAAGAGCAGTTGGAGGCTGCGGAAGGAGTGTTGTATGGCATTGAAGCTTGTTTGGAGGTTAGATATCACAGTGTCAAAGGACGGGCCGGAAGTATATAGAATGGTGTCGTCTGCGTAGAGGTGGATCAGGGAATCGCCCGCAGCAAGAGCAACATCATTGATATATACAGAGAAAAGAGTCGGCCCGAGAATTGAACCCTGTGGCACCCCCATAGAGACTGCCAGAGGACCGGACAGCATGCCCTCCGATTTGACACACTGAACTCTGTCTGCAAAGTAGTTGGTGTACCAGGCACGGGAGTCATCAGAAAAACCGAGCCTACTGAGTCTGCCGATAAGAATATGGTGATTGACAGAGTCGAAAGCCTTGGCAAGGTCGATGAAGACGGCTGCACAGTACTGTCTTTTATCGATGGCGGTTATGATATCATTTAGTACCTTGAGCGTGGCTGAGGTGCACCCGTGACCGGCTCGGAAACCAGATTGCACAGCGGAGAAGGTACGGTGGGATACGAGATGGTCAGTGACCTGTTTGTTGACCTGGCTTTCGAAGACCTTAGATAACAGTTTGGGTCCAGGGTGTCTCCCCCTTTGAAGAGGTGGATGACTGCGGCAGCTTTCCAATCCTTGGGGATCTCAGACGATATGAAAGAGAGGTTGAACAGGCTGGTAATAGGGGTTGCGACAATGGCGGCGAATAGTTTCAGAAATAGAGGGTCCAGATTGTCAAGCCCAGCTGATTTGTACGGGTCCAGGTTTTGCAGCTCTTTCAGAACATCTGCTATCTGGATTTGGGTAAAGAAGAACCTGGAGAGGCTTGGGCGAGTAGCTGCAGGGGGGGCGGAGCTGTTGGCCGAGGTTGGAGTAACCAGGCGGAAGGCATGGCCAGCCGTTGAGAAATGCTTGTTGAAGTTTTCGATAATCATGGATTTATCGGTGGTGACCGTGTTACCTAGCCTCAGTGCAGTGGGCAGCTGGGAGGAGGTGCTCTTGTTCTCCATGGACTTCACAGTGTCCCAGAACCTTTTGGAGTTGGAGCTACAGGATGCAAATTTCTGCCGGAAGAAGCTGGCCTTAGCTTTCCTGACTGACTGTGTGTATTGGTTCCTGACTTCCCTGACTTCCCTGACTTCCCTGAACAGTTGCATATCGCAGGGACTATTCGATGCTATTGCAGTCCGCCACAGGAATAGGTAATAGGTGCATTGGTAGCATTTGTTTTGTCTTGTTTTTCCACACACCTGGTTTCAATTCCCTTATTTACTTGTTGTGTATTTAACCCTCTGTTCCCCCCATGTCTTTGTGTGAGACTGTTTATTGTAATGCTGTGCATGTTCGCCGTGAGCGCACAACGGGTTATTTTTGTGCCTTATTTTTGTGCGCACAACGGGTTATTTTTGTATATCTTGTTGTTCTGGATGCCTTGGTTTTACTTAGTAAATCTCTGGTTATTACCCAGTTCTGCTCTCCTGCACCTGACTTCTCTGCCACCAATTACGCACCCCGTTATACAATCAAATAAGCTAAGCGTCAGTATAGAGACAAAGTAGAGTCGCAATTCAACGGCTCAGACACGAGAGGTATGTGGTAGGGTCTACAGTCAATCCCAGACTACAAAAGAAAAACCAGCCCCGTCGCGGGCCACGACGTCTTGCTCCCAGCCAGACAAACTAAACAACTTCTTTGCTCGCTTTGAGGACAATACAGGCCACTGATACGGCCCGTAACCAAAACCTGCGGGCTCTCCTTCACTGCAGCCAACGTGAGTAAAATATTTAAACGTGTTAACCCTCGCAAGGCTGCAGGCCCAGACGGCATCCCCAGCTGCGTCCTCAGAGCATGCGCAGACCAGCTGGTTGGTGTGTTTACGGAAGTATTAAATTAATCCCTATCCCAGTCTGCTGTTCCCACATGCTTCAAGAGGGCCACCATTGTTCATTTTCCCAAGAAAGCTAAGGTAACTGAGCTAAATGACTACCGCCCCATAGCACTCACTTCCGTCATCATGAAGTGCTTTGAGAGACCAGTCAAGGACCATATCCCTTCCACCGTACCTGACACCCTAGACCCACTCCAATTTTCTTACCGCCCCAATAGGTCCACAGACGACGCAATCACACTGCACACTGCCCTAACCCATCTGGACAAGAGGAATACCTAAATAAAAATGCTGTTCATTGACTACAGCTCAGCATTTAACACCATAGTACCCTCAAAACTAGTCATTAAGCTCGAGACCAGGTCTCGACCCCGCCCTGTGCAACTGGCCGCTGGACTTCCTGACGTGCCGCCCCCAGGTGGTAAGGGTAGGTAACAACATCTCCACCCCGCTGATCCTCAACACTGGGGCCCCACACGGGTCCCTTCTCAGCCCTCTCCTGTACTCCCTGTTCACCCATGACTGCGTGGCCATGCACGCCTCCAACTCAATCATCAAGTTTGCAGATGACACTACAGTGGTAGGCTTGATTACCAACAACGACGAGACGGCCTTACAGGGAGGAGGTGAGGGCACTCGGAGTGTGGTGTCAGGAAAATAACCTCACACTCAATGTCAACAAAACAAAGGAGATGATCGTGGACTTCAGGAAACAGCAGAGGGAGCAGCTCCCTATCCACATCGACGGGCCAGTAGTGGAGAGGTTGGAAAGTTAAGTTCCTCGGCAGACAAACTGAAATGGTCCACCCACATAGACAGCGTGGTGAAGAAGACACAGCAGCGCCTCTTAGACCTGAGGAGGCTGAAGAAATTCGGATTGTCGCCAAAAACACACAAACTTTTACAGATGTACAATCGAGAGCATCCTGTCGGGCTGTATAACCACCTGGTACGGCAACTGCTCCACCCACAACCGTAAGGCTCTCCAGAGGGTAGTGAGGTCTGCACAACACATCACGGGGGGCAAACTTCCTGCCCTCCAGGACACCTACACTACCCAATGTCACAGGAAAGCCAAAAAGATCATCAAGGACAACAACCACCCGAATCACTGCCTGTTCACCCCGCTATCATCCAGAAGGCGAGGTCGGTACAGGTGTATCAAAGCAGGGGCCGAGAGACTGAAAAACAGCTGCTATCTCAAGGCCATCAGACTGTTAAACAGCCATCACTAACATTGAGTGGCTGCTGCCAACATACTGACTCAACTCTAGCCACTTTAATAATGGAAAAATGGACATAATAAATGTATCACTTGCCACTTTAAACAATGACACTTTATATTATGTTTACATACCCTACATTACTCATCTCATATGTATATACTGTACTCTATACCATCTACTGCATCTTGCCTATGCCATTCGGCCATCACTCGCTCATATTTTTATGTACATATTCTTATTAATTCCTTTACACTTGTGTGTATAAAGTAGTTGTTGTGAAATTGTTAGGTTAGATTACTTGTTAGATATTACTGCATGGCCAGAACTAGAAGCACAAGCATTTCGCTACACTCACATTAACATCTGCTAACCATGTGTATGTGACAAATAACATTTGATTTGATTTAATGGTTTACTGTCTTGTAAATAGAAGCATCCTGTTTTGGAGTGTGTTTTTGGTAGTCAGATACTAACAGTCCCATAGATCATCTCCTGAGGACTTACACAGCACGCTCTAAAGGATTACTCACTAATATGTAAAGCACTTGGCAATGCTGCATGCATTGTAACTGGCACATAGGGAAAGGTGTGCGCTCATAGAAAACAGGCATTCAAACAACATAACGTGTTCCTATTCATTTTCATCCATACCACACTATTATATTGTAGGCCTACTATATTCACAATGCCATCTCCCTATTTGAGCAGTAGGCATGTCAATTTCCAGCAGAAACGTGATTCATTGCGATGGTATTATTTTGTTATTACATTACATTATAGCCACAGCTTTCTTTTGAAGTTGCTCATGGTTTTGTGTCTCTGTACAGCACTGACACACAGGAAATGGTGTGGTAAAGCTAGCTAGACATCATAGCCAGAGTACCAGTCTCTTTAGCTAACATTCCACTTGCCACTCCTTGTCATTGACAAATGTCAATTTGCCATTGCCTTGACTTTGGCAATAGCAAGGAGTGGCCAGGAGTGGAATGTTAGCTAAAAAACTGGTACCCGGGCTAAACTAGTCATATCCTCTGTTATAACGGCACAATAGAGTCATAACCTCCATATTGGGCATGACCTACAGGTCTCAGTGGGAGAAAGGGTATAAATCCAGATACTGAATCACATCAGCTTTTGTGCAGCATAAGTGCAGTGGTGTCGGCTATTCTATGTGGTGCTAGTAGAGCTAATGGTGTACTTGCCTAAATCTGAGACCCTGAATGTGTCTTCTTCTAATTTGAAGCGCCTGATGCTTTTTACTGCATTGAAGCTTGCAGCCTGTCTGTTTTATGTCATTCACTACCATGCATTCTAAATCCAGCATGTTTTATGTCATTCACTACCATGCATTCTAAATCCAGCATGTACACGGTCGTTCACATGTGTTACACCCCATTTTGTTTGATTTGGGCTTTAGCCTGACATGCTGACAACATTGCTCACGTCGCGTGCGTGCGTGAGCGATGCAAAGTAAATATACACATACATGTAATCTAAACATTGCGTGCCAGCGAGGTTCTGCATGTCCAGGCACTAAAATATAAGTTGGTTCAATTTGTGGCACTCAACGCACTGCAAGTCCTGCTTCTCCCATCTCCTCATTGTTTTTTTAGGAGCATTTACCCATGTTCCAACTCCTAATTTGCTTTTAGGAGCATATACCTACGTGGGTGATTAAAAAATTAACTGAGGTCCACACTCAGTTCATCTTTGTCGTTGCCAACTGCCATGTAAAGTCCAGAGAAGAAAAAGAAGCCTGAAAGAAGGAGGAGAGACGATGAGAAAGGAATTTGGTTGACCGTTTTATCTATGGATTCATTGTAGAGGACCTTGTGCATTTCAGGTAAAATAACAACCCAAAGTTTATATACCAGGACAAATTAGCTAGCAACAGAAAGCTAGCTAGCTAATTGTCATAAATGTTTAATTATTTTTGACCTGTCCCCGAATTAATATAATTGGTTCAGAGTTTGTTTTGATATTTCTATCTGCATGTCGTGTCTCCTGATCATGTCTGGTGTGGGTGAACAAAATCAACTTGTGCGCAATGGCGCACCCATGCGGTTTGGTCAGCATGTGTGCGTCGCAAAATAAATGTACACATACATGTTATTCCATCATTGCACCCACACTGCTCACGAGCATCTGCGTAACCAGGTGTTAAAATAGGACTTGGTTCTATTTGTGACGCTCAACACGTTGCAAGTCCTGCCTCTCCGATCTCCTCATTGGTTTTTACGAGCATATACCCATGTGCCAATTCCTCATTGGTTTTTAGGAGCATATACCCACATCGATGATTGAAAGTTGAACTGAGCTCCACACTCCAGTACAGTCGGAAGTGGTAATGGACCGTAAAGTTGGTTGCCAACCGCCAAATAAAGTCCAAAGAAGAGGAAGAAGCCTGAAGCAGGAGACATTACTAGAAAACAAAACATTTACCCTTTTATCTGTGTATTAATTGTTAGAGTAGAGAAACATGAGCATTTCAGGTAAGATAACAACCCAATGTTTATATCCCAGGACAAGCTAAATTGCCATAAAAGTGTAATGCTTTTTGAACTGTCCCCAAATGAATATAGTTGGTTCAGAGTTTGTTTTGATATTTCAATCTGCATGTCCTGATCGCTTCTGGTGTGGGGGGACAACATCACCCACCTTGCAATCTGAGCGGAGGCATTGAATGTTTTGAAACTATTTACCCATAAGTGTAATATCTTACCAGGTTCTGACCATAAGCAATTTAAGGGGATTATTTTATAAACACTTCCTCATATGCCATTGAAACCAGTATGCTAATTTTCTCATGTTCTCAACTTTCTTTTGTTGTCTAGCAGCCAAAGACACCATCCTAGTCATATTAACAACCCATGCAGTGAGCTTTGGAGAAGTGTTTTCCTGCTAATTGCATTTTGGATCATTCGCACTTATAGCATATAGCATTGGTGCACTTGTAATGTGAATAAATAGCCTAATAGTTTATCAACATGTTAAGTTCAATGTTCTTATCTGTTGCATCAGCCTCATTGCTTTAAAAAAAATGTTTTGGTGTAGAGTGGTTGTAATCATTTGTGATCCATCCTCCCACAACTGTCCCAGAGTCTGTTTGGAAAATGTATTTATTGCACAGAAAGACAAGCTCGAACCGGCTCAAAGCCCGTAACAAAGGGAGACAACGTGGAGATAAGGAGTAACAAAAGATATATTTATTAACTAAAGCAACTAAGGAAAATATCCAATGGTGTGTGTAATCAGTAGTCCGTAGTGTAAGTGAGTGTTTTGCATGCATGAATGTGATAATGCAGGGTGTTGAAAGGTGCCAAAGCACACAAACAAAAGGCCACCAAGAACCACACCACAATCTACAACAGGTGTCTGCATGGAGAGAGTCTCTTCCATGAATGTTGAAGAGGTCTATTTATCCTGGGAGACACCTGGCCCAGGTGTTTCCCATGTAGCTGACGACCCTCTCAACTCTGCCCACCGGCATCCTAATAAGGAAACAAGAACAAAGACAGAATACGGCAGACAGAGTGGGAGGGTCGTCACATTCCCCCCATAAAACCGGGGACCAACAAGGACCCCGGAACAACATACCAGCCTCCCGCGTCCCAAATTGACACAGGCCTCCGTCCCAAATTGCGTCCCAAATTGACACAGGCCTCTGCGTCCCAAATTGACACAGGCCTCTGCGTCCCAAATTGACACAGGCCTCTGCGTCCCAAATTGACACAGGCCTCTGCGTCCCAAATTGACACAGGCCTCTGCGTCCCAAATTGACACAGGCCTCTGCGTCCCAAATTGACACAGGCCTCTGTGCCCCAAATTGATGAGGGTTTACGTGTTCACACTTACAATTTGCCCCAGCCAACCTCCTCCCCAGACCTCAGCAACCTTCGCACAGGAAGCAACATTTAAGAGGAAAGAAAACAAGACCAGGAGGGAGCAGACAGGACAGAGAGAACATGACAATACGAAACAATGGTCAGTCACGTAAACATTAGGAACAGGGCGCACGAGAGAGCGCATCAACAATCACGTTTTCAGTCCCCGGATGTGCCTCACATCGAGATGGAATGATTGTAAAAATAAACACCATCGCATTATCCTCTGGTTTGGACACATCATGGACCTCAAAAAAGTGGGGGGTTATGGTCGGTGTAGACCACAATAGGTACTACCCCGACCCGACATACACTTCGAAGTGTTGTAGCGCCCAAATGAGTGCTAGCGCTTCCTTTTCAATAACCGAATAGTTCAACTGATAATCGTTAAACTTTTTAGAAAAGAAACTAACAGGCCTCTCAATCCCAGACACATCTGCTTGCAGCAAAACTGCACCTGCCCCCACATGACTAGCATCCACCTGCAAGGTAAATGACAAATCCATGCGAGGAGCAGCCAGCACTGGAGTTGAGGTAAGCAACCTCTTTGAATCTTCAAAAGCGTGTTGACAACGAGTAGACCAAACGTAAACAGCCTTAGCTTTCAGCATATCTGTCAAGGGAGCGACCACAGTAGAGAAGTTATTACAAAAACTACGGTAATAACCAATCATGCCCAAGAAACGCATCAGTTCCTTTTTAGTAGTTGGTGGTGGAAAAGCATCAATAGCCACCACTTTAGCCCGAACAGGACGCACTTCACCCTGCCCAACCACTTTTCCAAGGTATGTAACGGTCGCCTGAGCAAACTCACATTTTGCCAGATTGATTGCGAGGCGACCCGCAGCCAGACGTTCAAACAAGGCTTGAATACGGGACAGATGTTCTTCCCAAGTATCTGCATAGATCACTACATCGTCCAAATAAACAGCGCACCCGGTCAGACCGGCGACAACCCTGTTCATAAGTCGCTGAAAAGTGGCAGGTGCATTGCGCAGACCGAAACTCATAACTGAATACGAGTACAGACCAAAGGGTGTAATAAAGGCAGAGATTTCACGTGCCCTACTCGTCAGTGGCACCTGCCAATAGCCTTTTAACAGGTCAAATTTGCTCACAAACTTAGCTGCACCGACTTGATCTACACAGTCCTCCATCCGAGGAAGAGGAAATGAATCTGGCTTTGTGACACTGTTTACCTTACGGTAGTCCGTACAAAAACGGTTTGTTCCATCCGGTTTACTGACCAAGATACAGGGAGAAGCCCAACTGGAGAAAGAATGCTCTGCTATCTTACTCTCCAGCATGTACTTGACCTCAGCATCCAGACAACGTAGTTTCTCTGAAGAAACTCTATAGAACCGCTGACGAATGGGGTCAGCACCTCCAATGTCAATATCATGTTCTATTAAGTTTGTACGTGTAGGTGTATCAGAAAATAAACCTGGAAATCTCTGAATCAGACCAACCATCTCTTTCCGCTCATCAACAGGTAGGTGAGTGAGAAGACTGTCTAAAATATCCAGTGTTTCTGAATTTTTCAATCTACCCTGCAATATACAATCGTCAGGACCAGGAACATCTTCCTCCTCATGCACAGATCTAGCACGACAAGAACCCAAGGAAACAACGGTATCAGCCAAAAGAACAGGTTTACCGTCCTCTGTAGAATCCCACTGTTCAGTCTCAGAGGAACGTGCATAATAGGGTTTTAACAGATTTACATGGCACAGCTGGTGTGCTTTCCTCCGTTCTGGAGTGGCAACTAGATAATTTTGCTCAGTGTACTGGCGCACCACTGTATATGGACCTTGAAACTTGGCTTGAAAAGGAGAACCAACAATTGGCAGCAGAGCAAGAACCTGGTCACCTGGACTAAAGTGACGAGGCTCAGTTCGGCGATCAAATATGCCCTTCATCCTCTCCTGTGAAGATGATAACTTCTCTTTAGCCATTTCACCAGCGGCATACAGCCGTCGCCGGAAATCACACACATACGAACACAGGGACTGAGGAGGCTCGGGAGACTTCCAGTCATCCTGGAGAACAGATAAAAGTCCACGCACCCTATGTCCAAACACAAGGTCATTTGGACTGAAACCTGTGCTCTCCTGTGAAACTTCCCTAGCGGCTAACAGTAACCAAGGCAACCCCTCCTCCCAATCCTTATCCATCTCAGTACAATAAGCTCTCAACAAAGACTTAAGTGTTTGATGGAAACGTTCCAGTGCTCCTTGACTTTGCGCGTGATAGGCGCTAGACACATTGTGTTTAATATGGAGCTGTTGAAGAACCTGACCAAACAGATTAGAGGTCAAATTAGATCCTTGATCACTCTGAATGACCTTAGGGATTCCAAACAATGAGAGAAACTGAGTCAAAGCTTTTAACACCGATTTAGTCGTGATAGATCGGAGAGGATAGGCAGCAGGAAACCTAGTGGTCTGACACATAACAGTGAACAGGTAACTGCTACCCTTTTTAGAACGAGGCAGAGGACCCAGACAGTCAATAATCAGATACTCAAAAGGTTGGCTGAGTACAGGAATAGGAAAAAATGGTACTGGTTTAATAGCTTGATTAGGCTTACCAGTAAATTGACAGGTGTGACAAGTTTTGATAAAATCAGAAACATCCCTCTTTAATCTAGGCCAAAAGAAATGTCTTAATATGCGATTGTAGGTTTTCCTCACCCCCATATGTCCAGCAACGTCACTGTGAGAAGTTTCCAACACCAACTCACGAAGCTTAACTGGTACAACAACCTGACTAATTGCCTCCCCCAGAAAAACACTATCATGAGACACCCACTTTCTCATCAGGACATCCTCTTGGAGAAAATAGCCATGGGCGACATCTCCCAACTGTTCTATAGGCACAATTTGATCACGCAACTCTTCCAACGTGCGGTCATCCCGTTGAGCATTGATTAGATCTGAGCGGGTTACAGATAACGGGATAACAGGGAAAACAGTGACATACTTTGTATTATTAGCATTAGTCGGCGCAGTGACTAGTTCGCCACGGCTCATAGAACGTGTCACTGCACACGCAGAGAACACCTCTGGGAAACTCTGTACACTCTCATCAGGAATCCCAACAAATGACGGCTTAGTGGAAACCACTAGAGATGGAAACACGACTGGCCATACATGCTCACCTGCTAAGTTATTCCCAAGGATAACGTCGATACCCTCAATAGGCAACGAAGGACGCACCCCCACAACAACTTCACCCTTCACCAGCCCACAATCCAACATCAGTTTATGCAATGGAACTGACAGAGTGTTCAAACCTATTCCCCTAATTAGAACACTATTCCCCGAATCAGTCTCAGCAGAAAAGGGTAACACAGACTCCAACACAAATGATTCAGAGGCACCTGTGTCTCTCAGGATCTTCACTGGCACTAGGTCTTTACTTCCTAACATAGACACAAAACCTTCTGTAATGAAAGGTAAATAGTCTGGATCAATATGGACTTTCACATTCTCCTGGGCCTGAGGAAATGAGTCAAGAATGAACTGATGTGGAACAGGTGCAGCTAACGCAGCAGGTTTAGATTTAGCGTAAGCACCCTTTGACCTGAGAAGTGGACATTCGTTTTTCCAATGACCTGAACCTTGACAGTAGTGACACTCCTGCCCAAAGTCAGCCTTACCATGGGAGTCAGGTTCAACCCTAGTTGAATAGAACTCTGCCCGAGAACCAAAGTATCTCGGTGAGCGAAGCCCAAATCTATCCGAACGCCCCACTCTTTCCGAATACGGGGTTTTGCAAAGACACTTTTGTGAGTCAACACATACTCGTCCGCCAAAACCGCAGCTTCAGCAACATTCTTTACTTTCTGTTCATTAATATAAGTGGCAATACGATCAGGAATTGTGTCCTTAAATTGCTCTAACATAATCAGATCACACAGCCCTTGGAAAGTCACAACTGCAGAGGCAGAACACCAGCGATTAAACTGTAAAGATAACTGTCGCGCAAACTCAACATGAGTCTGGTTATCGTCCCTTTTTAAAGTTCTAAATCGTTGGCGGTAAGCCTCAGGGACCAATTCATAAATCTGTAACACAGCTGTTTTAACTTTATCATAACTGGCACTGTCGTGTACACTAAGAGCTGAATATGCTTCCTGCGCTTTACCAGTCAGCACACACTGCAACATTAAAGTGCGGTCAGAATCAGGCCAACTCCTAGCGTCAGCAACCCGCTCAAACAATGAAAAGAATGTCTCGGGGTCCCTTTCATTAAACCGAGGCAATAACCGCAAGTTCCCAACAATATCAAATGTCTCTGGGGCACGACCAAAAGCGGAACTACCCCTAGGTAAATCTGGGTCACCTTCCCAAAACAAACTCTCCCCTGAGATCTTTCCTTCCCTAACCAACTCTATACGTTCTTGTTGCAACTTGATTTTAGCACGCTCCATATCTTGTTTAAATGCCAATTCCTTTTCATATTTCACACGATCATGCTCTAGCTTCTCACGATCATGCTGCCGATCATGCTCTAGCTTCTCACGATCATGCTCTAGCTGTAACAAAAGCAGTTCTTTCTGCTGTTCAAAAAGAAGGCTACTAGGACTAACCGATGGAATGGCCATTGTAACGTTATGGGAGACAACAAATCCTCAGCAGAGGCTGGCCCGGTGGTAACTTCAAGAATACCACTCTCCATCAGATTGGCTTTCAATATCAACCTAATAGAATTCTTTAGACGTTTATCACTAATCTCAACCTTGTAGTGTTCCGCGACCTTCAACAGCTGTTCTTTAGTACCTAAATCTAACAATTCCTCTGATGGAGAGCGAATGAACTTATCTACATAAGACGCCATAATCACACACAAAAAAATTCTCGCTCTTCCCTTCTGCTGAGCACACCAGAACACAACCCGAGAATTGACAATCACCCTGAGCACCACAGAAGAGAGATGAGATATGGAGCTTCCCCAAAACCTACAATAACTCAACCCTAGTCTTCGTGCAGATTTGCGGTGGGAATTTACGCACTGTAGCCCGCTGGCAAGGAAATAGAACTCCCCAGCATGCTGGCAAATTCCACCAAGCCACGGATGTGCCCCGAGACAACTGCTCAGTCCACAGACACCACACAAAAATAACAAACATTAACCATGCCCAACATATTCCAAAAAATGAAACACGTCGCTAAACCTATCAGGGGAAAAAGGCTATAGCTCCGGGTAGCAAGTTCCACTACCCTACCCAAATCTCCCACCGAGGTACACAGCAGATTACTCACTTCAGACTGACGTCCCAACAGAAAGTAGAACAAGAGTTCAGGCTAGGCAGGGCCTGGAAACTAACCATTATACTCTCTCCAACGCAGCACACAAACCAAACAACAAAGGCAACCAATACTGGGCCGATCACACTCAAACACCATATTCAAACTAAACACGTACCTCCACGGTCTCCCAAACCAATAGTTCAAAGATCCCGGATGAGCCCCCACTTGTCACGAACCGGCTCAAAGCCCGTAACAAAGGGAGACAACGTGGAGATAAGGAGTAACAAAAGATATATTTATTAACTAAAGCAACTAAGGAAAATATCCAATGGTGTGTGTAATCAGTAGTCCGTAGTGTAAGTGAGTGTTTTGCATGCATGAATGTGATAATGCAGGGTGTTGAAAGGTGCCAAAGCACACAAACAAAAGGCCACCAAGAACCACACCACAATCTACAACAGGTGTCTGCATGGAGAGAGTCTCTTCCATGAATGTTGAAGAGGTCTATTTATCCTGGGAGACACCTGGCCCAGGTGTTTCCCATGTAGCTGACGACCCTCTCAACTCTGCCCACCGGCATCCTAATAAGGAAACAAGAACAAAGACAGAATACGGCAGACAGAGTGGGAGGGTCGTCACAACTGTCACACCCTGATCTGGTTCACCTGTCCTTGTGATTGTCTCAACCCCCTTTAGGTGTCGTTTATTACCCCGGTGTATATATTCCTGTGTTTCCTGTCTCTCTGTGCCAGATCGCCAAGTCAACCAGCGGTTTTCCTTGCTCCTTTTCCCCCAGTCTCTGTTTGTTTCTAGTCCTCCTGATTTTGACCCTTGCCTGTCCTGACTCCGAACCTGCCTGCCTGACCACTACCTGTTCTGACTACCAGCCTGCCTATCCCCTTGTAGTGTTTTGAACTCGGATCTGGTTTCTGACCCCTGCCTGGCCTGACTGCGAGACTGCCTATCGTCTGGTACTGTTTGACCTGTTTTATGAACTCTCGCCTGTCCTCGACCTGCCTTTGCCTACTCCCTTTATAATAAATATTGGAGCTCTACCATCTGCCTCCTGTGTCTGCATTTGGGTCTCGCCTTGTGCCCTTATACTGACCAATAGAATAGGTCAACTTTTGTAATATAGCTGACGAAATGTAAATGTGGTCAGTTCTAACATCTTCAATATGCGCCTCAATTCTATAAGAAAGACATGCGCCATTGCATCCCAGATGTGTCTGTATGCCTTTGAGAACCCGATCACGTGACGGGCATTGGCTAATAAGAATTTAGATATCTAAGAGAGCAATGTGAGTGAGGTGCTTCAGAGCAGGGCAAATTATTTGTATTTATTTTATTCAAGTTTTTACAAAAGTAGTCCACTTGGCCTTTACAACTCCCGTATTAGTGGACCGATATAGCCTTCTGCAGATCAGGAAATTTTCTTCTCACAAAAGTAGTGCACTGGGCCTTTATCACTCCTGGCCCCAAAATAAATAAATCTGAACCAAACATAGTCGCCTGTTATTGGTTCAGATTTGGTCCGGACATGACCAAAAATCTATGTCCGTGGACGTTGAAATTTGTATTTATTTATTTATCCATTATTTTACCAGGTAAATTGACTGAGAACACATTCTCATTTGCAGCAATGACCTGGGGAATAGTTACAGGGGAGAGGAGGGGGTGAATGAGCCAATTGTAAACTAGGGATTATTAGGTGACCATGATGGTTTGAGGGCCAGATTGGGAATTTAACCCTGGTGTCCTGGCTTAACACCCATACTCTTACAATAAGTGCCATGGGATCTTAAATGACCTCAGAGAGTCAGGACACCCGTTTAACGTCCCATCCAAAAGATGGCACCCTACACAGGGCAGTGTCCCCAATCACTGCCCTGGGGCATTGGGATATTTTTTTAGACCAGAGGAAATAGTGCCTCCTACTGGCCCTCCAACACCACTTACAGCAGAATCTGGTCTCCCATCCAGGAACTGACCAGGACCAACCCTGCTTAGCTTCAGAAGCAAGCCAGTGGTATGTAGGGTGGTATGCTGCTGTCAAATCAAGGCTGATCAGGACTGCACCAAATATGAACCAAACAGAGACGTCTGTGTTTGGGCCAAATGGAGACTGGTCCAAACCGGACCAAAAACCAAAGTCTGTGGACCAGGAAATCAAGGCCGGTCTGGACTGCACCCCCCAAAAAAGACTAGTCCAGACAGGACCAAAATAACATACAAAAGACGTTGTCAGTGCTTACTTGGGTGTAGTCTACCTTGTAGGCCTGCAATGGAACTTTATGAATGCCCATCCATGTGTTAGGCTCAACATTTGTAAAACAGGCTGTTGCATTGGCTTTATTAGCCCTGATTCATGTGACTAATCCATTTTAGGCATTTAAGCTCTGATTATCAGCTACCCAACGTTATCAGGAGTTATCCTGAGTTATCCTGAGTTATCAGGAGTTATCCTGAGTAATCAGGAGTTATCAGGAGTTATCCTGAGTTATCCGGAGTTATCCTGAGTTATCCTGAGTTATCAGGAGTTATCCTGAGTAATCAGGAGTTATCCTGAGTTATCCTGAGTTATCAGGAGTTATCCTGAGTTATCCTGAGTTATCCTGAGTTATCAGGAGTTATCCTGAGCCTATTTGCAATGTGTTTACATGTTGGGAAATGCACAAGTATTTTATTTTTTCGCTATGATCAGCTCCTCAAAAATGTATGGATACAAACTTGAACCCACTGATCATGGTAAAATAAGGTTAAATACATGTATTTTTTAAAGATTTAACCCACGGGGTGAAACTATGGACAGCAGTTGTCCAGGCATCATCCATTCCATATTGTCCATTTTACTTTGACTTCTCCTGTTTTAAGGATATGTTACTGTTAAGATGTCAGCACATTCATTTTGATTGGGCACCATTTAGGTGAGGCTATTTGATCGGAGAAACCTGCATGATGTAAAAAGTGTCTGTCTCATTACATTGTTAGGCTACAGAAAAAGGCCACATACATCTGCTACATGATTTATGTTAGATCATTATTTTGACGGAAAGTTGGTGGAGTGAGGCAGTGATGGAGCTCTCCAACAGTACCCTGGAGAGGTGCACTGGGAATGGACAAGCTAAATATTTTGTGCCCGCCTTTGAGGAAGTAGGTACTGCTTATCACAGGGCGGCATCAGCACGCACCTAAAAATCCCATATGCCACTGGTTGAGAGAAATTGTCATTGTTTTGGCACAGAATTATGTGCATTTGTATGTTGTTGGAGGTAAGTCTTGGTCAGTTTCTCAGAAAATGCTACCCTCTTCAGTCTGCCACTATAGGCGGTTGCCTAATCCTGCTTAATGAGAAGGCCGGCCTTTGACTGTATTAGCGGATTGATATAGCCGTCTGCAGTGCGGGGTACATTTTTTTGTCACAAAAGTAGTGCAGCCTCAGCTCCAAGTGATTTTAATTTTGGAAATCTGTTCCAAATAATTCCCACAATAGAGAGATATTGTGATCTTATACAAATGTAAGCAAAGTTTGAAATGATGTTTTATTCAAATATGATATGTTTAGTCTTCTTGAGGTAATTTTGCAGTCTACAAATTATTTGTAGTTATGTTCTGGCCCCCTGACCATCCTCTCAAGAAAAAGTGTGTGTGTGTGAGAGAGAGAAAAAGCTTGTCGAGCAACTCGTATTTCATTTTTTAAAGTGCATTCTTCTATAATGTATTTTTTAAACTGAGTTCTTCATCAACTACTCCACTGATATCAAGGAGAAGGCATTCTTTTCTCATGGCAACCTTTTGTTTATCAAATGAGCAGACTACAGTGAGACAGGAAAACAACTAGGGTTATTATTCATAGACCACGTATCCAAGGACACTACACCCTGTCCCCCCACAAGGAGACAATTCAATTCACAAAGGAAGTTTTGGAAAATAAGCTGTAACTTTAAATGTCAGGCTTTATACATTTCTATTCCCAACCCAAAGGAAACAAAATCAATCAACTTTATGAGTATTTATAGAATAATTCCAAACAAACTAAAATAAACCAAATTGTTCTTACTCCTATAGTCAAGTAGGTGATTCACAGTTGGTACAGATCCACAATGTTCCAAGGCCACTCTTCCTCTATAGACATTCACAGGCCTCAACAACAATAGAGACTAATTCAGGCCATCTGTCTGTCTAATATAGTGTCCGTTTGTGTAATTTACGTGCTGTAATCACTCGAGTAAAAATACATGGAGACGTGATGAAGTGGGGTCTTTCAGTAACTAATAAACAAGTGTACGAAGGGGAAGTAAATCACTATGGGAGTTGCCCATACATGCAACCTTACATCATCAACTCAACTCTACAATGATCTGCTCATGTGCAGTGCAAGTCCCTGACATACAGTAAATTAATGTATTGCAATTCAGTGACATGAAAGCAAAAGTAGGTCTCACAAAAAACTATTCAGAATAAGGATTACCCCATATTTGAATTCTAGGACATCAATGTGCACATGCCTTGCTCTTGGTAGAGATAAACCACATAAGCATTGAGCCTTTGTCACACAATCTGCTGTTTAGTGCTTTACAAATTGGGATTAATTATGTTGAGGTGGATCACTGTGAATAGTGCACAATGTTTGGGCTGACTACTAGGGTCTATTCCATGGATCAATTGCAATATCATAAGAAAACCTCTAAAGAGTAGGAAGATTCCAAGTGCAACAAGATAATCAAGTGTACATGTACAGTGATGTCTACAAGCTTTGGTCCTTCCAGGGTTAAATGTTTGGAGGAGGTGGAGAAGCATGCATAAGGGGACCCCAGATGCAGTCCATCACTTGACACACAAGGTTCAATTGCTACAGTAATGTTAATGGCTGCACGCCTCTACAGAAGCACAATCATTTAGATCAAAGGTGAGCAAGGTCACCTCTGTAACTCAGCGAAACTCAAGCCAAAAAGACTCAAACTCGACACACTACACCGAGAACATCACAGCAGGAAAAGTGATTCGGTACCTACATTTTCTCTTCCCAAGAAGAGGAGAAGAGTTGGGCTGAATTCTTAATAGTTCATGTTATTGTACGGTCAGTTGTCTTCAAGGCCTAATGGCCGGGCAACAGGGGAGCAGCATATAGAGCGGAGCACGGCTCCCAAGATCAGGCCTGGATTACAACTGCTAATGCCTCCCAGTTTATTTCCATCACGTGGGCTGCAATTTACCCAGCGTGGCTGGAGGGAATCACCACCTGGAGGTGTGGGGATGGAAGTGGGGGGATAATCTGTTATAACCACATCATAGCTTTGATATAGGTAAGGATAACTGGTTTCCATTATGTAGCCTACTATTAATGCAATTCATTCACCACATGATGTCTCAGCCAGAGAGAGGGGTAAAGGTACTTTGTCAATATTAGAGATTTGAGGCATTTTGAAAGCGGATTAGATGGAGGGCATTGACCACAGCTCCCATTATATGTGGTGCAGGTCATGGGAAATACCAGTAGGCTCCCATGGGTGGTATTCCTCATCCCAGAAGTCAACTCTGTCTTGTAGGGTGACTCATGTTCAAGTCTATTTTTCACATGCAAAAGTACAGTGAAATGCTTAACTATCAAGCCCTACCCAGCAGTGCAGTATTCAATATCAAAAAGTATAACTAATTACAAAATAAGAATTCAATAAAAAACACGACAAATAAGAAATAAGAGAGGAAGCTAGATACAGGGTCAGTGCCAGAACTAAATTTACAATGTGCAGGGATACTGGAGTATTGAGGTACACAGTGGGGAGAACAAGTATTTGATAACACTGCCGATTTTGCAGGTTTCCTACTTACAAAGCATGTAAAGGTCTGTAATTTGTTTTATCATAGGTACACTTCAACTGTGAGAGACGGAATCTAAAACAAAAATCCAGAAAATCACATTGTATGATTTTTAAGCAATTAATTTGCATTTTATTGCATGACATAAGTATTTGATACATAGAACAACTGATTGCCCACCTCAACAACAGCCCCTTCACATTACACTCCATGCAGTTTGGCTTCAGAGCGAAACACTCCACAGAAACGGCCAACTGCTTTCTTCTGGAAAATGTGAAGTCCAAGATGGACAAAGGGGGTGCTGTTGGGGCTGTGTTTCTGGACCTAAGGAAGGCTTTTGATACGGTTAACCATGAGATTCTCATCACAAAATTGTCCAAGTTCAACTTTTCCCCTGATGCCTTGAGATGGATGAAATCATACCTTGAAGGCAGAACTCAGTGTGTCAGAGTGAGCAATGAGCTGTCGCCCACTCGTAGCTATGATGTGGGCGTGCCCCAAGGGTCAATACTGGGGCCCCTCCTGTTCAGCCTGTACATTAATGATCTGCCTTCTGTCTGTACTGGGTCTGAAGTTCAAATGTATGCAGATGATACAGTGATATATGTGCATGCAAAGAGCAAACAACAAGCTGCACAAGAACTCACTACTGTAATGGTCCAGGTTACAAAGTGGCTCAGTGACTCGTGTTTGCATCTCAATGTGAAAAAAACTGTTTGCATGTTCTTCACAAAGAGGGCAACAGATGCAACTGAGCCAGATGTCTATGTGTCAGGGGAGAAGCTCCAGGTGGTATCCGATTTTAAGTACCTTGGCATCATACTTGATTCCAACCTCTCTTTTAAAAAGCATGTGAAAAAGGTAATTCAAATAACCAAATTCAACCTAGCTAATTTCCGATTTATACGAAATTGTTTGACTACAGAGGTAGCAAAACTGTACTTCAATTCTATGATACTCCCCACTTAACATACTGCTTGACTAGTTGGGCCCAAGCTTGCTGTACAACATTAAAACCTATTCAGTCTGTCTACAAACAGGCTCTCAAAGTGCTTGATAGGAAGCCCAATAGCCATCATCATTGTCACATCCTTAGAAAGCATGAGCTCTTGAGTTGGGAAAATCTTGTGCAATACACCGACGCATGTCTTGTATTCAAGATCCTAAATGGCCTGGCTCCCCCTCCACTCAATATTTTTGTTAAACAGAAAACCCAGACATATGGCAGCAGATCCACAAGGTCTGCCATGAGAGGTGACTGTATAGTTCCCCTAAGGAAAAGCACCTTTAGTAAATCTGCATTCTCTGTGAGAGCTTCCCATGTCTGGAATACACTGCCATCAGACACACATAACTGCACCACATATCACACTTTCACAAAATGCTTGAAGACCTGGCTAAAGGTCAATCAGATTTGTGAACATGGTCCCTAGCTGTGTGTTGCCGCTTTCCATGTTGTCTGTTGTCTGTAGCTTGTGAGGTGTGGAAACACTTTGTTGCTTTTATGAATTTTGTTTTGCTGCTTTTTGTTCTATGTTGCTCTGTCTGTATGCTATGTCTTGCTTGTCCTATGTTGCTATGCCTTGCTTGTTCTATGGTGCTATTGTCTATATTGTAATTGTTTTTAATAACCTGCCCAGGGACTGCGGTTGAAAATTAGCCGGCTGGCTAAAACCGGCACTTTTACTGAAATGTTGATTAATGTGCACTGTCCCTGTAAAAATAAACTAAACTAAACTAAACTAAACATCAGAAAAGCAGAACTTAATTTTTGGTACAAAAACCTTTGTTTGCAATTACGGAGATCATACGTTTCCTGTAGTTCTTGACCAGGTTTGCACACACTGCAGCAGGTATTTTGGCCCACTCCTCCATACAGACCTTCTCCAGATCCTTCAGGTTTCGGGGCTGTCGCTGGAAAATACGAACTTTCAGCTCCCTCCAAAGATTTTCTATTGGGTTCAGGTCTGGAGACTTACTAGGCCACTCCAGGACCTTGAGATGCTTCTTACGGAGCCACTCCTTAGTTGCCCTGGCTGTGTGTTTCGGGTCATTGTCATGCTGGAAGACCCAGCCACGACCCATCTTCAATGCTCTTACTGAGGGAAGGAGGTTGTTGGCCAAGATCTCGCGATACATACATACTGTGCAGTCGTCCTGTCCCCTTTGCAGAAAAGCATCCCCAAAGAATGATGTGTCCACCTCCATGCTTCACGGTTGGGATGGTGTTCTTGGGGTTGTACTCATCCTTCTTGGTTTAGACCAAGAAGCTCTATTTTTGTCTCATCAGACCTTCTGCCATTCCTCCTCTAGATCATCCAGATGGTCATTGGCAAACTTCAGACGGCCCTAGACATGCGCTGGCTTGAGCAGTGGGACCTTGCGTGCGCTGCAGGACTTTAATCCATGACAGCGTAGTGTGTTACTAATGGTTTTCTTTGAGACTGTGGTCCCAGCTCTCTGCAGGTCATTGACCAGGTCCTGCCGTGTAGTTCTGGGCTGATCCCTCACCTTCCTCATGATCATTAATGCCCCATGAGGTGAGATCTTGCATGGAGCCCCAGACCGAGGGTGATTGACCGTCATCTTGAACTTCTTCCATTTTCTAAGAATTGCGCCAACAGTTGTTGCATTCTCACCAAGCTGCTTGCCTACTGTCCTGTAGCCCATCCCAGCCTTGTGCAGGTTTACAATTTTATCCCTGATGTCCTTACACAGCTCCCTGGTCTTGGCCAATGTGGAGAGGTTGGAGTCTGTTTGATTGAGTGTGTGTCTTTTATACAGGTAACGAGTTCAAACAGGTACAGTTAATACAGGTAATGAGTGGAGAACAGGAGGGCTTCTTAAAGAAAAACTATGTGAGAGCCGGAATTCTTACTGGTTGGTAGGTGTTCAATCCGGGCGCATTTCATTCGGCCGTGAAAATACTGCCCCGTCACCAAGAAGTTTTAAAGTCAGGACAGCGGAGTCCCTGCCCATCTTTCGAAAACGTCTGAAACCCTACCTCTTTTGAAGAGAATCTTAAATAACTCTCACGGCACACCCGCCCCCATGCAGTTGCCATACCAGACGGTCATACAAGTCAGGATGCGCTCGATGGTGCAGCTGTAAAAGTTCCTATGGATCTGAGGGGCCATGCCAAATTGTTTCAGCTTCCTGAGGGAGAAAAGGCACTGCCATGCCTACTTCATGGCTGTGCTGGTGTGAGAGGAACATGATAAGTCCTCAATGATGTGGACACCGACGCTCTCGAACCCTCTCCACTGTGGCCCGTCGATGTGGATGGGGTGTGCACCCACCCCTGTTCCCTGTAGACCACAATCAGCTCCTTGGTCTTGCTGACGTTAAGGGAGAGGTTGTTGTCCTGGCATCACACTGACAGGTCTTTGACATCCTCCCTATCGTCTTTCGCACCACCGTTGGTGATCAAGCCTAACACCGTCATGTCATCAGGAAACTTAATTATGGAGTTGTGCGTGGCCACACAGTCGTGGGTGAATAAGGAGTACAGGAGGGGACTAAGCACACACCCCTGAGGAGAACCCATTTTGAGGGTCAGCGTGGCGGATGTGTTGTTGCCTAATCTTACCACCTGTGGTCGGCCCGTGAGGAAGTCCAGGATCCCGTTGCAGATGGAGGTGTTCAGTCAGAAGGTCCCGAGCTTGATGACGTGCTTGGAGGGCACCATGGTGTTGAACGCTGAGCTGTAGTTGATGAACAGCATCCTCACATAGGTATTCCTCTTTTCTTGGTGGGAGCGGACAGTGTGGACTGCAACTGAGATTAAGTCGTCTGTGGATCTGTTGGTGCAATATGCAAATTGGAGTGGGGCACGGGTGTCTGGGATGATGCAGATGATGTGTGCCTTGACCAGAGTGCTACAGGGCGGTAGTCATTGTGGCAGGATGTCTTGGAGGTTTTGGGAACAGGAAGGATGGTAGTCAATTGGAAATTGTCAATAACACTATCAGTTCAGTTCCTGTTAAGATAAAATGGCATCTAGCAGTTTTAGGACGTTGCAGGTGCTTATAGTGCATGTGGTAATATTTACAAAAAATGGTACTGTTTGAGTCCAAAAATGACATTCAGAAGTTGCAGATAGAAATGACAAAATTTTAAAATAAAGAACAATAGCAATGAGGAGCAACCAAAAGGCTACAAAAGACAAAACACCTATAAAGCCCAGTGTTGTGAATGAGATAGATGTTCTCAGATAGTTTTCCTGTGAATCACTCTTCATGTTCAAACCATCTCAAAATGGATTGAATTACTCAATTATTTTACGTGAGATAATTTGGATATGAATGCTAATATTGACTTGCATTGGATTTGTGAGACCAATGCTAAAAAGTTAAAATTTGAAACAGTGGCCAGGTAAACTAAACCAAAGCATGGGTTGCTGTCATACCTTGTTCATAGAATGCTACAAGGTAAGGAAACCAATATATAATTTTGGAATTTGGTTGAACTATCCATTTAACATTGAGGGGGGGGGATTACATTTTTTAACACCTAATAGCAAGAACATCACCGTCAAGTGGTCAGGACCTGGTAATATCAGAATGTAGGAAGGGACATAAACCTACAACTTCTATGACTAATTGTCTGAACAGGAGGGAATATAATAGCAAATTCACTGAGAATGTATTACATAGGATGAAGAAACAATACTCCGAGCTGTACTACTTGTCAAAGGTAGAGAATGTATTGTATACTAGTTGTTGGGTTGGGATTTGTGTGGGGTGTGGGTTATACGTGGGTGGCTTTTGAAAATTTCTTTGAAACCCTCATGTCTTACTCATGTAAATGTTGGTCCAAATTGGATGTTATGTACTATATATGTACTATATTTATTGAATATTATATGAATCCTATCATTTAAAAAATGTCCAATTTGGGTGCAATCAATTAGCTTAATTTCTCAGAGATCAAATTATATTTCAACAAAATATTGTTGCAGGAATGCTAATCTTACCCGTTTCTAACTACAGAAACAATTTCAGAGCAGTCGGAGATGGTGGGTGTCATGGCTTGCTGAAATGACATTGAACGACCCACTACACTCGTATACAAAAAAGGTTCCAAAAGGGTTCTTTGTCTCTCCACATAGGAGAACCCTTTAGGTTTTAGGTAGAACCCTTTTGGGGTCCATGTAGAACCTTCTATGGAAAGTGTTCTAGGATGTCCCTTGTGGGAATCTGTACCTATACAGTGCATTCGAAAAGCATACAGATGCCAATGCAGGAGTGGCTTCGGGACAGTCTCTGAATGTCATTGAGTGGCCCAGCCAGAGCTTGGACTTGAACCCAATTGAACCTCTCTGGAGAGACCTGAAAATAGCTGTGCAGCGATGCTCCCCATCCAAACTGACAGAGCTTGAGAGGATCTGCAGAGAAGAATGCTTGTAACATGATACCCAAGAAGACTCAAGGCTGTAATTGCTGCCAAATGTGTTTCAACAAAGTACTGAGTATGTAAATGTGATATTTTAGTTTTTGATTTGTAATCAATTTGATATTGTGTGTAGATTTAATTAGGGAAAAAAAACAATTTAATACATGTTAGAATAATGCTGTAATGTAACAATGTGGAAAAAAATCAAGTGGTCTGTATACTTTCCAAATGCGCTGTGTATGACATGCGCAGACTGGGCTAGTAAACATCCTGACACTAGGGCCTTGTCGTGCCTCCTTATTTTAGATAATACTACATGGTGTCAGAGTGGTTTTAATAATGACAAAAATGTGAAGGACTTAACATGTAAATCATAAATCCATGCTGACAGACTGTTTCATAGCAAGGAGGGCATATTTTTGGAGATAAACAGCGCACATCATCATTGGTCTTAGCTAACGAGTGAGGATTAGGTTACTGCTAGCAACATCTTACAAGAGGAAGAAACTGTCGGGATTTCAGGGTTGTCAACTCCAAGTTCAATGGGCACTCTCATGAACATGAACAGGCCAGTGGCTAGTGCTGACGGATTTCGCATTAGCCCCACAATAATTTTGATTGTATGTTCATTCAAAACTGGCCAAAATGGGTCAGGCGCTTTGAGAAGTTTCAGACTTAAACATGGCAAATCTGGCATTTCAAGTTAATACACTGATTTCCTCTATAGGTGATGAAGCTGGGGATTTATTAAATGTTTCATTGTTGACTGAGGAAGAGAAACTTAACTACAGTGCAAGTAAAGACGTATGAAACGCATTTCGTAGGGAGACACAACATTATGTTTAAGAGAGGTAGGTTTAATGTGTGCAGAAGCAGGGTGAAACAGCTGGCAGATTTATCACAGCTGTTCAGAAGCTAGCAGAACATAGTCAGTTTGGCGCACTCAGGGAAGAACTGATCCAAGATCGGATTGTATATCAGAGAGACGTCAACTTACCAGCACAATTTAACAGCATAACCAGCACTACGACCAGGAATATGACTTTCCCAAAGTGGATCCTTTGTCTGCACCTCCGAAGGCATTTGAACTGATTCCAGAGGTCAACCCAAAACAACACTGTCGGAGGAGAGGGTGCTGGAGCAGTCTTCTAGTGAAGCTTCGGATGCGCGCACACCACCCACCGCTTCTGAGTATATTACTTGCTAATGTCCAGTCCCTAGTTAAAAAAAGTCGATGAAATTAGGGAAAGAGTTGCTTTCCAAAGAGAGATCCGGGATTGTAACATATTCTGTTTCACAGAGACATGGCTAGCTGGGGACATGCTGTCGGAGTCTGTACAGCCAACGGGATGTTCTCCTATAGGCAGAAACTAAAACAGGAAGTGCCCGGTCTATCTAACCCCGGTCTGACCAATCGGATTTCTCGCTTCAAGATTGCTTCAATCACGTGGATTGGGATAAGTTCCGGGTAGCCTCAGACAACAACATTGACGTATGCGCTAATTCGGTGAGCGAGTTTATAAGGAAGTGTATAGGAGATGTTGTACCCACTGTGACTAATAAAACCTTCACTAACCAGAAACCGTGGATTAATGGCAACATTCGCACAAAACTGAAAGCACGTACCACCGCATTTAATCATGGCAAGGCGACTGGAAACATGGCCGAAAACAAACAGTGTAGTTATTCCCTCCGTAAAGCAATCAAACAAGCAAAGCGTCAGTATAGAGACACAGTGGAGTCTCAATTCAACGGCTAAAACACGAGACATATGTGGCAGGGTCTACAGACAATCACGGATTCCAAAAAGAAAACCAGCCCCGTCGCAGATATCGACGTCTTGCTCCCAGACAATTTAAACAGCTCCTTTGAGCGCTTTGAAGACAATATAGTCTATAATCCACCGACACGGCCCGCTACTAAAGACTGATGGGCTCTCCTTCCCCATGGCCGACATGAGTAAAACATTTTAACCTGTTAACCCTCACAAGGCTGCCGGCCCAGACGGCATCACTAGCCTCAGAGCATGCGCAAACCAGCTGGCTGGTGTGTTTAAGGACATATTAATATAATAATAATATATGCTATTTAGCAGACGCTTTTATCCAAAGCGACTTACAGTCATGTGTGCATACATTCTACGTATGGGTGGTCCCGGGAATCAAACCCACTACCTTGGCGTTACAAGCGCCATGCTCTACCAAATGAGCTACAGAAGGACCATGCCCTATCCTAGTCTGCCGTCCCAACATGCTTCAAGATGGCAACCATTGTTCATGTTCCCAAGAAAGCTAAGGTAACTGAACTAAATTACTATTGCCCCGTAACACTCACTTCTAGACAAACTCCTATTTTCTTACCGCCCCAATAGGTCCACAGACAATGCAATCGCCATCAAACTGCACACTGCTCTATCCCATCTGGACAAGAGGAATACCTATGTAAGAATGCTATTTATTGACTACAGCTCGGCATTCAACACCATAGTACCCTCCAAACTCATCATTAAGCTCGAGACCCTGGGTCTCGACCCCGCCCTGTACAACCGGGTCCTGGACTTCTTGACGGTCCGCTCCCAGATGGTGAAGGTAGGAAACAACATCTCCACTCCGCTGATCCTCAACACTGGAACGAAGTCTGGAGTCAGGAAAATAACCTCTCACTCAATGTCAGCAAAACAAAAGAGATGATGGTGGACTACCTGTTCACCCCTATTTACATTGACGGGACAGCAATGGAGAAGGTGGAAAGTTCCTCGGTGTACATATCACCGACAAAATAAAATGGTCCGTGCACACAGATAGTGTGGTGAAGAAGGCACAACAGCTTCTCTTCAACCTCACGAGGCTGAAAAATGTGGCTTGTCACTGGAAACCCTCACTAACGTTTACCAGTGCACAATTGAGCACATCCTGTCGGACTGTATCACCGCCTGGTACGGCAACTATACCGCCCACAACCGCAAAGCTCTCCAGAGGGTGGTGTGGTCTGCACAACACATCACTCGGGGCAAACTACCTGCCCTCCAGGACACCTACACCACCCGATGTCACAGGAAGGAAAAAAGGATCATCAAGGACAATAACCGCCTGAGCCACTGCCTGTTCACCCCGCTACCATCCAGAAGGCGAGGTCAGTATAGGTGCATCAAAGCTGGGACAGAGAGTTTTAAAAACATCTCGAGGCCATCAGATTAGTAAACAGCCACCACTAGCATAGAGAGGCGGCTGCCTACCTACAGACTTGATTTCATTGGCCACTTTAATAAATGGAACACTCGTCACTTGAATCATGTTTACATATCTCGCATTACTCATCTCATATGTCTATACTGTATCCTTCACTATCTATTCTACTCTCCATACAACTCTCCTTCCATGTCCTCCAACTGCTCTTAAATGTAGGGAAAACTAAATACATGCTATTCAACCGATCCCTGCCCGCACCTGCTCGCCCGTCCAGCATCACTACTCTGGACGGCTCTGACTTAGAATACGTGGACAACTACAAATACCTAGGTGTCTGGTTAGACTGTAAACTCTCCTTCCAGACTTACATTAAGCATCTCCAATCTAAAATTCAATCTAGAATTGGCTTCCTAAATCTCAACAAAGCATCCTTCACTCATGCTGCCAAACATACCCTCGAAAAACTGACCATCCTACCGATCCTTGACTTCGGTGATGTCATCTATAAAATAGCCTCCAACACTCTACTCAACAAACTGGATGTAGTCTATCACAGTGCCATCCGTTTTGTCACCAAAGCCCCTTACACTACCCACCATTGCAACCTGTACAATCTCGTTGGTTGGCCCTCGCTTCATACTCGTCACCAAACCCACTGGCTACAGGTTATCTACAAGTCTCTGCTAGGTAAAGCCCCGCCTTATTTCAGCTCACTGGTCACCATAGCAGCACCCACTCGTTGCACGCGCTCCAGCAGGTATATGGTCACCCCCAAAGCCAATTCCTCCTTTGGTCGTCTTTCCTTCCAGTTCTCTGCTGCCAATGACTGGAACGGACTGAAAAAATCTCTGAAGCTGGAGACTCATGTCTCCCTCACTAGTTTTAAGCACCAGCTGTCAGAGCAGCTCACAGATCTCTGCATCTGTACATAGATGGAATGTTTACAGATTGGCTATCTACCTACCTCATCCCCATACAGTATATTTATTTATTTATCTTGCTCCTTTGCACCCTAGTATCTCTACTTGCACATTAATATTTTGCACATCTACCATTCCAGTGTTTAATTGCTATATTATAATTACTTTGCCACCATGGCCTATTTATTGCCTTAACTCCCCTATCTTAGCTCATTTGCACTCACTGTATATAGACTTTGTTTTATTTTGTTCTACTGTATTATTGACTATGTTTTTTTTATTCCATGTGTAACTGTTGTTGTATGTGTGGAATTGCTATGCTTTTTCTTGGCCAAGTCGCAGTTGCAAATGAGAACTTGTTCTCAACTAGCCTACCTGGTTAAATAAAGGTGAAATAAAATAAATAAATAAAATTCTTTGCTAGCTATTGCATCTTAGCCGCTCTGTCACTGCTCATCCGTATATTTTATACTTATATATTTTCATCCCAGTCCTTTACGAGATTGTGTGTATTAGGTTTTGTTGTGGAATTTGATAGATATTACCTGTTAGATACTGCTGCACTGTCAGCATAAAATGCATAAGCATTTCACTAGATTTGCAATAACATCTGCATGTGACCAATACAATTTTGATTTGATTTAGTGAACAGTTTCTGAACAGTTACAGTTGGATTCACAGCTTACCTTGTCCAAAGCTGTAAACCAGGTTAGGCAGAGTGAGACAGTAAAAAAACAGCAGCCGATGCTGTGCATTAGCAGCTCTATGTAGAGTGAAGAGAGGGAGGAAATACATGCGTTTTCATACCGTGCTAAAACAACTGAGGGGAGCAGAGACAGATGTGGAGAAAACAATCACAGACAGTCCCAGTAGCCAGTTCAAATCAAAATCGAATCACATTTATTTATATAGCCCTTCGTACATCAGCTGATATCTCAAAGTGCTGTACAGAAACCCAGCCTAAAACCCCAAACAGCAAGCAATGCAGGTGTAGAAGCACGGAATGTTCAAGCATTTGTCGCAAATGTGGGAAATCCCCTTTCCAGAGCTGGAAAGATTGCCTAGCAAAGATGAGCAATGCAGGAAATGTCACAAGAGAGGACACTTTTCATCGGTCTGTCAATCAAAGCAAATGCATGAGTTCTCAGAGGAGGAACAGCAGTTACAGTAGGTCAGCTAATTCTGGGGGAAGTAGGGGGGGGGGATGCTGGCTGGCACTCCGACATTAAACTGTAGTAATTTCAACCAGACACAGGTGTAGCAGTGACATCAATCCCCACTAGGCTGTATAGCTACAGTAGAGATGGCTTGCTACAAACAAAAAACTGTACCGGCCCAACAATAAGATATTATCAGTGGTAAGGCAGATTGTGTGTAAACTGGAGAGTAAATAGAAGTGCCATCCAGCCTGTATTCGTCATTGACTCTCTGGCCAGACCGCTGCCGGGGCTGCCAGCAATTGAAGCATTGCAACTCATTGAGAGAGTGAGTGAACTGGAGGACCCAGGGGAGGTTTTCAAAAATAAATTCCCAAAAGTGATTTCTGGCCTAGGAAGGCTAGAAGGTGACTACAAAATCCACCTGAAGGAGGATACAGTCCCCTATGCCCTTATCACTTTGGAAGGATGGAAGAAATTGGGTCTGTGTCTAAAATAGAGAATCCCACTGATTGGTGTGCAGGGATGGTGGTGGTCCCAAAAGCCAATGGGGACATTGCTAACTTGAATGAGGCACTGCAGAGAGAGACACATCTTACCATCAGCTGAGAAGTCACTGGCTTAGTTGGATGGTTCACAGGTCTTCACAAAGCTGGATGCCCGCTCAGGCTTCTGGCAGATACCCCTGTCACCAGAGAGTAGGGCGCTCCCACCGTTTGGCCGGTACGGTTTCAACGTTTTGCCATTTGGAATCGCTCCCGGTCCTGAGCATTTCCAAAGACGCATGTCCCAGCTGTTGGATGGGCTGAGGGGCATCATAGTGCACGTGGACGGCGTGCTCATGTGCAGACGGGACAGAGCAGAACATGATGAAAGACTGGCCTGACACTCAATGAAAAATGCCCCTTTGCACAGTCAAACGTCTTGTTCTTGGAAACACAATATCAGTGCAGCTGGAAAAGAGCCGGACCCAGAGAAAATCAGCACTATCACAGACATGCCCATCCCCCAGAACGTGGCTGGAGTCAGGACCTTCTTAGGCATGGCCACATATGTGAGTAACTTTCAGACACAACCAAACCCCTGAGAGACTGACTAGCCAAAGAGAATGACTCAGAATGACTCAAAGAGAATGACATGCAACAGACAGCATTTGACAAAATCAGAGGACACCTGGCCTCACAGAGAGTGCTGGCCCAGTAGGCGCCCCCATGCTAAGACAAATGTGTCAGCAGAGGCACCATCCTTTGGGCTAGGGGCGGTCCTCACATAGATGCAGGACAACATGGAGTGGTGTCCAATAACATACATCTCACAAAGCTTATCTGACACAGAGCAAAGGCATGCACAAGTGGAGAAGAAGGCGATGGCTATCACATGGGCATGTGAAATGCTCAGGCAATAGTTAATTGGCCTTCAGCTTACAGCAGAGACTGACCACAAACCACTGTTGGCTTTGTTAGGGACAAAAGCACTGGACGACTTGCCTCCCACAGTTCTGCGCTTCCGCCTCAGATTGCTGAGGTTCACCTACAAGATGGTGTATGTGCCAGGGAAGGCACTGAACACAGCAGATGCACTCTCCAGGGGCCCAGTTAAACATCCATTAACAGAGGAGAAGCAATGTCTAGAGGGTGAGGTACAGGTGTCTGTTCATGGAGTAAGAGACAGCATACCTGTGTCTCAGACCAAACTGCAGCAGATTGCAGAGGAGCAACAGCGAGACCATCTGCCTCAGCTTCTGAAGCCCTATTGGGTGCACCAAAGTGACTTCCACCGTAATGGAGACCTACTCATGAACAGTCAATGGATAGTTATCCCAGAGACTCTACAACCAGAAATGCTAAACGGAGTATATGAGGATACATGAGGATATCCAAATGCAGACTGAGGGCTCTACAGTTGGTGTGGTGGCTTGGTCTAAGTACTCAGATTGCCAAGCTGGTGGCCCAGTGTGAGGTGTGTGCAAAATGTCAACCTTATCATCCTGAACCAATGATGGCAACTGAGCTGCCAAAACGGCCATGGCAAAAGGTAGGGGCAGATATGTTCTCTTGGATTAGATTACTATTCACGATACATTGAAATAGCAAAGACACCCATAACCACATCAGCTGGTGTTATCAATGGATTAAAGTCATTTTTTTCCAGGCAAGGGGTAGCTGAGGTCCTGGTTGCTTTTTCTGTATAATATGACTTCGCACATGTGACCAGTAGCCCCTACCATACACAGAGAAGTGTCAAGGCAGAGAGGGCTGTGAAAACAGTCAAGGGACTGCTGAAAAAGAACAAGGATCTGTATAGGGCTATGTTTGCTTACAGAGTCACACCACTGCATCATGGACATAAGTCTACCCTCCCCATTGCCTGTCTCACCGGCTCAGGTTAACAAGCTCGCCCAAAAAGTGATGTGAAGCCACCAGAGTGGCTGAAAGACTATGTTATGTGAATATAATACATACTGTTGAGGGGACCATTCCCAGCAAAAAATAAAGATTTGACCTAAGTTAATGCATAGTTCAGCCTGTGTAATTTCATGTTTTCATGGTGTTTCAGAATGGGAAGTAGCATGTTAAAGAAAATAATACTTGTTTCAAAACTGCATTTCAGTTATGCTTCAGTGATTATGCATGTTGAATTCTTGTTCATCAGAGAGGGGAAGATGTAGTAAGATGTCCCTTGTTTTCGTGTGCGTAAAAACAGTGATCACCTATTACATGAGCTTCCACATTCACTACAGAAGTGGAAAAGATGGAAAAACGTTTATTTTCTCTGTAAATTATCACAGCTGGAAGATACATTTAAAAGAGACGCAAGTGAACAAGCTTAAATCTGCTCCATCTCCAACAAACAAATCAATAAATCTATAAGAACCACGGGTCTTAACCATGAATGACCCAAGATGCTACCAAACTTTAAGTAAAGTTGACTACCGACAAACGTAAGTAGAATATAATGTTGCCAATGTCTTTTGTGTAATCTGGTAAGCATGAGCTTGAATATTCCCTGTCGGTTTGGCATGGGTGGATTTCAGATATGTTAGCACACATCCTAAACTCTTCCTCTTCTCTCAACATAGTGTTGCAACATGTGTTCCAGACAATGGGGGGCACTAGCGGTTTCCCATTGACTTATTATTGGGTAATTCCAATATGACCAGATTTAAGTGGTTCTACCTAGACATGAACTAAAAACATGCCTCCCTGTTACGTCACATGAAAATCGAAATTTGTCATAACACATTCAGCTTTAGAGTCATGTGTCAATCATAGAGCCATCGTCATTGGTCCGACCATGTTGTCCACACAGAGTAGACGGCTGTGACCCTTTCTAACGCCGGAGAGTGCAGTTAAGGTAAATCACTGGTTTTCCAGACAGCCTGCGCTATAAGCCGGATTGTTGCACAGGTTATGGCAGTTGAACAGCTCAGAGACAACTGGTTTAGCTTCCCATGCCTCAGACTCTCTCCATAGGGAGCTACTAATTCAAGTGAGATTTCAGTTCCTTGCATGTTGAATTTTACAATGTTGGCATAGCCCTTTGCTGTAGTCAATGACCAAAAGCAACCTCTTTGGCGTCATGGGAGGAAAGTAAAAAAATATGTCAAACAGTTTTGTTATATTTCTGTCTTCTGACATGTATATAAAGTGTAATATTAGGATGTAATACATTTAAACTCTATATCTGATATGGTACAGGTTTCATCTTTTTTTAGGCCATAGACATGTGTGAGGTGTATATTTTTGTTTCAAAGTAGATTTGTATAAGATTACCAATAATCACTCTGTGTGAACCTTGACCCAGTAAAAAGTTAAAGTATCTTTCTGGGGTTTAATTTAGTGTTTATAAGTGTTTCCCTTTCAAATTGTTCTCTGGGAAAGAGAATACAGTCAGTGTTGTTTGGGGATTCACCCTATTATAGTATATGATATAGTCAGACGTATACAGGTCTGCTAAGCATGACACTACCAAACCAAATTTAACTGTAGCGCAATAGCCTCTGGGACAGTGATTTCGACATAGATTCTTAGCACCTTACATTGTGCCGTTGGTCCGCTCATGTTTCATTTAAGACACTAACAGTGATTACCATCCTCCCACATAAGCCCCCAATTTACACTGACAAAAGAGGATACCACGTGTCCTTACCGTTTGCCCGGCTTATCCAGACTCGTCTGTGTGTCTAACTTTTCTCTTGACTTCCAGGTGAGAACTGCATGGGATCAATAATGGCCAATACTCCTCCGTCTTCCGCTCAGGCGAGGCAGAGTAGAGGAGAGAGGTGTATCAACTCTCCCTTCAGTCCAGTAATAAAGCAGTCAGAAAGTAGCGGCGTTAGCCTTTAGGACTACCAGGCTGCTGAGTTTGTGCATCTGCTGAAGACCATTGTCACACGTCCAGAGGTTCCGCTGGTGGAGGAAGATGCCCAGAGTCCCCATAGTCTTTACTTCAGGTGTTCAGAGTGACTTATCAAAGCCTAGGTGTTAGGGCAGATACAGAGCTTTTTTTAGTAAGGGTATGAAACACAACGTCTGTTAGTAGTGTAGAGTTGTTTCCTCCAGATGATTCTACCTCCTTCACACACAGCCAGACTGCCAGGTATGCTGAAGGAGACCTGCCAGACTTTCAGAGAGAGAATCTGCCCTAGAAATCCAGCAACTCTTATGGCAATAAACAATCAGCCCACAGCTTAATAATTTGTAAATCAACATAAATTGTCTAGAAATCTCCTGCAGTGTGTTGAGTAAATGGAACGTTATTTACGCAGTACTGAAATATTTTAAAATCTCATGAGAGTACGTTTTATACTCCAAGATCCAGATGAGTTCGATCAGTCTGTCCATTTCCCTGCGTTTAGAACACAACACTCTCTGAACAAGATAAGACGTTCCAAGACGGAGCCATTCACCCCACAGATTCCTTCAATGCGAGTTAATTACAGCTCTGTCCTCACAGAGTAAGAGAGAGAGAGTGACTCCAGCCTTAATCTAAATTACACAATAATTTGCGAATCCCGGTCCTGTAGCGATGGAAGTTTCAGAGATACTGAGTGTCCCGACTAAGTAAGTGCGCCGCTGATTGTAAGCACGGCAGCTGCTACCTGTCATCCACAGAGAAAGAGAAACAGGCAGACACTGAAATAATGTTCCTTCTGCAACTTCAAAGTAATCTCTTCTGTTGGTGTACAGTGTAGTGTAGTAGACTATTCTGCTTTTCGTAAGCCTGCTTGTGTCAGAGAGCCCAGCTTTACACTGCTAAGGTATGGAGGGATGGGAGCGCAGGATGAACAGAGGGGGGAGCTAAGTGGAAGAAGGGGGTGAGGGATTGAATAGCTTCATCACTCTTTCGCCCCCTTTCTCCGCCTCCTAGTTTCCTCCCCTCCCCTTTAAGACATAAATACATTCAAATACACACACGCATGCACGCACACGCACTCAGACACATTCACACACACCATTGGCAGACTCAAGTCTAATCAAAGGAGGCTGGCTTAGAATATCTCTGGACTGCAGTTGATTCATGTGCGTGTGCTTATGCTCGTGTCACAGTCTGCACTGACCTCTGCACAAAGGATAAAGATGCATTATGTATGTACATTTACATTAGCAGAGCCAAAAGAGTAAGTGACATAATAAAATCCTTTATATCCTGTGTGCTGAGGGCTGGTCTAATGATTTATTAATTTAAAAAATGATCCATCAGTCTTTTCATCTATAGGTTATACAATTTGCCTACGTTTTTCAGCCTAGTTACCGAAGGTCCAATCTGTTACTCAACATCAGGTGGGCAAAAAGTCCATTATGCTGAATGTAAATATCCTGACAAGAACAGAGCAAGAGGAGTTGGTTTTGGGAGGCACATTTCTAATGCTTCCAGGGTGGGGTGGTTAACATACATAAACACATACATACACATAGCAAGATCTGACAAATACCTACAGATGTTTAGGGATCTGATTACCTTACCCCCCGTTTACCTTCTACCTGCTTTTGACCAGCCCAAAAAGTCCAGTACAAAACAAAGAGCCAATAAGCCTACGTATGCAGGCCCCACCTATAGGATAGGAGTGTTGTTTCAGTGATACTCTATTCATTTATATGTATTTAATGGCCATTTTAAGCCCAACCCCTAACGACCCATAACTCTAGTTTATTCACACATTAACACATCAATACCCAGTTGAGACCATGTTGACAAACATCATATTTGACCTTCAGCAGTATTTACATAAACACATTCCTGCCGCGGAGAGAAATTTTCTTAGTTTATGGACATGTGGATTTGAAAACAATCAATGATATGGTTTTGTCGAAAGCTTCCCTCCAATGGGAGACATTTGGTAAATTTCTAGGTGCAGCTTTTGGCACGAGTTCAATGACTTTCACAATACCTCTACTTGTTTGGGATTACAGTGCTTAAAGGGAAAAATCAAAGCACTGTTTTCCTTTTTGGTTTCCAATAGATACAACGATATGTTTAGGAAGGGTGGTGGGTGTGGTCTAAAAGAATGGACAGCAGTAGTGATCACTTTGTTTGCTAAAACAACTCTCCTCTTGGTAAATCATGTTTTCAGTGAGGGCAGGAACTGAAAAGTGAATGTGAGAGAAGGAGTGCTATTCATGTGGTTTCCTGTCCGGTGTGTACACCCATATAGCTGCTTTATGACAACTGCTTTTATATAATCAGTGCATACCTGGGGCAACTGTATGGATTCTAGGGTATGTCATATTGTCCACTGAAAAGGCATTGAGGTATCAAAATATTCTGAATAGGTCTCGATTCAATGAACAGCAATGGCAATGTTGTATATTGTTATATGTACAATGTATCTAAAAATGCTTTCTCTGTAAGACTGTTCTGAGAAGGACCTTTCGGTATTAAGGACACTTTGGCTCACATAAAGTTGCATTTCAATTGTCTTAGCATACTAAGTAGTACACTGCATGATGGACACCTGGCTGGGAAGGATGTGGAAGTAAACGTGTTGTAAGAGCAAATGTCAAAAACATCCCATCTAGCATTGAAAACTAACAATGATGATTATTCCAAGCTTTTCCTTATACCAAATGATTGATGACAAATATATTAAAGTATACAATTGAAAAGCTATTTCTTCAAAGAGAACGACTCATTTGATCATTTGTTTTGGTACTTTCCATATGTACTGTAGCTTGTTTTTGGTGGCTGGTCCAAAAATTGTTGGAGGAGTGCAGCATTTACCTGGAGCTAACTCTGCAGATAGCACTACTGCGGGATTTGAAAAGTCATAGTCAATTGATCAATAATATAATGATACTTAATAATACTATGTATATTTGTAAACAACAGCTGGTGCACAATATCTAAGGAAGTCTCTAGGTTTTGCTCGCCTGATGTAGAGTATCTCATGATAAGCTGTAGACCACACTATCTACCTAGAGAGTTTTCATCTCTATTTTTCTTAGCAGTCTACATACCACCACAGACTGATGCTGGCACTAAGACAGCACTCAATGAGCTGTATGACGTCATAAGCAAACAGGAAAATGCTTATCCAGAGGTGGCACTCTTAGTGGCCGGGGACTTTAATGCAGGGAAACTTAAATCTATTTTACCAAATTTCTATCAGCAAGTTAAATATTCAACCAGAGGGGGAAAAAACTCTAGACCACCTTTACTCCACACACAGAGACGTGTACAAAGCTCTCCCTCGCCCTCTATTTGGCAAATCTGACCATAATTCTATCATCCTGATTCCTGCTTACAAGCCAAATTAAAAGCAGGAAGCACAAGTGACTCGGTCTGTAAAAAAGTGGTCAGATGAAGCAGATGCTAAACTACAGGACTGTTTTGCTATCACAGACTGGAATATGTTCCGGGATTCTTCCGACGGCATTGAGGAGTCCACCACATCAGTCACTGGCTTTATCAATAAGTGCATCGACGACGTTGTCCCCACAGTGACCGTAAATACATGCCCCAACCAGAAGCCATGGATTACAGGCAACATCTGCACTGAGCTAAAGGCTAGAGTTGCCGCTTTCAAGGAGTGGGACTAACCCGGAAGCTTATTAGGAATCCCGCTATGCCTTCCGACCAACAATCAAACAGGCAAAGCGCCAAAACAGGACTAAGATCAAATCGTACTACACCGGCTCCGATGCTCGTCGGATGCATTTGTACTTGTATTTGTATTTGTCATGGATCCCCATTTGCTTTGCTGCTTTGGCAGTAGCTACTCTTCCTGGGGTCTAGCAAAATCAATGCAGTTTATTCAATTTTTAAACATTACAATACATTCACAGACTTCACAACACGCTATGTGCCATCAGACCCCTAATCCACCACTACCACATACAGTGGGGCAAAAAATAACTTGGTCAGCCACCAATTGTGCAAGTTCTCCCACTTAAAAAGATGAGAGAGGCCTGTAATTTTCATCATAGGTGCACTTCAACTATGACAGACAAAATGAGAAAAAAAATCCAGAAAATCACATTGTAGGATTTTTTAATGAATTTATTTGCAAATTATGGTGGAAAATAAGTATTTGGTCAATAACAAAAGTTTATCTCATACCTTTGTTATATTCCGATGGTTCACAGTTATATAGCGACTGTCCCCAGTCCAGAGCTTCCGGCGACGGTCCCCAGTCCAGAGCTTCCGGCGACGGTCCCCAGTCCAGAGCTTCCTGCGACGGTCCCCAGTCCAGAGCTTCCGGCGATGGTCCCCAGTCCAGAGCTTCCGGCGACGGTCCCCAGTCCAGAGCTTCCGGCGATGGTCCCCAGTCCAGAGCTTCCGGCGACGGTCCCCAGTTCAGAGCTTCCGGCGACGGTCCCCAGTCCAGAGCTTCCGGCGACGGTCCCCAGTCCTCCCAGGTTCTCCCCATCTTAGCTGCTACTGCATCAATATGTTTTAACCATGACAGTTTACAAATTATTATAATTGTTTTATTATTATAATTATTACAATTTATTTAACCAGGTAGGCCAGTTGAGAACAAGTTCTAACTTACAACTGCGACCTGGCCAAGATAAAGCAAAGCAGTGCGACAAACAACAACACAGAGTTACACAAGGGATAAACAAACGTACAGTCAATAACACAATAGAAAAATCTGTACACAGTGTGTGCAAATGAAGTAAGGGGGTAAGGCAATAAATAGGCCAGAGTGGCGAAGTAATTACAATTCAGCAATTAACACTGGAGTGATAGACGTGCAGATAAGGATGTACAAGTAGAAATACTGGTGTGCAGAAAAACAAAAACAAATATGGGATGAGGTTGGTTGGATGGGCTATTTACAGATGGGCTGTGTACAGCTGCAGCAATCGGTAAGCTTCTCTGACAGCTGATGCTTAAAGTTAGTGAGGGAGATATAAATCTCCAACTTCAGTGATTTTTGCAATTCGTTCCAGTTATTGGCAGCAGAGAACTGGAAGGAAAGGGGGCCAAAGGGGGTGTTGGCTTTGGGGATGACCAGTGAAATATACAGTTGAAGTCGGAAGTAAACATACACTGAGGTTGGAGTCATTAAAACTAGTTTGTCAACCACTCCATAAATTTAGTGTTAACAAACTACAGTTTTGGCAAGTCGGTTAGGACATTTACTTTGTGCATGACACAAGTACTTTTTTCAACAATTGTTTACAGACAGATTATTTCACTTATAATTCACTGTATCACAATTCCAGTGAGTCAGAAGTTTACATACACTAAATTGCCTGTGACTTTAAACAGCTTGGAAAATTCCAGAAAATGATGTCATGGCTTTAGAAGCTTCTGATTTGTCATGCCCTGACCTAAGAGATCCTTTTATTTCTCTATTTGGTTAGGCCAGGGTGTGACTAGGGTGGGCATTCTAGTTTTCTTTCTAGGTTGGCCTAGTATGGTTCCCAATCAGAGGCAGTTGTCATTCGTTGTAACTAATTGAGGATCATATTTAGGCAGCCTATTCCCACCTGTTGTTTCTGGGATCTTGATTTTGTATTGTTGCTTTGAGCCCGACAATGCTGGACGTTTCATTTTGTTATACTTTATTTGTTTTGTTAGTGGTTCACATTAATAAATATGTGGAACCTTGGTCCAATCCTTCCAACAACGATCGTTACATGATTTGAGTCAATTGGAGGAGTACCTGTGGATGTATTTCAAGGCCTACCTTCAAACTCAGTGCCTCTTTGCATGACATCATGGGAAAATCCAAAGAAATCACCAAAACAAATTGTAGACCTCCACGAGTCTGTTCGTTCCTTGGGAGCAATTTCCAAATGCCTGAAAGTACCACGTTCATCAGTACACAAGTATAAACACAATGGGACCATGCCGCCGTAATACTGCTCAGGAAGGAGATGCATTCTGTCTCCTAGAGATGAATGTACTGTGGTGCGGAAAGTGCAATCAATCCCAGAACAACAACAAAGGATCTTGTGAAGATGCTGGAGGAAACAGGTACAAAAGTATCTATATCCACAGTAAAACTAGTCCTATATCAGCTTATAACCTGAAAGCCCACTCAGCAAGGAAGAGGCCACTGCTCCAAAACTGCCATAAAAAAGCCAGACTACGGTTTGCAACTGCACATGGGGACAAAGATCGTACTTTTTGGAGAAATGTCCTCTGGTCTGATGAAACAAAAATAAAACTGTTTGGCAGTAATGACCATCGTTATGTTTGGAGGAAAAAGGGGGAGGCTTGCAAGCCGAAGAACACCATCCCTGCCTCGAAGCGAGTATAGAAATAGTTTCGCTTCTCTGGTAGGCTCGTGTCACTGGGCAGCTCTCGGCTTTGCTTCCCTTTGTAGTCTGTAATGGTTTGCAAGCCCTGCAACAAAAGCCACAAAAGCCCTTGTATTTTTCAATTTTTACTAACGACATTACACTGACTTTGAGTAAAACCTGAGTTTCTATGTATGCGGATGACTCAACACTATACTCGTCAGCTACTACAGCGACTGAAATGACTGCGACATTCAACAAAAAGATGCAGTTAGTTTCAGAGTGGGTGTTAACGTATAAGTTAGCCCTAAATATTTGTAAAACTAAAACCATTCTATTTGGAACAAAACACTCACTAAACCCTAAACCTCAACTAAATCTTGTCATAAATAATGCGTAATTTGAGCAAGTTGAGATGACTAAACTGCATGGAGTAACACTCGATTGTGGTCACCATAGCAACACCCACCCCGAGCATGCACTCCAGCAGGTACAGTTGAAGTCAGAAGTTTACATACACCTTAACCAAATACATTTAAACTCAGTTTTTCACAATTCCTGACATTTAATTCAAGTAAAAATTCCCTGTCTCAGGTCAGTTAGGATCTTTACTTGAAGAATGTGAAATGTCAGAATAATAGTAGAGAGAATGATTTATTTCAGCTTTTATTTCTTTCATCACATCCCCAGTGGGTCAGAAGTTTACATACACTCAATTGGTATTTGGTAGCATTGGCTTTAATTGTTTAACTTGGTTCAAACGTTTCAGGGAAGCCTTCCACAAGCTTCCCACAATTCCTCCTGACTGAACTGGTGTAACGGAGTCAAGTTTGTAGGCCTCCGTGCTCGCACACGCTTTTTCAGTTCTGCCCACAAATGTTCTATAGGATTGAGGTCAGGGCTTTGTAATGGCCACTCCAATACCTTGGCTTTGTTGTCCTTAAGCCATTTTGCCACAACTTTGTAAGTATGCTTGGGGTCATTGTCCATTTGGAAGACCCATTTGCAACCAAGTTTTACCTTCCTGACTGATATCTTGAGATGTTGCTTCAATATATCCACATAATTTTCCTACCTCATGATGATCTATTTGTGAAGTGCACCAGTCCCTCCTGCAGCAAAGCACCCCCACAACATGATGCTGCCAACCCGTGCTTCATGGTTGGGATGGTGGTCTTCGGCTTGCAAGCCTCCCCCTATTTCCTCCAAACATAACGATGGTCATTATGGCCAAACAGTTCTATTTTTGTTTCATCAGACCAGAAGACATTTCTCCAAAAAGTATGGTCTTTGTCCCCATGTGCAGTTGCAAACTGTAGTCTGGCTTTTTTATGGCGGTTTTGGAGCAGTGGCTTCTTCCTTGCTGAACAGCCTTTCAGGTTATGTCGATATAGGACTTGTTTTACTGTGGCTATAGATACCTTTGTACCTGTTTCCTCCAGCATATTTACAAGGTCCTTTGCTGTTGTTCTGTGATTGATTTGTACTTTTCACACCAAAGTAAGTTCATCTCTAGGAGACAGAAAGCATCTCCTTCCTGAGCAGTATGACGACGGCGTGGTCCTATGGTGTTTATACTTGCGTACTATTGTTTCTACAGATGAACGTAGTACCTTCAGGCATTTGGAAATTGCTCCCAATGATGAACCAGACTTGTGGAGGTCTACATTTTTTTTCTGAGGTCTTGACTGATTTCTTTTGATTTTACCATGATGTCAATGTCATGCAGGTGAAAGAGGACCCAAAAGCGACTTGGCGAAAACAGAGTCTTTAATCCAGTAAAGTAAATACAAACAAAAACACAACTTTCACTCGAAATGACGAGGACAAACTGGAGACTCGATCTTGAACAGCAGGTGAACAGCAGGTTGCCTCGGGAAGGCACTTGAACCAGACAGACTCAGACACCTGCTCACCACGCAGCATCTGAGGAAAACACGACACGACAGGGCGATACACAAACACAGCACGGTGAATTCTAGACAAGGAACCGACAGGACAGGAACGGAACACAAAGGAAGAAATAGGGACTCTAATCAGGGGAAAGGATCGGGAACAGGTGTGGGAAGACTAAATGATTGATTAGGGGAATAGGAACAGCTGGGAGCAGGAACGGAACGATAGAGAGAAGAGAGAGCGAGAGAGTGAGAGAGGGAGGGGGGAGAGAGAGGGATAGAAAAAGGGAAAGAACCTAATAAGGCCAGCAGAGGGAAACGAATAGAATGGGAAGCACAGGGACAAGACAAGATAATAAATGACAAAACATGACAGTACCCCCCCACTCACCGAGCGCCTCCTGGCGCACTCGAGGAGGAATCCTGGCGGCAACGGAGGAAATCATCAATGAGTGAACGGTCCAGCACGTCCCGAGACGGAACCCAACTCCTCTCCTCAGGACCGTAACCCTCCCAATCCACTAAGTATTGGTGACCCCGTCCCCGAGAACGCATGTCCATGATCTTATGTACCTTGTAAATAGGTGCGCTCTCGACAAGGACGGGAGGGGGGGGAGGGAAGACGAACGGGGGTGCGAAGAAAGGGCTTAACACAGGAGACATGGAAGACAGGATGGACGCGACGAAGATGTCGCGGAAGAAGCAGTCGCACAGCGACAGGATTGACGACCTGGGAGACACGGAACGGACCAATGAACCGCGGAGTCAACTTACGAGAAGCTGTCGTAAGAGGAAGGTTGCGAGTGGAAAGCCACACTCTCTGGCCGCAACAATACCTTGGACTCTTAATGCTGCGTTTATTGGCGGCTCTCACAGTCTGTGCCCTGTAACGGCAAAGTGCAGACCTCACCCTCCTCCAGGTGCGCTCACAACGTTGGACAAACGCTTGAGCGGAGGGAACGCTGGACTCGGCAAGCTGGGATGAGAACAGAGGAGGCTGGTAACCCAGACTACTCTGAAACGGAGATAACCCGGTAGCAGACGAAGGAAGCGAATTGTGAGCGTATTCTGCCCAGGGGAGCTGTTCTGCCCAAGACGCAGGGTTTCTGAAAGAAAGGCTGCGTAGTATGCGACCAATCGTCTGATTGGCCCTCTCTGCTTGACCGTTAGACTGGGGATGAAACCCGGAAGAGAGACTGACGGACGCACCAATCAAACGACAGAACTCCCTCCAAAACTGTGACGTGAATTGCGGGCCTCTGTCTGAAACGGCGTCTAACGGGAGGCCATGAATTCTGAATACATTCTCGATAATGATTTGTGCCGTCTCCTTAGCGGAAGGAAGTTTAGCGAGGGGAATGAAATGTGCCGCCTTAGAGAACCTATCGACAACCGTAAGAATCACAGTCTTCCCCGCAGACAAAGGCAGACCGGTAATGAAGTCTAGGGCGATGTGAGACCATGGTCGAGAAGGAATGGGGAGCGGTCTGAGACGACCGGCAGGAGGAGAGTTACCCGACTTAGTCTGCGCGCAGTCCGAACAAGCAGCCACGAAACGGCGCGTGTCACGCTCCTGAGTCGGCCACCAAAAGCGCTGGCGAATAGACGCAAGAGTGCCTCGAACACCGGGATGACCAGCTAACTTGGCAGAGTGAGCCCACTGAAGAACAGCCAGACGAGTGGAAACAGGAACGAAAAGGAGGTTACTAGGACAAGCGCGCGGCGACGCAGTGTGCGTGAGTGCTTGCTTAACCTGTCTTTCAATTCCCCAGACTGTTAACCCGACAACACGCCCATAAGGAAGAATCCCTCGGGATCAGTAGAAGCCACAGAAGAACTAAACAGACGGGATAAGGCATCAGGCTTGGTGTTCTTGCTACCCGGACGGTAAGAAATCACAAACTCGAAACGAGCGAAAAACAACGCCCAACGAGCTTGACGGGCATTAAGTCGTTTGGCAGAACGGATGTACTCAAGGTTCTTATGGTCTGTCCAAACGACAAAAGGAACGGTCGCCCCCTCCAACCACTGTCGCCATTCGCCTAGGGCTAAGCGGATGGCGAGTAGTTCACGGTTACCCACATCATAGTTGCGCTCAGATGGCGACAGGCGATGAGAAAAATAAGCGCAAGGATGAACCTTATCGTCAGACTGGAAGCGCTGGGATAGAATGGCTCCCACGCCTACCTCTGAAGCGTCAACCTCGACAATGAATTGTCTAGTGACGTCAGGAGTAACGAGGATAGGAGCGGACGTAAAACGTTCTTTTAGAAGATCAAAAGCTCCCTGGGCGGAACCGGACCACTTAAAACACGTCTTGACAGAAGTAAGAGCTGTGAGAGAGGCAGCAACTTGACCAAAATTACGAATGAAACGCCGATAGAAATTAGCGAAACCTAAAAAGCGCTGCAACTCGACACGTGACCTTGGAACGGGCCAATCACTGACAGCTTGGACCTTAGCGGAATCCATCTGAATGCCTTCAGCGGAAATAACGGAACCGAGAAAAGTAACGGAGGAGACATGAAAAGAGCACTTCTCAGACTTTACGTAGAGACAATTCTCTAAAAGGCGCTGTAGAACACGTCGAACGTGCTGAACATGAATCTCGAGTGACGGAGAAAAAATCAGGATATCGTCAAGATAGACAAAAACAAAGATGTTCAGCATGTCTCTCAGAACATCATTAACTAATGCCTGAAAAACAGCTGGCGCATTGGCGAGACCAAACGGCAGAACCCGGTACTCAAAATGCCCTAACGGAGTGTTAAACGCCGTTTTCCACTCGTCCCCCTCTCTGATGCGCACGAGATGGTAAGCGTTACGAAGGTCCAACTTAGTAAAGCACCTGGCTCCCTGCAGAATCTCGAAGGCTGATGACATAAGGGGAAGCGGATAACGATTCTTAACCGTTATGTCATTCAGCCCTCGATAATCCACGCAGGGGCGCAGAGTACCGTCCTTCTTCTTAACAAAAAGAACCCCGCCCCGGCCGGAGAGGAAGAAGGCACTATGGTACCGGCGTCAAGAGACACAGACAAATAATCCTCGAGAGCCTTACGTTCGGGAGCCGACAGAGAGTATAGTCTACCCCGAGGAGGAGTGGTCCCCGGAAGGAGATCAATACTACAATCATACGACCGGTGAGGAGGAAGGGAGTTGGCTCGGGACCGACTGAAGACCGTGCGCAGATCATGATATTCCTCCGGCACTCCTGTCAAATCGCCAGGTTCCTCCTGAGAAGTAGGGACAGAAGAAACGGGAGGGATGGCAGACATTAAACACTTCACATGACAAGAAACGTTCCAGGATAGGATAGAATTACTAGACCAATTAATAGAAGGATTATGACATACTAGCCAGGGATGACCCAAAACAACAGGTGTAAACGGTGAACGAAAAATCAAAAAAGAAATAGTCTCACTGTGGTTACCAGATACTGTGAGGGTTAAAGGTAGTGTCTCAAATCTGATACTGGGAAGATGACTACCATCTAAGGCGAACATGGGCGTAGGCTTCTCTAACTCTCTGAAAGGAATGTCATGTTTCCGAACCCATGCTTCGTCCATGAAACAACCCTCAGCCCCAGAGTCTATCAAGGCACTACATGTAGCACCCGAACCGGTCCAGCGTAGATGGACCGACAAAGTAGTACAGGATCTTGATGGAGAGACTTGAGTAGTTGCGCTCACCTGTAGCCCTCCGCTTACAGATGAGCTCTGGCTTTTACTGGACATGAATTAACAAAATGTCCAGCAACTCCGCAATAGAGGCACAGGCGGTTGGTGATCCTCCGTTCCCTCTCCTTAGTCGAGATGCGAATCCCTCCCAGCTGCATGGGCTCAGACTCTGAGCCAGAGGAGGGAGATGGTTGCGATGCGGAGCAGGGAAACACCGTTGATGCGAGCTCTCTTCCACGAGCCCGGTGACGAAGATCTACCCGTCGTTCTATGCGGATGGCGAGAGCAATCAAAGAGTCCACATCTGAAGGAACCTCCCGGGAGAGAATCTCATCCTTAACCACTGCGTGGAGTCCCTCCAGAAAACGAGCGAGCAGCGCCGGCTCGTTCCACTCACTAGAGGCAGCAAGAGTGCGAAACTCAATAGAATAATCCGTTATGGACCGTTCACCTTGGCATAAGGAAGCCAGGGCCCTAGAAGCCTCCCTACCAAAAACTGAACGGTCAAAAACCCGAATCATCTCCTCTTTAAAGTTCTGGAACTTGTTAGAGCAATCAGCCCTTGCCTCCCAGATAGCTGTGCCCCATTCTCGAGCCCGGCCAGTAAGGAGTGAAATGACGTAAGCAACCCGAGCTCTCTCTCTAGAGTATGTGTTGGGTTGGAGAGAGAACACAATCTCACACTGCGTGAGAAAGGAGCGGCACTCAGTGGGCTGCCCGGAGTAGCAAGGTGGGTTATTAACCCTAGGTTCTGGAGGCTCGGCAGGCCAGGAAGTAACAGGTGGCACGAGACGTAGACTCTGGAACTGTCCAGAGAGGTCGGAAACCTGAGCGGCCAGGTTCTCCACGGCATGGCGAGCAGCAGACAATTCCTGCTCGTGTCTGCCGAGCATGGCTCCTTGGATCTCGACGGCAGTGTAACGAGCGTCTGAAGTCGCTGGGTCCATTCCTTGGTCGGTTCCTTCTGTCATGCAGGTGAAAGAGGACCCAAAAGCGACTTGGCGAAAACAGAGTCTTTAATCCAGTAAAGTAAATACAAACAAAAAACACAACTTTCACTCGAAATGACGAGGACAAACTGGAGACTCGATCTTGAACAGCAGGTGAACAGCAGGTTGCCTCGGGAAGGCACTTGAACCAGACAGACTCAGACACCTGCTCACCACGCAGCATCTGAGGAAAACACGACACGACAGGGCGATACACAAACACAGCACGGTGAATTCTAGACAAGGAACCGACAGGACAGGAACGGAACACAAAGGAAGAAATAGGGACTCTAATCAGGGGAAAGGATCGGGAACAGGTGTGGGAAGACTAAATGATTGATTAGGGGAATAGGAACAGCTGGGAGCAGGAACGGAACGATAGAGAGAAGAGAGAGCGAGAGAGTGAGAGAGGGAGGGGGAGAGAGAGGGATAGAAAAAGGGAAAGAACCTAATAAGGCCAGCAGAGGGAAACGAATAGAATGGGAAGCACAGGGACAAGACAAGATAATAAATGACAAAACATGACAGTCAAGCCAAGAAGCACTGAGTTTGAAGGTAGGCCTTGAAATACATCCACAGGTTCATCTCCAATTGACTGAAATTATGTCAATTAGCATATCAGAAGCTTCTAAATCATTTTCTGGAATTTTCAAAGCTGTTTAAAGGCACAGTCAACTTAGTGTATGTAAACCTCTGACCCACTGGATGTTATGCAGGTGAATGAGGACCCAAAAGCGACTTGGCGAAAACAGAGTCTTTAATCCAGTTAAAGGAAATAGCAATACTCCTAGACAAATCGGAGCGGTAAATAAAGCATAAAAACAATTTCACTCGTAATCACGAGAACTGACTGGAGACTCGATAATAAACTGCAGGTTGCCTCGGGAAGGCACTTGACCGTAGCAGACTCAGACACCTGCTCACCACGCAGCATCTGAGGGAAACACGACACGACAGGGCGATACAAAGACACAGCACGGTGAACAATATACAAGGATCCGACAGGGCAGAAACGGAAAACAAGGGGAGAAATAGGGACTCTAATCAGGGGAAAAGATAGGGAACAGGTGTGGGAAGACTAAATGATTGATTAGGGGAATAGGAACAGCTGGGAGCAGGAACGGAACGATAGAGAGAAGAGAGAGAGGAAGGGAGAGAGAAAAAGGGGAACGAACCTAAAAAGACCAGCAGGGGGAAAACGAACAGAAGGAAAAGCAAAATGACAAGACAATATAAGACAAAACATGACAGTACCCCCCCCACTCACCGAGCGCCTCCTGGCGCACTCGAGGAGGAATCCTGGCGGCAACGGAGGAAATCATCAATCAGTGAACGGTCCAGCACGTCCCGAGACGGAACCCAACTCCTCTCCTCAGGACCGTAACCCTCCCAATCCACTAAGTATTGGTGACCCCGTCCCCGAGAACGCATGTCCATGATCCTACGTACCTTGTAAATAGGTGCGCTCTCGACAAGGACGGGAGGGGGGGAGGGAAGACGAACGGGGGTGCGAAGAAAGGGCATGACACAGGAGACATGGAAGACAGGATGGACGCGACGAAGATGTCGCGGAAGAAGCAGTCGCACAGCGACAGGATTGACGACCTGGGAGACACGGAACGGACCAATGAACCGCGGAGTCAACTTACGAGAAGCTGTCGTAAGAGGAAGGTTGCGAGTGGAAAGCCACACTCTCTGGCCGCAACAATACCTTGGACTCTTAATCCTACGTTTATTGGCGGCTCTCACAGTCTGTGCCCTGTAACGGCAAAGTGCAGACCTCACCCTCCTCCAGGTGCGCTCACAACGTTGGACAAACGCTTGAACGGAGGGAACGCTGGACTCGGCAAGCTGGGATGAGAACAGAGGAGGCTGGTAACCCAGACTACTCTGAAACGGAGATAACCCGGTAGCAG